>NC_056740.1:319470601-319473101 GCF_019279795.1 Protopterus annectens | reverse complement strand
CCCTGTACAAGCATGTTAATAGCTGCATTGGGGCAGCTATACCCACCAGGAAGAAGTATAGAACTAACTCAAAAAACAAGCCACCCTGGTGGAATCACAAAATCAACAGGTTGTATAACTGAAGGAAGAAAATCATGGCTAAAATTAGGAGGTGCAGCACCCAGCAGGATAAAAGCACTCTCATCAAACTAAACAAACATATCAGAGGACAAAGTCTACCAAAGCCAAATATGAGGTAAATTTGGCCTCCCAGGCCAAGGACAACCACAAGGCATTCTTTAGCTATGTCCACAGCCTCAAAGGCAATACACAATTGTGTGCATAGCTCGTTGTAAATGGAACCACCTATACTGAGCCAGAAGATACAGCAAACCTCCTGTCTGATAAATTCAGGTCCAACTTTACTCTTTTCTCCACATCAAACTTCCCTCAGGAAATACCATCAAATATAACTCCCCCTGTTATCACTAGAGAACAGGTCCTTAATGCTCTCTCTAAAGCCAAGAACACTGCATCAATGGGCCTGCACAATATCCCAGGATGCCTTCTAAATAGCATGAAACATGACCTATCAGAGCCTGTCAAATTGCTATTTAACTATAGCTTCCAAAGAGGCTTCATGCCACATGAATGGAGAACAGCACCCTCTGCACAAAGGTGAACCATCTGCAGGTGCTGGAAACTATAGACCCACAAGTCTCACTAGTCTTATATGTAAAGCCATTAAAAGAACTATCATGGAAATGATCAAAAGTGATATAGTAAACCTCCAGACACTGGACACCAAAAAGAGAGAACACGAAAGCTAAGAACTTCAAAATGTTCACAACGAAGGAAGGCAGGAACCAAAAAATCCTCAATGGAATCCCACAATGACACAAATCTTCTCCAGGAGGGGATGACACAGACAAATAACTGGTGTCAGAGCCATGGACTAAAACTAAATGCCAAAAAATGCATAATAGTATCCTTTAGGAAGTCATCCACCCCTGGTAAATATCATATTGACAACACACCCCTTAGAGGTGACCCAGTAGTTGGAGACTTAGGGACACACATAGATAGTAATCGAGACTTTGACCATCACATGTCTACAGTAGTGAGGAAATCATTCTATGTTTACAACTTATAAACAAAGATATGGCATCTAGGTCCAAGGAGGTCATTGTCTCACTGTATTTGGCATTCATCAGACCTATCCTTAAGTACAATGCCCCCTTAGGTATGTACCTAACCAGGCATATCCAACAGTTGGAACGTCCACAGAGGTTTCTCACTAAAGAAATGCAGGGCATTGTTAAACCCCACTCTGATGGACCTCCTGCATATCTGCAAAACAAACAGCTCCAGAATTACCCATTCTAAAGACTTAAACCTTGCCTGTGATATAAATAGGACCTACTGGAGAGACAGGTATGTATCCCAGAGATTATCCCATCACTGGAACAGGATCCCCATCCATGTGAAGTAGAATTCCGACCTAACCCAATTCAACTGCAATCTGGACAATTGGATCGGAAAAGGAAATTCATCCCCGGTTTGGAACCTATGTCTCTAATGGACACAGGCAACCTGTAAAGGGTTCATGTCTCAGGCCCTAGCTTGTAAATGTTTTTATTTCCTAAGCCCCTGCTTACACTTATTAAGGGTATCAGAACTTTTCAGAGATTTGGGATGCATGGCTAGGTTTTAAAAGGCCCTTGTGGTTGTTAGCCTAGTAAAAACCTATGAACCTATGAACATGTTTACCAAGATCCTTATAATATCTTTATTCACTCTAAACCTATCAACTATCTCCTGATATCCAAATGAAATTGTGTTATTCTCAGTGTATATCTTTGGATTCTTGGCCAGCGAGCACTCCTGGGCACAAGCAGTTTGGGATCAGCCCAGACAAGCATCTCGCAATGGAAAGTAACAATGCTGGGAGAAAGTGACAGCATCTTCATGCACTGCAGAGTTAATAGAATAGGTGAGACTTCTCTTTATGTAGCAAATCTGTGGATGGCACAGAAAAAACGGAAAATTTCACTATGAATCACTAATGTGATGAGAGAATGCTTCATTACCATATACCATTTTTATCTGTACCTAAATGTTTTACTTCATCTGAAATGCCTGTACTTTTAATACGTTTAGACTACATGAATCTCACTTTTGTAAATCATCTAGGATTAGAAATGTTATGTCTTTTTTAACAAATTGTCTGTATTTGTCACTGTTCTACTACTTTATTTACTTTTGTATAACTATTGTAAAATTGTCTATATCCCGTGGAGCTTTTCTCCCCGGGCCTCCAGGCCCAGCGGACTATCCCGGTCATCAAACTGTAATAAATAAATAAGTTGCTCATGTCCATCTCATTATTATTTCATTTGCTTAGGCTTGTTTGCAGCCATTGCTCATTAGCATAAGTGGGCTGTACAAGTCGTGAATTAACTGCATTAATTTGCCAACAATGCTGATAGCCTTATCACGTTTATGTAATGACTATGAATAT
>NC_056740.1:319405601-319465601 GCF_019279795.1 Protopterus annectens | reverse complement strand
CTTATGGCAGGCTATTTCTGGAGCCTACCTCAAATGCTAATGAGACATTTTGGGGACAGATCTATGCTAATTTGCCATGTGCTCTCAACCAGAAATGCCTGCATTAAAGAATTAATGAATGTACGCAGCTGAGTGATTCACAGAATCACTCTGCTGAGTAATTTACATTGGCTGCCCGCATTAACAAGCCCAGCATAAAAGCTTGCATTCACCATTCGAGTTAGAGGTAAGTGCACAGAGTTTAGTAGAAAGACAGTATTGTGGGATGTGAGTGTGTGTATATTTTTCTTCGCACTGAGTGTATTTAATGGTATAAGTGGTGTAAAGTGAGTGTGTGTGTGTGTGTGTGTGTGTGTGTGTGTGTGTGTGTGTGTGTGTGTGTGTGTGTGTGTGTGTGTGTGTGTGTGTGTGTGTGTGTGTGTGTGTGTTTTTGTATATGTGTATCTGCCTGGGTGATCATAGTGGGGGGTCAGTTAGGGTAGGGTGTGTGTGTGTGTGTGTGTGTGTGTGTGTGTGTGTGTGTGTGTGTGTGTGTGTGTGTGTGTGTGTGTTTTTGTATATGTGTATCTGCCTGGGTGATCATAGTGGGGGGTCAGTTAGGGTAGGGTGTGTGTGTGTGTGTGTGTGTGTGTGTGTGTGCGTGCACGACTTTGTTTAATTTCTCCTACTGTTTCGGGATTATAATAATTGATGGGAATGGACTCCTTTACTTAGTCAGGGTATAACTAGAGTCCATGAAATTAGTATAGTTCGGTCTTTGATGGTAGCCAGCAGTGCTCTATTCAGCACCCTCAGTGTGCCCAGGATTGTCTCCTTTTGTAGTACGTATGGGGCTCTACATATTGATAACATATTTAAATACAACTTCTCTGTAGAGAGAATCGGCTGTTTGGGCAGTTTTTCCATCTTTTTCAACTTTTCTGGTTTAAAAGCCTGCATTTGAGCTTATTTCCTGCTTCTCCTGGTCTAGTCCAGATACAGATTTGCTGTATCCAAGACTGTTTACTACCACAAGAGGAGTGGTTTCTGGCCCAGAGATTGTAGTTTATTGGCTGTTTGGGCAGTTTGGGCAGTTTTGCCATCTCTCTCAACTTTCGGCTTTAAAAGCCCATGTTTGCGCTTGTTTCCCACCTTTCCTGTAACTAATCTAGTCCAGATAGAGACTTGCTGTATCCAGGACTGTCTGTAAGCTCCTGAGCGGTGCCAAAGTCTGCTCTTCAGTTTGTCCCTTAGATCTACTAGTTCTCTCCTTTCCTACACTTATACTAGCTTATTAGTCTAGCACTTTACCAGACTTCTTGTAGCAATTATTGTAGCACACAAAAGTGCTACCAGCACTAAACATTCTACAAGGAAACAGATTCAGTACCTATTATCAATGCCCACCCCTCCAAGCATGTCTAAAGGTCAGTTCCCTGTGCATTCTCCTATTAACCTGGTGAACTTGCGCATCCTGAGTCAATGTAGCAACTCCCTCATGTACACCAACAACTCTCTCCTCTTACCTCCCAACACTCAAGACTTGCGAGAGATGCACTTATATATCCAAACTGGAAGCCATGCACTCTTCAGTCAAGACCGGAATAGCTGGTCAAGAGGAGAAGGTCAACAACTGCACCACACCACATGGAACACATAGCCCTCCAGAACACATACCAGCACTGCCTTCAAATAAAAACACAAACCACACACCCACCTTCATAGAGGCTCTCAATAAAAATCTACCCAAGCAGAGACCTCCAAGGCAGAAACGCATTTGGTCACAACACCACACTAATCACAAGACACATAACTCACCTAAACGGCGACACTCAACCAAAGCCCCTAAGGTAAAACAGCATGCCCAACACTCTAGTCATAGGTGAGTTGATAGTGAGACACACTGATGACCCACTCACTAGGTTGAATAAGAAGAAAGTAACAGTCAGCTGCCTGTCAAGTGCCAGGATCTGCCACATAACGCACACATTCAGCTCCCTCAACAACAGGTACATATATGACTCTGTCATTGTACATGTGGGTGTGAATGATCTGAAATGTACCTCCCTGGACTACATGAAATGAGACATGGAGGTCCCCTCAGATTATGTAGCCCAAGTGGGTATGTCCCTAGCCCTGAGCAGCATCCTACCATCACCCAGAATGATACCGCAGTACAAGCAGAAAATGATTGATTTCAACAACTGGCTAAGTTTCTGTTGTCATTCTATGGGGATCCAGTATCTGTCTGCCTGGGATGACATGATTAACAGACTTCAATGCTTTGCCAGAGATGGCCTGTATGTGTCACCCCTGGTTTTCCAGATACTGGCCAAGGCTCTTGCCACCCCTATAGTGCCTTTTTTAGGTGGTGTTCCAAAGACCAAATTACCACTGTAACAGCTACAAACAAATGCAATCTGAAGGTCATGCTGCTCAATGCTAAAAGTCGAAATCTCAAAATGCACTCACTCAAAGCACTCCTTAAAATGGAGAACATCGACATTTGTGTTGTAACAGAGACCTGGTTCAAGGCAGCAGAAAGCACCCACACCTTTTGGCCACAGAACTTGGACCAAAGCTCCAAAGGTGGTGGTGTTTCCATATTCATAAAGGATGCACATACCTCCAGACTGGTAGTCCAACATAACGCATCTGAAATACTTCAGGTGCAGCTAACATTGGGCAAAACAGCGATTCAGGTCATAGCCTGCTATAGGTCCCCAACCATGTCCCAAGACTCAGACTCCATGTTCCTAAGCACCCTGGAGAATATTATGGTCCAACCTATCACTCTCTTACTAGGCGACTTCAACTACCCCTAAATTAACTGGGAAAACTACTCATTTACTAATACACTTGCCCAACGTTTCCTGGAGTTCATTAATTCCAATACCTTGGACCAGCTCGTTCTTACTCCCACTAGAGGTAGCAACATCCTTGACCTGGTCATTACTAACAAGGGTGACCGCTGTTCTACACCAATAGTCAACTCCTCCCTGGTTAGATCTGACCACAGACTAATCACCTTGGAAATCCACATCCCTCCCACCCTCCCACCCCCATGCAAAGATAACCATCATGAAAAACATCTCCAAAGCTAACTTTGGGGTCACAAAAACAGAGGTGGCTAACTTCATGGCACCCATGCAAATGGAGAATAGTTGTATGACCACCGAATCACACACCAATGCACTGTATGAACATGCACACAAATGCATGGATCTCACCATACCCAATAGAACCAAGACTGTCTCCTCCAATAAAAGGAAGCCAATCTGGTGGTCCCCTGCCATAAATAAACTCTACAACAGAAGGAGGAAACAGATGTGGAATTAGGTGAAGTCCCAAGACTGGAAGAACTCCCTTATCAGCCTCAACAAAAAATTGAGATCCCTCATCTAATCCTTTAAAGCTAGCTATGAAAAACAGAATTGCAGCAGATAGTAAAGACTACCACGAGGCCTTCTATAGTTAGGTAAAGAATCTCCACAAAAATACCCAGATTCGCTTTGAGCTACTGCACAATGGTACTTCCTATACCAAGCCAACAGATATCACCAATATACTAACCAACAGATTCAGTGCCAACTTTACCCCTCCCCCCCAAAATACAATCACAATACCAGTCGATTGCCAGGCACCCAGTATTACTGCTGCATAGGTTTAAACAGCACTGTCCAAGGCCAAGAATACAGCTTCTATGGGACCTGACAATATCCCTGGCTGTGTTCTACATGAACTACAGAGTGAACTGGCACCTCACCTGTGTGTCCTGTTCAATCACAGCCTCACCATAGGCTTTGTCCCTACCGAATGGCACACTGCTACAGTCATCCCTCTCCACAAAGGAGGAGTGACTACAGACCCTGGGAACTATTGCCCCATTAGCCTGATGAGCCTGATATGCAAAGCTATGGAACACATCATCATGGACCTAATAAACAAGGATATAGGAAATCTCCAAACTCTGGATCCCACACAGTTTGGTTTTGTGAAGGGTAGATCATGCCTGCTCAACTTGGTTGACTTCTTTGAGTCAGTCACCAGAGCTGTGGATGAAGGCAAGGTGGTCCATACAGCCTACCTTGATCTGACCAAGGCTTTTGATACCATTCCCTACTCAGGAATCATAGAAAAACTCATTAAGCTAGGCATCAACCCCTATATCACTAGATGGGTTGAAAACTGGCTCACAGATAGAACCCACAGTGTGAAAATGGCTGACTCCAAGTTAGACTGCTGACTAGTCACGAGTGGAGTCCCACAGGGTTCGGTCCTGGGTCCTCTCATGTTTAGTAGTCCAGGCCAACACAAAGGGACTCTGACTGACAAAGTTCATAGAAAATTGCAAGTTGGGAGCTATTATTAACTCCCCAAGTGATGTTAACATCCTACAGAATGGCCTCACTGAGACCAACAACTGCTGTCAGAACCATGGGCTTAAGCTCAATGCCAAAAAATGTGTCATCATCCCCTTTGGGAAAAACCCAGTTCCCATAAATTACCACAATGATGGCAGTCCACTGAACATGGAAGGCGTTATAAGATATCTGGGAACACAGGTTTACAGCAACCTCTCTTTTGATTACCACATTGCCACTGTGGTCAGGAAGTCCTTCTATGTGGCACATCTCATTACTAAGGGTTTTGCATCCAGGAAGAAAGAGGTCATTGTCTCCCTCTACTCTTCCCTCATTAGGCCAATCATCAAGTACAATGCCCGGCTCAGCGTGTACCTCACTAGACACCTGCAACAACTGGCGAGGCCACAAAAATACCTTACAAAGAGGATCATAGGCCTTAAACACTTGTCCTATATGGACAGACTCAAAAAACTCCATCTATTCTCTGTCTAGACTACCCATACATGTCAAGCAGAGCACCTCTCTGACCCTCTTCAAGAGGAATCTTGATGAGCGGTTGGTAAACAGAAAATTCAGCCTGGGGATAACTCCAGTGGCGCTACTTGACAGAGGCACTGGGAACTAAAGTCGGGTGGCAGTATGCCAGGGTAATCCTATGGCTAGGCTTGTAAAGGCCCCATAGCCATTAGCCTAGTACACACCTATGAACCTATTATACACACCCATAAACACATGAAAAGACATGTACTGCATATAAACTGAATTGACTGAAACTTATAATGTAAGTGTTCTCTTAAGTGAAATCTTATCATCACCTACAATGAATGATTACCTCTTTACAAAAACATTACAGTTTAACACAACTTAAGCAACTATGTAAAACATATTCTTTACATATAATCATTTATTGTGATTAATTTAAAATGAATGTTTGACAATGTTGAATTCCACTTAAGTCTATATGGTGCTGGGTTTGTCTTTAGTAAACTAAAGAGCAAAATTAAGCCTTTTATAGAAGTAAAACAAAATCAGTCAATGATGGACTTAATATTTCCTTAAAGTATGCTTTTGCAGTGCAAGAAATCTTCAAAATAAATCCTATGAAGTAAAAAAACATACCCCAGGATTTAGCAAGCTCTGCAAGGAGTGCCTGAATAGTGTCATAGCTGCTGCACACAATATGGCCGAAGAGCGATCCAGGAACAAGCCCCCGAGATATGAACAAGCGCGCCTACACTATTCTTGCACAGACACCACTGCCATATGCTAATTACCTCATTTGTTTGTGAAAACCATGCAAATGAGGTGAATTAGTGATACAGGAAGCAGGCAGGCATCTGTGCAGGAATAGTGTAACCTGCAGAAAAGTATTCGGTTACTAACCTAATACATTTCTGCAAATTATAAAATGGAGGCATGACAGCTCGAAAGAAAGCATGTATTCAATGTAGTAGGCATGCCAATGGCCAATTATATGGACAATGGCATGAAAAATAGTTGTAATTTTATAAAAAACATTTTATTTTGGCCGATCTCAGCTGTTTAAGCGTAGGGCAGCTGTGCGCAAACGAGATTGCCATGAAAATAAGAAAAAAAAGGGGGAAATAAGCTTTTATACCCAAATCAGCATTTTGCTTTAATAGTTAATGGCATGCATAAGGCAAAAATACTAGGGAATAAGGGTGGAGGCTCAGTGTGAGTGTGGTAACCAGGTCTATGTTAAATGAACGAACAATCATAATGCTGAGTACAACATACTCGAAACATTATGATCATAAGTTCAAAACCTCGAACCCTTAAAAGCCCGAAGCAAACAAAATCCAAAGATTTTGTTTGTCCTACAATTCCCCTACACTAACATACAAAACCCACACATACAACCAAAGCATACAAACCCCTACACACTCACATCATTCAAACACTAACACACCTACACAAACACACCTACTTTTAAAATAAAGTGGGGGGGCTTCGCCACTCCACATCCCCCTAACTAAAAATACTAACTCCAAGATCGCTGTACATTGGGGAAAGGGCAATTTCCCAGTAACTGCAACAAGCAATTACCGGGAAATTGCTCTTTCCCAAATGTACAGTGATCTCAGAGTTGGTATATTAAACTAAGCAAACTGTGATGTAGCCATTCCGAACAGTGTAGCGTGTCTACGTCACATGCTACACTGACTGGGATGGTTGACCAAAACAATTCGGAACTCCAAATTTCGGCATTTGGAGTGTCCGATTAAATGAACAAGCAATCAAACGTTGTTGAGTATGTTGTACTCGACATTTTGATCGTTCGTTCATTTAACATAGACCCTGGTAACCATGAATTAGTATTCTGGTTTATGTGAATGAGGGGACTGATTTCCTCTCAGTGTCAGCTTGCACCCAACCATGTAGGTGCAGCAATATCATTGTATAAGAGGTGGATGACTTCATAAGGGGGTGTCATGCATGCTATATAAGCTAATTGGAGCTCTGTGGCCTGTATTTGCCCTTAGCTAAGCAAAGCTAAGGAAGGGGATGTGTTTGAGGCTGCCTAGCAGTGTTTACATTGCCTAAATGGGTGTGCGCACCTCGCACTGGGTTTAAAAAAAAAAAAAAAAAAAACAGGAAATAGCAGCACTGTTCACATCTGAGCACTGGGTATGCGTGGCACGCCTTGGGGCTTAAACGGGAAGGCAATGGGAAGGGAAAACAGAAGTAGGAAGGCAATCAAGGAGAACTAGCATCGCTGGCATGTGAAATGTATCAGAATCAGCCAATTACACAGGCAGCAGCCCAGCACAGCATGCTACTATAAACTATGCAAACACCATTCAGTCTGTTTTTTTCCACATACTTTACACCACTGGTGTACACAGGCAGGAAACTTTTACCTGACAAAACTATCAAAATGTTAGGGGCTGCTGTTGCTCTCATACATCAATATGTGCAAGAGGCTGACAGTGATAAGGATGTGAATGCTGGTGACCATCCAACAGTGAGGAGGAGGAGAAGAGTGTACAGACCCAGGGAAACCTACCAGGGGCTACATGAGCTGGAGATAGTGGAGCACTATAGGGTGGACAGGGACATTCTACAGAAAATTGTTGAGCTGTGCCAGCCACACCTCACACACAGAACCAACAGAGGGGAACCCATCCCAGTGGATATCAAGGTATGTGTAGGCTTAAGAATACTAGCCACAGGTACCTTCCAAAGGCCAACTGTGGATATCATTGGGATCTCACAGACATCAGCATCCAGGTACTCCACCAGTTCCTGGATGCCATGTCAGCACATGCCGGTGACCACATATATTTCCTGAACACCTGTGAGGCGTTGACCAGCAAAATGCGTCTCTTCCACCAAATAGCAGAATACCCTGAAGTAGTGGGTGCTATAGACTGCACACACATACACATCAAAGCACCCCCTGGTGAGCGGAGTAGGTTCTACATAAACCGCAAGGGCTTCCCCACCATCAACTGCCAGGTCATGTGCGATGCCAGGGCATTGTCTTGAATGTGTGTGCTGGCAGCCCTGGAAGCTATCACGACTCCCACATTTGGTGTATGACACAGCTGTTCCAGTCATTTGTCAGTGGGGCAACTACAAAAAAAAAAAAAAAAAAAAGTATAAAAAGTACTATAAATAGTACTGCTGTAGTAAGCAGTGTTACCCATGCTGTGGTATGCAGATAAAATGTGTATGAAGGTCTGTATAACAATGTTGGAAGTGCCAAGAGATCAGTCATATTGTACAAGTGAGGGAAATATAGATAGAAGACAATAGAAAGCCTCACATCAATTCCAAGATGGCACAGTGTACTGTGATGTTAACTATAATTTTGTTGTCAAACACAGCAGGGGTTTGAATTCCGGGAGTGCTAGTAAGCTGTATGCATAATCGTACCCCACAACTGTACGGATTTTGTTACAATGTTCAGATAGAAAGCTGTATGTATAATTACACCCAACAACTATACAGAATTGGCTAGAGTGTTCAGATAGACAGTTGTATGCATAGCCATACCCCACGACTGTTCCAGTCTGTCCAGCATGTACAGATAAGTGGCCCATATACCCTGTCACCCTGAAAAAGCAGTGTGAGGAACCCAGAAATGTAGTCAGCAGTTAATGACACATAACAGCAAGTCAAACATGTACATAATCATAGAATGTGTAGGAAATACAAACCTGTCACTGTAGCACCTCACCCAAAGTGTATGACAGCAATGCACAACATATGTTGCATCAACACCTGCATCTTGTCACAGCTGTATGTAAGACACAGGTCACATATATAATAATCTATAAACATACCAATGTACAATATAAGGCCATTGGGTAGTGTAATAATACTTGTGAGGGAAGTAACACTGCAGTGACTAGAAATGTTGTGAAACTACAAGGATATTTCAGTTGTTAATTGAACACTCTCTCACCCCTACCATATGTGCAAAATAGCCCAATGACACTCCTCAGCTGGTATATGTACACTCCAAACATTTGTTGGGACATATGTTCTAATGGGTTATACATATTCACATTTGTTGCTATGCATGTGCCATGTTATAATACACCCATAATGGTGGCCTGTTGCTATCAATGACACCTGCATTCTCTTGTAATGGCCACTGTTGTTCCATATATGCATGTGTGCTGCTTGCACCTGTGTTAAATCCAGCATGTTGGGTTAATTGGAATACCTATGCATGTTGTCATACCTAATCCTGAATGCTGTTGACTGTTATTAAACCATATCTGCCATAAACTGGCAACAACACAGCTTGTATGTGAAGGCTGGTCCCAGCCGACCCACCTGTCCCACCCCACCTGGCCATGGCACTGGGCACCAGCACATCTGGGACCCAGCCTGGGACCTTCACCTCCATGGGCACTGCATCACCATCGGGAGGAACCGCTGCAGGGGATGGGGCTCGCCCCCCTCAGAGCGGGTGCGGAGGGGAACTTGTCACCAGTCAATAGGTCCGGGCCATGGTGCATAGGGAGCTCGATCTGGAGAATCGAGAGTGGCTACGCCAGCTTGAGGTCCGAGTGGCGCTATTAGAGGGTGAGCCTGCCCTCCAACATAGACCCCAGCACAGCCACCTTCGGGGCTGTGAAAGTGCAGTGGTGACTGGACATGGCTGGGGACATCGGTCCCTCTGTTTCCAGTTGGGAGCTCATGGACTTGCGACTTCCACACACCCCTCCCCGTACAAGGTGTTTACCCCCCACATGTGTCATATACCGGCCCTGTATGCATCTTGTGTGTCCTGTCTCTTAATGGGAGGGTGGCCTAACGGTTAAGGTATTTGCCTTACAAACACAAAGTGCAGGGTTTGAGTCTCACAAGGGATAATTGGCTAGGCTTAAAATGGCTTGCAAGGGCAGTTAGCTTTGTACTAACCTATGGACCTATGAACCTATCCAACTTCCCTCCTCAAATATACCTACTACCCCTCCACAACATCCCACTCTCACCTGAAAAATAAAACAAGGGCAGTCTGTTCCCACAACAAAATCATGGCCCAAACATAGCTGTCAATCTTGCACACATGTCCACTAGACACATGTAATCTGGTCTATTTGGCATCACAATGAATGTATGCTGTCTTCACACCTCCCCCAGGGGTTTGAGGGTCCAAATATACCTGCAAATATAATGTATATGCACAGCTGTTGCTGTAGAAAAAATGGGCAGCTATGGACCTTTCCCATACCCTTCCTGCACATACCTATCTATTGTTCCTACTGTCTTTCCCTCTTTGTGCCCCATTTGTCACCACTTTCTTATCAACTCCTTCTGCTTTTATGTCAAATAAATTAGCACGGGGATAAGCAGCAGTCAGCACGTTTAAGCAGCAGTAAGCATGTTTGCACGGGCTTGCGTGGGGGTAATCTATGTCTACACAGGTTGAGAAATCAGATCCTAACTGACTGTATGAAACCATAAGCAGAGGTTAGCAGTGCTTACCATCACCCAGACCTGTGCAAACCTGCTGGAAACTGCATAAAGTTGCCTTAATCCCTCTGTAGTCAACGTCCCTTGATCTGCCCAGCAAAAAATTGTAATGCCACTCCAAGGCTCAAGCCCAGGACCCTGCACTCCATACACAAAGTGATCTACCACAAATCATGGCAGAAATACATAACCTCATGTTTTCACAAACATATCATCCAGCACAAGCAGTCAACAGTACAGTAAATGTAGTAATATCATACCACACAACCACTTAATGCAAGAATTCTGGACAAAGTGTGACAAAATGTGGGTACAAGTAGGGATATAAGACACCTAAAAAGTTGCTAGTCACACAGTGATATGTATTAGAACACATATCTTGAAGGAGATGAAGTCTGAAACACAAAAGTGTTGGCACGAGTTAATGACTACAGTCCTGTGATCATCCATGTCAATTGCCAACAGAATGAGGTACAGGCCAAAACTATGATCCGAACATGCATGGGCATATGGACAGATATATATTTGGAAATGTAGACAGATAGACAGCGACATGTATATATATATATATATATATATATATATATATATATATATATATATATATATATATATATATATATATATATATATATATATATATATAAAAACATATAAATATATATATATATATATATACACACACACACATATAAAAATATCTATAGATGTATATAAATATAGATACCGACAGAACTGTGTATAGCATTACTACATGGGAACAAACACCTGAACCACTCACTACAACATAACAGACCATATTCACTGTTAATAGGGGTGGGGGCTCAAATGAGGGATACCTGGTAATTAGTGCTCTGTTACCCCCCCACAGCCCTAACAGATATGCTGTGCAATCCAATACCCAGCACATGCATATTTTGGCTAAAGGACCCTCCACGACACAGCCACAATGCTTTCACAGTAAGCCAATTCACCTGTACATGTCAGGGCAATATCTGTAGCATAACATGCAGAAAAATCATTCTAACATAGGGAATGTACAATGTGGAAGGGGCACACATCACAATGGTTCAGATATGCACACGCATCTCTACTTTGACAAATATATTCAGGTATATACAAATATATGTCTATATATATATATATATATATATATATATATATGTATATATATATATATATATATATATATATATATATATATATATATATATATATATATATATATATATATATATACTAAATATTTATCAGGATATATATCTAGAAATATATATATATATATATATATATATATATATATATATATATAGATACATATACATATACACAGACAATAGGTATTAATAGCCATACATATGTAGGACTATTGCGGAAGTACTAGGTACAAAGTATATTGCTCATCCACAAGCCCTAACTGATACCTGTGAAATGTGAAGTGTGGCAGCTTGTCCCACAAATGAGGAAACTTACATCAGACATATACCCACTCACAGTTCAAAGGACATGACACGACACAGGTATGAATACACAGACAGCCTTTATTTGTGTACTATACAATAATGTATGCCATTACTTACAGCACATGAAGTCTGACATATGTAATCAGTGATGAATGCAAGGCCCACAAAAAACAGTAGATGCAAGCAATGCAGATATATAACATACTATACTGTCCAGGCTTAGGCCTTCAATCAGTACAACAGTAGACAAAGGATTTGCCTTCAAGATAAGTAACAATCAACCATTGCTGATGTATTCCAGCAGCCTCCAATTACATCCTGTAGTCAAGCCCTAGGGGGGAATGTAATAGGTGTGGTAATGTCAATGTATCAGTCACATGTATGGACCCTGACCAATATATTTTGTGGGAGTCCACCATATGACTGGGATGGTAGGAGGAATGCTAGCAGTAAATAATGATAGGCCATTATCCAACAACCCCTAACTGTATCACAGCAGGACAAAGTCTGCCATATATGTGGAGGCCAGGGAATGGCACACAGGGCCATACTTGCAATATTGCTGTTACACATCCTGGATATTGCTGGTGTTACAGGAATTGTTGCAACATACCCTTATGCAGGAATACGACATCAGAAACACAAATGGATGTAGCTATGTACTTATAGCATGCAACAGACAGACTGCCATTGATATATGTAGGGCAAGACCTGGGTAGTGCACAGACTAAACCAACCACACAAGCCACTGGCCATCATGTGGATAGGCCCACAGTTGAGAGCTATGCAGACAGACTGCATTCCATCCTAAACAACTATGTACACACAAACACTGCTAGACCAGCAATATATATTGCACATATGAACACTACTCACTCTGTCTGAAGGTCTGGAACCCCATACGAATGTATAATTGGCATCTGCAATTCATGCTGTAAGAGGTATTGCAAATTGCTGTCATTAACACTGCTGCCCACGTACAGGAAGGTTGTCCTCCATACTGGAAAGGTTAAGGGACAACGCCCACATGAGTCAGTATTTTTATAGTACTGGGTTGCCATGACAGTGGTTATCTGAAGTACTACACAGCAGGCTGCATGCAGTTAGCAACTGTTGCACACTGATTGGTGCAGAGCCCTTCACCTGATCATGTGCATCACTTACAAAAGCCATGCTGCAATCCATTCAAACTAGCTTAATCATTCTAGTGGAGAGAGTCAGTGGGACATACCCGCCAACTGTTTCAGATCAGC
Organism: Protopterus annectens; assembly: GCF_019279795.1. Lineage (NCBI taxonomy): Eukaryota > Metazoa > Chordata > Ceratodontiformes > Protopteridae > Protopterus > Protopterus annectens. The sequence continues at coordinate 319,452,584 of NC_056740.1, read as the reverse complement.
AAGGAATGACAAAAAATTAAGCCATAATATGTGTGTTAGGTATGTTAGTGTGGGCTATAGCTGGTGGTGGAAGTAATGCCATCATGATAGACACATGGGTGTCAGAGCACACCACACACAGGATAGTCATGTTAATGTCTAATGCAGCATGTACAAATGCTATATGTGTATAATAGGCTTACCAGCAATCTCTCCCCACATATACCACCCTAATGTTAGTCTGTGTTCATATATGATACCTGGCTGTGTTGCAGTAATGCAGAACAGTGCAGCTGGGAATGAAAGACAGTTGCAGAATGTGGACCAGATGTCTATATGCACCCCACATAGAGATAATCGTCTGTGTGATATATAATTAGACAGGTATGTCTACAGATATATAGACAGTCATATAGATGTAGGTATATAAACACCCACAAGATATATCTACACATATATATATATATATATATATATATATATATATATATATATATATATATATATATATATTTAGTGGCACTGACAATGGCATGCAGGTGAAATAGTCTGTAACAGGCCAGCAGAGTTAGTGGCCCCACAGGGAGAAAGGCTACAAACACATAGCACAGAGCATGGCACAAACACATAGCACAAAGCTTGGTACAATACAACATATGCCCCAATGGTAGGTAAGCAGACAATATACCAATTGCATTCTATGAACGGTTTGTTGTAGCTAATATGGTGGGGGGAGACACAGATGTGTATTAAGAACTATGGTAACCCTGCTGTATGGTTGCACTGACCTGTTTCCACCTGTATGTCTTCCAGGGAGGATGCCCCATATCCGTCTTCCAGCCTACAGTGCTGCAGAGACTGATGTGATAGTATCACATTTGGTGCAGCACTATGACCAGCTGTTCAGATGGACAGCTCAAGACCAGCAGGAGAGGACCTCCCTTTGGAACGAAGTAGTCTACAGGGTCAATGATGTCGGACTGCATAACCGCAGCTATGAGCAGGTCCGGCATCATTGCAATGACCTGCTTCGCCATGTACATCGGCATGCTGCTGCTGTACAGGGAGACCACCTCACAACAGGGGGGGGCAAGCCATCCATCCACCCCTCACCCGTGTGGAGGAGCTACTCAGGAGCCTTGTGGCACCTGCCCACCTGTAGCACCAACAACTGACAGGGTGCATTGTGGAGGTGGGTGCCACCGACACACTGCCTAAGGAGCATGCAGTTAAGGCCCCAGTGCCATCAGTACACCACTCGTGTGTATGCATCTGCATCTCTACAGGTACATCATGCAAATCTGAGATGTCATATACATAGTCTATTGCTGTGTAGTAGTAATAAACAGACGTGCATAAGCTGTAGTACTGTGGACCCCTACTGTAGATGTAACATAATGCTGCACTCACCCTTTACAAATGCCATAGCTGTGGCCACTGACAACAACATTCTCATACTCTTATGTAGGTCCCTCCAGGATACACCACAGCAGCAGCCTGTAGCCGGTGAGTATGGTTCATGTTCATGCATGACAAGACACTGTGCATGTAATGGCTATGGGATATTCCATGCACACATCTAACACACCTATCCATACTGCATGCTGTACACGTTCACATTTTGTTGTTGTGAAATGCACTGCATCACAGTAGTGACCATGCTGAGGTATTGAAAGGGTACTAGAGGCACATGCAAGATACCTAACATCCTATCATTGTGCAATGTGACCACAGGGATAGGGAGTATGGCAGGACACATGGCCTACAGTAGGGACATGTGTGAAACACCACCCTCATGGCTGTAACTGCACACAATCAGGTTATGTAACTGTGGCAGATGTAACCCTGACCCCATAGCAATAGTGACAGCAGTGTGTGCATGCCAAGGGATGTGCACATGAGTAGACCTTGCAACCATGCAGAGTTCTGGGACATGTGTAGGGTACCCCCCACAACCATGATAAGGTCTGGTGGGTGTCAGTGTAATAGTCCTGTACTGGTCATACATGCACTGTTGATGTTGTGATCTATAAAGCAGACATCGGGCATTCACAAAATTTATCCGTTCACATATCATCCCAGGTATGAGGTGCTGTAACACACAGGGGCTGTGAGCATTGGAGCTGACATAACAGATACAATACTACATAAGCAGCAATGGTTTGTACACCTGTTTTATATGGTGCACATTACAAGGCAGGGTGCAGAACAGGTCAATAGTAACACTTCGTACATTGGTGCAGTGTTGACAAGGGGAAGGGCCATCACCTACCAACACAGCCCATGCATCACAAATATGTATACTGCCGCTGTGATGAGGTCACTTTGTTTGCACTGAATGCTGTTGAGCAACAGATGTAAAGCATGCTGACAGAAGGGTAATGGGAGGACTGTGTGTACAAAAGGTGTGCAACCCCACACATAAGTGTGTGTGTGGGGGGAGGGGGGTGTTGAATGTGTGTGTAAGTGCAATCTGGTGGAGTGTGGTCGATGCATGCCTGATGTGTGTGTACATGTGTGTCTGTTTTTGCGAGTGTCCGTGTATGCACAGGCGATAGTGGGATTGATCACATGGCAGTACTTCTCCTTGGGATTGTGCTGTAGTTGTAGTGACACATGAGACACTAGGACAGCCTGCCCGATATGTGAACACAGGACAGCTGATAGCATAACAAGGTCTGTAATACAGAACATGCATTGGGAGGGAAAGTACATACCAGGTATACACATCATAATGCCAGCAGCAGATGGATAACCGGCTACCATGTATGCAGCACTACTAATGCAATGGGGAATTACCAGACCACATCAGTGAGTGTATCCCGGTATTAATGTTGTTCTCATGATGGGTTGATTGTGCAGCAGATGAGGCATGGACTGATCAAGACTGTAGTATGGGGCTCTGGTGTGTGACATATGTAGTGACTGTAGCAGCCCCAACCATTTAGGGGCCATGTACACCATGACTGGACATACACAGGGTATTACTGGATGACAGCAGTGAGGCCATGTACTACCTACTCCACCAAAGTCAGGGAGGTGATGGAGTAACAGGTCATGTGTTGTGATCACACGTGTAGGCATGGAGAGGTCTGATATGTTAATGGGTAGTATGAATGAGTGTATGTTAACAAGTGCCATGCAGGATGGGGAACATCTGTAACTGAATGTGGGACTGTCTGTATACCTAGGGTAAGGGGGGGTAATAAGGTGGACTGTCAGTTTTTGTGGGTGTACATGTGTGTGTGTGTCTATGCCTGTGTGTCTGTGTCTGTGTGTGACTATGTGTGTGTGTGTGTGTGTGTGTGTGTGTGTGTGTGTGTGTGTGTGTGTGTGTGTGTGTGTGTGTGACTGTGTGTGTGTGTGTGTGCGTGTGTGTGCGTGTGTGTGCGTGTGAGTACTGTTATGCAATGCTGTACAGGTCTTAACGTGTGTGTTTGTTTTCCCCACAGGTGGCGCGGTGGGTCAGATTCCCTCCTGCATGTAAACTGAGGTAGGTGTCTGTACTGCAGTGTGAGATGTTGTCAGGGGTAATGTGTAATGCATACATGTCAGGTAGTGTAGCCATGCAGCTATGATGCATTTCAGCTATCAGTAACAGTGATTGTTATCCCCATAATGTTATCCATTTGTGTTGCAGGTGTACATGTGTCAGCAGGAGGATAGTCTGCAGTCATATTTCACAAGAGTATGGCACTGTGGTGACACCATGGTGACCACCAATGGGTGGTAACCTCAGTCCCACTGTTACCACTAGGGTGCTTGTTGGCTTCCGATATCCTAACACCCCTCCCCATCCAGGAGCTCACCCCCCACATGTGTCATATACCACCCCTGTATGTGTCTTGTGTGTCATGTCTGGTAATCTTCCCATCCTCCCTCCCCAAGTATACCCACAGCCCCTCCCCAACATCCCACTCCCACCTGAAAAGATAATGGAAGGGCGATATGTTCCAACGAAACAATCTTGCCCCATACATTTTTTTTATTTTATTTTTTATTTATTTATCATTTTGTTGACTGGGAAAGTCTGACTAGGTTCCACAGAGCCTGTTTTCAGCGGAGGCCTGGGGAGAAATGCTCCAGATTCTTTGGAATGTGGGAGGAAACCGGAGTACCCGGAGGAAACCCATGCGAACACAGGGAGAACATGCAAACTCCACACAGAAGGCACCCCAGCTGAGAATCGAACCGGAGAACCTCTTGCTGTGAGGCAACAATGTTAACCATTGCACTACTGTGTATTCTGCACACATGTCCACTGGACACGTAATCCAGTCTAATTGGCACTGAAATGCATTTATGTTGTCCTCACCCTTCTCCCAGGGATTTGAGGGTCCACATCTATCTCCAACTGCAGTGTTTATGCACAGCTGTTGCTGTAGCAGAAATGGGCAGCTAGGGACCTTTCCTACACCCTTCCTGCACATGCCTAGCTATGTCCCCTGCTGTCTTACCCTCTTTGTGCCTCTTTTTCACCACTTTCCTAGCAACCCTTATTTCCATTCCTTTTAAAGAGGATTAGTGTGGGGGTAAGCAGGAGTGTTATGGCCAGCAACAAAATAAACCGCCTCCGCAAAGCTAGTACCCAGGACACTGCACACCATACACAAAGTGATTTCCCACTAGGCAATGGCAGATGTACATAACCCTGATGTTTCCACAAACATATCATCCAGCCCAGTCATTCAACAGTACAGGGAATGTATTGCAACATATAGCTGTATGTGTGTGAGTAAATATATTAATGTCTAAACAGGTACAACATATTGATATATGTAGATATATGTATATATATCTATATCTATATCTATAAGGATATATACATGAACATACACACATGCAAATGCCTACATCTATGGATATATATGTCTACATCTATATGTGTAAATATATACAGCAGGTCATGTATATGTCAGTAGATATATACATGTACATATATAGGTCTATACGGACAGATATCTGGTGATAACAATGGAGATATAACAAAATCATATATTTCCTCATGCAACGTTAATGACATTGAGAGGCCCCACACAATTTATGTCTGGTACAAATAGATATACTTCCCCATAGCCAAGCACGTCCCCCATGTAATACAATAACAAGTGGTGCAGATCCCATAATCAGAACTGCACACAACATGGCCATCCCTAGGATACATATACACAGACAAATATATGCAGATACAGGCATATATATTTATATACATATATATATATATATATATATATATATATATATATATATATATATATATATAGATATATATGTAAGTACACATACACACACAGAGATATGTACAGTACGGCACATATGTAGTACGTGCACACAACTTGAGCAGCCAGTATTCCTACAGTCACCACCTTAACAACTGGAGACTGTAGGAGCCACCTATACAAATGACATTCATAGCCTGCAACATATACTCATAGAGATATCAAAGGGTATAACACCACACACAGGTGCCCATAAATGATTGTGACAGCTATAGTTGTGTACTATGACAGTTTTAACCGATTCTTTACTGAGACAATTCACGCCCTAGCTAGCCAACTACCTCCTAGCTCCCCTGGTCCTGAAAGTAGCACCCCTAGAAACCTACTTGCATTCAGCTTCCAACCAGTCACCACTTCACTTATCCGTACCTTGATCAAAAAATTAAAATCCACTACACTTTCTGCTGATCAATTCCCTGCCGAGTACCTACAAAAATCAGCAGATGCTATTGCTTACCTCGTCTCAATACTAATCAATCGAACCATAGTAGAAGCTAAAATTCCCACCATCTGGAAAATATCCTATGTAATCCCACTTCACAAAGGAGGCAGCTCTACTGAATTCTCCAATTATAGGTCAATAGCTATACTCTCCACTTGCAAAGATCATTGAAAAATGTATTCATAGACAACTCATGCACCACCTAATCCAGAATCACCTTATAGCAGACATTCAGCATGGCTTCTGTCCTCATCACAGCACTACTTCAGCCCTCCCAGCCTTTACCAACACCATAAACCATAATCGCAACAATAATTATATATCCTCAGCCCTCTTCTTGGATCTTTCCAAGGCATTCGATATGGTTGATCACCAACTTTTAATCCACACCCTGCAAACATTATGTGTAGATACTAGAGCCCTTCAATGGTTTCAATCCTACCTGAATGGTCAACAGCAGGCTGTCCTATGGCAGAACAAACTCTCTAACCTTCTACCTAACACCCTTGGAGTACCACAAGGCTCTATATTAGGGCCCTTGCTGTTCTCCATCTTCATTAACGACCTTTATTCTGTCATCCCAAAAGTCAGCTCTATCCAATATGCTGATGACTCTACTCTGATTTGCTCGGCCACATCTCCAATAGAGTTATGGTCAGCTACCCAGACCACCTTTAATACAATAGAAAACTGGCTTTCTGAATGTTGTCTGATCCTAAATCCCAAAATACTAAAATGCTGTTATTTTCACCAACACATAGGTCTACCGCTTTCACCTTTACCATAAATTCAAATGATGGCACAATAATCTCCTCTGACCCCCCTACAAAACTATTAGGTGTCATCATAGATAATAATCTAAAATTCGACCTACATGTTAACCAAACTATCAAAACCATCAATAAAAAACTAGGGTCACTTTACAGAATAAAAGCCTTCCGAACCCCTCCAGCTAAAATTGCCATAGCTCACTCTCACCTTCTTTCAACCCTTCTGTATGCATCCCCTCTACTCTCGAATTTAAACAAGACTGTCCTTAACAAACTCTCAGTTTGCTACAACCACATTGCCAGGTTTGCCACTGGGCTGCCATTTAGGACACATCATTGCATCAATCTAAACCAGCTTGGGTGGCTTGAACTACCCAGCCTAATTCAGTATAACCAACTGATTATGGCCTATAAAATCCTCTATAATCCAGACAATACTCCTGCACTTAAAAATATTATCACCCCCTATAACAATCCTAGACCGCTTCAATCCTCTAACAAACTACTAATTCAGACTAGCAAAATTAATAACACAGCCGGTGACTCTCTCTTTGCAAACTCTGTAAGTAGATCCTGGAACTTTCTTCCAGCTGATATTACCTTACTTTCCACCTTAGGCCAATTTAAAACAAGACTCAAACAACATTTGTCACTTAACTGGCTATGTCACTGTATCAAGCCTGACTAACTCTCTCTAGAATGTGTAAAAATCTGTTAACCATCTTACTGTGTAATTTAATTTAATCCTGACTTACACTCGGGATTAACTCTAACCTGTGGAACTTGTTTAACTTGCTTACTTATGTAATCTCTGTGGTCTGTTTGTAATATGTAATGCTGGTATTATGTAATGCTGTATCTGCTTACCCTTGGAGCTTTCTCCCCGGGCCTCTGCTGAAAATGGACATGCATCCAGTCGGACTATCCCGGTCAACAAATGTAAAATAAATAAAAGTAAAATAAATAAATTGTATATGCCATGTCATATAGCTATTTAGACACCGACATCCATATGAACAGTGTAATGCAACTGTGAATCAGTTATACTGAGACAGTAGTCTGGTAAGGTTGACACATGTTGCTGTCCAGGCCGAGGCCTTCTAGTAGTACAAAAGTAATGACAGACTGGCCCACAGCATACCAGACAATCAACAGTACGTAATGCAGATGTATAGGTCAGCAGCCTCTATCTACACTCTGTACACAATCCCTAGGGGTTAGAGACCCCAGTTGACACAATTGGATGCATCTGTTACATAACAAGGCATAACTGACACCATCTCAATCTCACAGACAAACAGAACAGTCCATGTGGCAGGCAGCAGTAGGCCTTCATTTACCCATGGTGGACTGTATGGTAATGTACATCCAGATACCTAAAGGCAGCCTACCCCAGATACCCACACATGTTGTTACAGCCTAGGTTAGTCATGGTGCATTCCCCCCTACACTCACTACTACTGGGCCATATACCACGGTTACATACACTGCCCTCTGCAGTGCATTAGGGCACACATGTATTGTGTAGGTGGAGCCCACACATATATGGCCCCAATCCCCCAGTATGTGTGGGAGACACAACAGCAGTGGAGGGATGGCAGGAATGACAGCATGACATATACACAGCCCACTACATAACGAACCCTGACAGCATGTCACCTGTGCTAAGCCAGGGATGTAGGTGGAGGACAGAATCTGGAACACATGCACATATGTGTACAACTGTTGTCATACAGTAAGCAAGTTATGTAAATGTGTACATATCTATATGGATACATGTATAATGATATGTACATATATGTTTGCCATATGTCCTGCACATGGGGTGGAGCCCTACCTCAGCCCCAATAGTCCCACCCTCTCAGTGCAAGGGGATGTCATGTATGTATTGCAGGTATATTTGTAGACCATTGCTACTGTAATAGGAAGTGTCTTTACAGACATGGTGTGTGTGGGAGGCCACATCTGCTGTGGACATGTGTGCCATTGGCTACTGACAGACATCCTAAGTTCATCATAGTACAGTACCACAGCTAGCACAGTAATGCCCCCTGTGGACTACAGCTGCAATACACCCAATATATGTGGACAGTCTGACATGTGCTGGTCAGTCCAGGGGTATTCACAGAACCCCTTCATGCAAGACATGTGGACTAGGCCTGTCAAAGTGGATGTTAACAGCCATGTAGATGGGTATCACACGTAAATACTGGTATACATTTGCCCCCATAGATTATACATTCATACACCCCTATCTGTCCTGACACATAATAACCGCTGGTACAGAGGTGCCATGGCCAGATACTACCCACTAGTTAGTGACATACATCTGATCAGCATCCCACTGCTTTGTCTGACATACATGACTGTCATGGTGGCCCGGCAGAAGTACATCTGGCAAGTATCTGGACATGTCATCTTACTGGATAAGTACAGTCATGTGCTAGGCATGTAACAAAGCACAGTGCTAGCTACAGGCAGACTGAGTCAACACTGGGCTACATCTCCCATGTGGGGATACGCATGTGCCTGCATAGATAGCAGGCTCTACAGGTATGTCACATCACAGAGTAACAGACACCTGTGTGAAAGTGCATAACCACAACCAATGTGAACACAGTCCCAGCCACATATGGCAAGCTAGCGTACTATTACAGTATACAGACTATCTGACCTACACCATCCTCATATGAGCCACTCACACAACACCTCTACATATACTGGGCCGCTAGACAGTGTGGTCCGATGCCTGTCTGTGGTATGGGACATGTGTGTGTTCACCCCTACAAACATGTCAGCTGTTAGGGTGACATACAGTGGAGCAGCATGTAGCATCAGATAGGACAGGACCTGGAGTAATGACATCTACAACAGTCTCTACACAGGCCAAGGTACATATTCACTATACACACACTGTCAACAATTACCAGACTTACACATACCTCAGTACTGTACACACAACCACATAGAGACCAGGCTATGTCCTCAATTATAACCCCTACTATACATAACATGTGTAGCAGTCTGATATCTCACTGGCTTATCAGATATGCTGTCAATGACTATGGAGTACAGAACATATGCACCACCTACTGCATGTCATATGTACAAAGGTTGACAGAGTTGTGGCTGGAGGCACAAACACAGGGCCAATATTGACATGTCGCTGTTATACCCTCATACATATACTGTTGTAACAGGGTTTGTTGAACCATATGCCCTATGAGGGATGTGACGTCAGTAACTCTCCTGGCTCTCATCATCTATTGCCTGCTATCCTCACACTATCTTCTGCATTCCACAGATAGGTGCACCATAGCTGACACATGAAACCAAAGGCACAACACTGCCCAGTCTGTGGATAACCTTGCAGATGGGGACCCCTCATATACATGGGACTGACATGGCAGGTATTGTGACATGTACGACAAACATATCCAGACAAACACTGTTAAACCAACAGTACTCCATATGCAGTATAGCAGCACTTAGTCTGTAGTCAGGTCAGGCACATCCCCCTCCTGTTTGTTGCCCTCTTTCCACAGTGTATGTTGTTAGAGGTAAATCCCCAATCCATCTGAAATGCTGTTTGCCAAACAACAGATTGAGTTCCTGCTCACAGTGACTGTAAACGGCCAACATCACCATGTTGTTCCTAGGTATTGGAGTGTGTTTCCATGAAGTTGGCTATGGGCCTGTTACCAGAGCTGTTCCACATGCAATCAGCTAGGTGAGGGCTGCAATTCGTGCATAGGCCATCAGCTGATCATGAGCATCACTTACATTACACATGCTGCTGCCTAAGCATAGCAGGTGTGGGTCTCCAAATCCACCAGAGAGAGAGTGGGGGAGGTAGACAGAGGCAAATACATGTCAGGGAGGGGTGGTGGAGTAAAACAGAAGCATGTTTGTGTCACACACCTACCAGCACAGGATAGAAAACACCCAACAACTATATAGTACTATCACAGTTCGATGCAGTTATTGGTTGTGCCACATGGATTACCTGCTGTGGAGCATTCAGGGCATATCTGCAATGATGAGTGACATCTGCAACAGGGATATGGTAGATATATGGTAGGTGATGTACACGTGCCTGTCTGCATGGACAGCTGCCAGCGTCAACACAGGCACACTCAAACAGGGATGCACACACATTGACACACTTGGCAGGGCCAGGAGTGCAGCTCATCAGTAATATGATTGCCATAACACATCGATGTGCAGGTATCACATGCACCACATAGGTCATACAGAGGTTGTATGGGCATAGCATATGATGAGGTGTCAGACATCAAACAGCATGCTTCAGTATGCCCTGGGGGTTGTAGTGAGTGTGGATGTGGTCAGATGCACCATACAACACACACACGAACACGTAGGGTGCCAGTCCTGACATGCATGGGTGCATGTCTGCACTGGTGTGTGGTGATCAACTGTACCAGCAGGCTGTACAAGGGTAGGGGATGGGTATACCTTGGCATCAGGCCACATGGTAATGGTCTGCATTGTGCCTCAGGCCTGTAGTTTCTGCTTCTGCCCACACAGGTGGGTATTGCATCCCCCATCCAGGCACCTGCATGACTATTGTGTGTGGCCAATGCTGTGCATCACTTGCCATGTATATGTTCCTTACTCCATGATATGGATGGTGTCTGGAATGTGCACACCTCCCACATGGATGTACAGTGACATGTGGAACTGTACCTGGGGTGTCTGGCCCATGTTGTGAACACATATTATCATTGGATGTGCCAGCCTTGCCCACCTGTGGCAGGAACTGGTAATGGGCAGCAGGTTTACCCTGCACCTACATTGATAGCATGCTAACAGCATTCCCTGATGTCAGTGTCATCTGTCCATACAGGGCATGTTATCAGGCATGATATGTCCATTGGGAGTTGCATGTGAAGGCAACACGGGTGCTGCAGGTGTCCTTTTGGGAACATGGTGGAGGTGCACTGTTTGCATGTACGTACATATTGGACAGATGGCCAGGGTGACATGCCCTCTGTAGCCCACTGCTATCACTGCAGTTATTATCAGTGGCCAATATGCAGTATACTACCCACATATTGGCTGTTGCCTTGGCATGTGTGTGTGTGTGCTCTGGCTAATAGTGGGGTTGCTAACTGTGATTGGCTGGCCTTGATGTCACATGCCTGAGTATGGCTTTGCACACCCGCCTCTCAGCTAATTTACATCTGGTATCCCTGTATGGTTGACATGGTGATATATAGTAGGGCCACCATAAAATAACTGAGCAAAACCCCTTCCACATTGGCCACAGGTGTCACACACTCACAGCGACCTCTACATAGGATACATGTTACACACACGCACAAACACCCATCATGTCTGGGAGTAGAACCCCTACCTAACTAGTTTATCACACTACAGCACTATGCAGTTATAGTACGCACCACGAACGTTACTGGTGTACCTCTTCCCCAAAGTGTATTTCACAATGTATAACATCAACAGGGTTACCATAGTAGGGCATTTTGACTGCACAGCAAGTGACTATCCTAAAACACATTGCTCACTACACAGACAGTGAGACACACACAAAACATCAACTGACATGTGCGGGTATAGAACCCCTGACCGAAGTCTATATCACACTACAGCATGGGGCTGTTATAGGACGCACCACACAGATTACAGACGAGTGGTTTCCCCAAAGTTGTATTTCACAATGGATGACATCAGCAGGAATGCCACAGTAGGGCATTTGAAATATATGCGAGTGAGTAGCCTATAATGCATGGCTCCATACACACACATTGAAACACACACAAAACATCCAGGACTGCCATGGGTGGGGATGGAACCCTACCACTGTTCTAACTCACACTACAGCAGTACGCGGTTACAGGACTGGCTACGGAGATTACTGAGCTACACTCTTCCCATAGGTGTATGTCTAGGTGAGTGACATCAGCAGCCTTGCCAAGGTTGGGTATATGAATTGTACGGAGTGTGTGTAGCCTAAAAAGCATTGTTCTCTACACAGTCAGACACACACATTAAAACACACACCCACACAGTTGTTAGGTCTGGGGTTAGAACACTTACCTAACTACTTTATCACACTAGAGCAGTACGCAGTTACAGGACACGCTATGGAGATTACTGGGTGTGCTATTCCCAGGGGTGTATTTCTAGGTGAGTGACATCAGCAGTCTTGCCAAAGGTGAGTATATGAATTGTACGGAGTGTGCATAGCCTAAAAAGCATTGCGCTCTACTCAGTCAGACAAACACACACAGCTTCACACACAAACACACAGTTGTCAGGTCTGGGGTTAGAACACCTACCTAACTCTGTTATCACACTACAGTGGTATGCAGTTATAGGACATGACACAGAGATTACTGGGTTATAACTTTCCCAGTGGTGTATTTCTAGGTGAGTGACTTCAGCAGCCCTGTCAAAGTTGAGTATATGTATTGTACAGAGTGTGAGCAGCCTAAAAAGCATTGCTCTCTACTAAGTCAGATTCACATACACACACACACACACACACACACACACACACACACACACACACACACACACACACACACACACACACACACACACACACACACACACACACACACACACACACACACACACACACACACACACACACATAGTTGCCAGGTCTGGGGTTTGAACACCTACCTACATTATCACACTACAGCAGTATGGAAGTATAGGACATGCTATGGAGATCACTGGGTGTGACATTCCCAGAGGTGCATTTCTAGATGAATGACATCAGTAGGCTTGCCAGATATGAGTATTTGTATTGTACAGAGAGTGAGTAGCCTAAAAAGCTTTGCTTTCAGCTCAGTCAGACACACACACAGATTCACACACTAACACACACAGTTGCCAGGTCTGGGGTCCAAACACCTACCTAACTACTTTATCACACCACAGCAGTATGCAGTTACAGGACACGCTACAGTGATTACTGGACTCTGACTTTCCCAGAGGTGTATTTCTAGGTGAGTGACATCAGCAGCCCTGCCAAAGTTGAGTATATGAACTGTACTGAGTGTGAGTAGCCTAAAAAGCATTGCGCTCTACTCAGTCAGATACACAGATTCACACACAGTTGCCAGGTCCGGGGTTGGAACACCTATCTAACTACTTTATCACACTACAGCAGTAAGCAGTTACAGGACACGCTATGGAGATTACTGAGCTCTAATTTTCTCAGAGGTGTATTTCTAGGTGAGTGACATCAGCAGCCCTTCCAAAGTTGAGTATATGAACTGTACGGAGTGTGAGTAGCCTAAAAAGCATTGTTCTCTACTCAAGTCATACACACACACACAAACACAGTTGCCAGGTCTGGAGTTAAAACACCTACCTAACTACTTTATCACACCACAGCAGTACGCAGTTACAGGACGAGCTACGGAGATTACTGGGCTATGACTTTCCCAGAGATGTATTCCTAGGTGACATCAGCGGCCTTGCCAAAGTTCAGTATATAAATTGTACGGGGCTTGAGTATCCTAAAAAGCATTGTTCTCTACACAGTTAGAGGCAGACAAACACACACACAAACACACTCACACAGTTGCCAAGTGTGGGGTTTGGACTACTACCTAACTGGTTTATCACTACAGCAGTATGCGGTTATGGGATTCGCCATGGTAATTCCTGAGCTACAGCTCTCACAAAGGTGTATTTCAAATTGGATGATCTCAGCAGGCTTGTCATACTACTACTTTGGGGTTGGCAGTGTGTGCATGGCCATAACCCATTCATTTAGGGGTTGACATGCCACATGTGGGCACACATGGGGTCATAAGTCACAGGTACATGTATACAGCTACTAGATGACTACTTCCTTGACAGTCATGTTGCATAGCTGGCACGAGCACCACATAGTCTGTCATGCTGACAGATGCTGATGGCTAGTATCTGCAGTGAGTGCATCTGCACCACATGTGGTTGTAGGCCTTTGACTGTGTGCTGGGTGGGACAGTCCTGGATGGATCCTTGTTACAGTGACCCTCTTCTATACATCTATGTCCATCTTCCTTTGGTTTATTATAGTGTGGTAACCTTACATATATGTCTGTATTCCTATCCACTGTGTGTGCAAGACAGGAGTGGTGCATACTGACGTGTCTGCACTAAGAACTGCAACTGCCAGATATGTCTGGTCCACTGGTGTTTGCAGACATGGCCTTCATGTGTTTAAGTGTGTGAGCATGCCCAGTATGGCCATCTGTATTGCATGTGTGGAGCATGTCCAGGTTGTTAGTACTGCGGTGCTGAACTTTGTGTTGTACACCGACAGGTAGCATGCTGTGTCTGCAGGGTATCCATCGCTCATTTGGCTTGTACTTTTGTTACATTTCTGCATGGGGGGGCACCTGATTGTTTCTACATTTCTACACAGGAGTGGGGGGGGCACACCTGACTGTTACTATTAGTGTAAGTAGGATGGGGGGCACACCTGACATTTCTACACATTTGCTAGGACTGTTCTGGTATGTCAAGTACTACATTTCACTCTGTAGTCTTGCCTATCATGCTGGCTAGAGGGATACCAGTGCACTACAGATCCTGGCTTTCACTGCCTACATATTGGTTTCAGACTTTCTAGCCTTCGCATCTTCCATCCAACTGCCTGGCCTGCTGTAGTCTGTCTGTGTAGGCCTGGGGGGGGGGGTTACACATAGAGCTCATTCAGAGGCCATAGTGCAGTATTTGTTTGTGTTTGTCTGCACCTATCCTGCTGACTGTGACAGTTGTTGTGTATGTGCCCCCCCAACTGGCATGTGTGAGTGACTTACCTTGTGGGTGTCTCAGTGTTGATGGTGGTGCTGCAGGGCTGCTTATGTTGAGCACAGGTAGTGTCATGTTTGGCATCCCTTTTACTGTATGTGTGAGTCAGAGAGAGGTGACATTTCCTGGGTCCCTACTGTGTCAGTGCATGTGCTATACATTGCCTCTTTGCCAGGGCCAGGGCATACTGGGCATGCCTCCTTCTGCCTACTGGGGCAGGCTCAGATTATTCCTCCTCCGAGTCACTCTGTGCCTGTGCAGGCCTTGGCAATGGTGGGGGGCTGTGTGGCCCTGCCCCATGCTGCTCCTGTTGCAGCTGTTTCCGCAGGATCATATTGTGTAGCATGGCACATACAAGGACAATTTGGGTATATGTAGTTGGTGAGTACTGCAAGGCTCCACCAGATGTGTCCAGACACCAGAACCATGACTTCAGCATCCCAAACACAAGCTCAATTATGATTTGTGTTTGTGCGTGTGCCTCATTATGGAGTTCTTGTTCAGGTGTGTGTGCATTTCTGATGGGTGTCATCAGCCATGGCTCCAGTGCGTATCTAGCATCCCCCATTAGGTGACGGTGTGGGATGTCCCCTTTGGCAAATCTGTGGTACAGCTGTGTCAGATGCCAGATGTGGAAATTGTGGTAACTTCCAGAGCAGCCAGCACATACATTCATTATTATGCCCTGGGCATCGCACATGACCTGGCAGTTGATGGAGAGGAAGCCCTTGTGGTTGATGTAGACCCTACCCCGCTCACTGGGTGGTGCTTTGATGTGTATGTGCATGCAGTCTATTGCACCCCCTACCTCAGGGTATTCTGCTATTTGATGGAAAAGATGCATATTGCTGGCCAATGCCTCACAGGTGATGGGGAGGTATACGTGCTCACTGACATGTACTGACATGGCATCCAGGAACTGGTAGAGTACCCTGGATGCTGATGCCTGTGATATCTCCATCATATCCCCAGTTGGCCTTTGGAAGGTGCCTGTAGCTAGTATATGTAGGCCTACACATACCTTGGTATCCACTGGGATGGGATCCCCTCTGTTAGTTTTGTGTGTGAGGTGTGGCCAGCACAGCTCAACAATCTGCTGTAGGAGGTCCCTGTCCACCCTATAGTGCTCCACTATCTCCAGCTCATGTAGCCCTTGGTAGGTTACCCTGGTTCTGTACACTCTTCTCCATGTCCTCACTGTGGGTTGCTCGGCAGCATTCACATCCTCACTACCCTCTGCATCTTGCACATGCTGTTTTATGATAGCCAAAGCAGCCCCTAGCATTATTTCTCTTACTTTAATTTTCTAAAATTTCCCCATTTGTATACACTGGTGGTGCAGAGTTATTGGGAATATCAAGGGGGAAAGGTGTTTGCATAGTGTATAGTGGTGCACTGGGATGGGCTGGGCTGCTGCCTGTGTGATTGGCTGTGTCTGATACATTTCACCTGTCAGCTCAGCTAGTTCTCTTTGATTACCTTTCTACTGCTGTTTTCGCTTCCCATTGCCTCCCTGTTTGAGCCTGTGTGCGCGCCACACAAACAGAGTGCTCAAATGTGCACAGAGCTACTATTTCCTGGTTTAACTTCCTTTTTCTTCCTGTGAAACCCGGTGCACAGTGTACACACCCACTTACACTTTGTCAGGAGTACTAGGCAGCTTGGACACACCTCTAGCTTAGCTGTGCTAAGCTAGGGGCAGTCCCAAGCCACAGGGCTCCAATCCACTTACAGTATTCCTGACACCCCCCCCCATGATGTCACCTATCTCCTAGTCTTGCACCCAGCTGTTTCTACTCTTACACTCTTGGCCTGCCTCACACCCTGGGGAAATCTGGGATTCACTATCCTTCCCCTCATTTGCATAGTATTGCCTGCTAATGCATAGTTACATGTCCCAGACTGAGCCTTCCCCCTTAGCAACCATTACTCACTGGCCAGGTTGTTTTATGCTTGCCATTGACCTGCATGGCTGAATACTGCTTTTAGTTAGACCGCTTGTTTTAGGTTTGTTTTATTATTTCCCCCCCATTCCATTTGCGCACTGCTGCCCTGTGCTTAAACAGGCAAGATCGGCGACAAAATAATAAAAGTTATTTTTTTTTATTTTTTACACATTTTGCAATGCCAATGGCCTTCTACTTGGCCATTGGCATGCTTCATCAATGATATGCAGCCTTTATTTGGTGCTGTCATAGCTTCGTTTTGTAGTTTGCAGAAACGTACTCGGTTACTAACCGAGTGCATTTCTGCAGACTGCACTCGTCCTGCACTGACAGCTGCCTGCTTCCTGGATCACAATTTATCCACATTTGCATAGTTTTCACCTGCAAATGAGGATAATTTGCATACAGGGACTCGGTCCATGCAGTATTAGCCTAAGAGCTCATGTGCACATCCGGAGAGCTCATTTCTGGATCGCACATTGGCCATATTGCCGGAAATAACTCCTAAGCTATTCCTGCACACTATAACGGGCTTCATAAATCTGGGGGACAGTGTAACCAGTGTAGGGGAAATAACTTACAGCATGAAAGTATACGTGTGAAAGCAGGCTGCTTAAAAAATGGGCACTTTTGGATGTACTGTCATGAGCAAACAGTAAATAATGAAAAATGGAAGGGAAAAGGCAAAACAACATAAATGAGAAAGGACAACAACAACAGGCTGAAGGAGAGGGTGAACTAAGTGCTGAAGAAACTGTAGAAGAATAAAAATATTGAGGGAAACAGTAAAGAGAGAGTTGGCATTCAGGAATATAGGTCAGGAGAAAGCATTAACACTAAGACTTTTTTGAAGTTCTAGCCAGTGAAAAATCTGATTCTGAGGATCAAGGAATATTTATACATAAACACAGAAAAAAAACATTCAAAAAAGGAATGAGTAAAACTAATAAAAAAAATGAAAATTATTTCCACTAATATTAAAAAAAAGGAAAAGTAACAATTTTTGAGTACTTTCAGGAAATGTGAACAGTATTATTAACACTGTAAGCATAGAAATACTGTAATAGTGTGCTAAATGTTATGTGGATGCTATTACATTAGAGATTGTAAGATTTCTGACAAAGTGAAAAAAAAGAATTCAAGCAGAAAAATTGTCAGATGGAAATATAATATGGAATTTAGGAAGTGAAAGTTGTTCTAGGGTGGCTGTGTTGTTTAAACAAATAGTGAAAATACTAGATGCAATGCTAGTAATGATAGAAAAGTTAACTGTTGGAGATGTTGGGTAAAGATAACATATTTAAAGGATTATAGCATTGTAGGCATGTATAACTAGCAAGGAAAGCGATAACCCATTTCATCAAATATTAGACTGTGGTAGTTAACATGAAAATTATAATTGCGTGAGACTTTAGTTGTGATTTAAGGAAAGATGAAAAAAGAAAGGGAAAGTTGTAAAAAATAAAGGAAATTATAATGTTGAACCAGTTGTTCTGGATTGGGAAATTATGCACAGTGACCTAACTTTTAACTGACGTGCCCATTGTTGTAAGAAAGTCCTTCTATATTGCATAGCTTACAAACAAAGGGATGGTGCCTAGATCTAGAGATATCATTGCCCCCTTTATTCATACCCCATTAGGACAACCATTGAATATAATGCCCTTTTGACATATGTCTGTCCAGACACATGCAACAACTGCAATGCCCACAGAGATACCTTACTAAAAGTATACAAGACCTAAACAATATGTCCTATATTCCTGTTACTCTCTGTCACTATACTCAGTACCCTGACCTAAACAGTATGTCCTATATTCCTGTTACTCCCTGTCACTATACTCAGTACCCTACAGACTGCTAAGAAGTGACCTGTGTCTGCCATGCAAGGCATCCACCGACCCCTTACTGATGGATTTACTGCACATCAACAAGTTAAATTGCATCAGAAATACTTGGTCTAGAGATCTAAACCTCTTCTGTAACATCAGCAGAATAGTTTGAAAAGACAGGTATATCTTGCAGAGGATACTGCTGCTCTGGAACAGACTCGCCATAAATCAAAGCTCATCCCTGGTTATATTCAAGTGCAGCTTAGATATACGGATTGCGAACTGAAAATTTTCCCTTGCACTGCCCTCCTGTACTAATAATGGGCATAGGCTGCTCCTACATGCTTTATCCCATGCATGGGCCTCCTCAAATTATCTATGGTGTGATTCCCAGTTATTGTGATTAGGGGTAATATATAATTATTGACCATGGGATGGATAAGGCCAATCTATAACCAAATGGAGGTTATTTCAAGCACAAAAAGTAAACTGGCTAGGCTTAAAATGGCCTGCAAAGGCAGATAACTTAGTACTTACCTGTAAACCTATGAACCCATCTGAGGGAAAAACAAAAGCTCAATATGATAACAATGCTGTTGTTTGAGGTGTGCCATGGGTGATACAGCAAGTTGCTGCATATATTTCTTTGTTCATAACCTTGATGTTGGGTATGGCTTGTCCCTGTTTTCGATAAAAGTGGAATGACAGCCTTATAAATAATTGCACGTTAATCAATGTACAGGGCTACTGACCTTAACAATCAGGAAATGGGTGGTACACCGGTGCGACGGTTAACATTGTCACCTCACAGCAAGAGGTTCTCCGGTTTGATTCTCAGCTAAGGTGCCTTCTGTGTGGAGTCTGCATGTCCTCTCTGCTTTCACATGGGTTTCCTCTGGGTACTTCAGTTTCCTCCTACATTCCAAAGACATGCATCTGCAGCATTTTTCCCTGGGCCTCTGCTGAAAATAGGCTCTGTCCTACTCGGACTTTCCTGGTCAACAAATGTTACCTAACTAAATAAATAAATAAGAAGAGTGGTATGGATAATTTTGTATGCGTTCTGTTACAAGCAGGCTCCAAAATGGGGTGGTTCATAAAGCATACTGAGACAAGATTTATTATGAGCTTAAGAGACTGGTAAAGTGAAGATCAAGAGACTTGATTGCTCTAGGAACCATTCCTTTTTCTTTTATTTACTTTGTTTCAAGTCTAGAGTTGATTGGACTGTTTGACCACAGAAACTTTAAAAGTATTACATGAGTCCCTAAAAGAAGAGCACACAAAAGAATAACATAATTTTCTTTTTTCATCAATCTGTGATTTTTTAAACTTACTATGTTATGCTTAACAATTTAACTGTAGATGTTTTGAATTTTAGATGAACAATTGATAAACCCATTTTGCTAGTAGAATGTCTCTGCTGGATGGGTGTCTAGTTGAATTCATGTTGACTCACTCAAAGTAGTTTCGAGAAGAATAAATCATTTGAAAAATGTTTGCTGAAATTAGCTTCAATGAACATTTGAAGAAACCTTTTTTGCAAGGGGCAACCCCCCCCCCGAACCTCCCATGGTGGGAGGGCATCCCACCCCCAAACCTAAATATACCAACTCTAAGGCTGCACAATAGTGGAGATGTAGGCAAACTCCACTGCCAGTGAACATAACTTCAGCAAATGTATTTCATTTCCTTCACACTCACATGTGACCTGACATTCTCCTATCTAGTTAATTAGTGTAATTAGTGGAACAAATAATGTGAGCAACACAAAAAGATAGGGTTAATGTTTTTAGTGTGGCAGGCAATGAGATACTAGTAGAATAGAAAAACAGACATTTGATCTTCTTCTAATAGATGCACACAAAATACTCTGCCAAAGGAAGTTGCATGCACCCCCAAGGGAGGATGACCTTATTACATTTTGGGAGACTAAAGTGTATGGGAAAAAAAAAACAATTATATAGCCTAGCCAGTGCATTGAATAACTGACAAAAAAAAAAATATATATATATATATATATATATATATATATATATATATATATATATATATATTTAAAATCTGCCCCTATTTTAAGGCCTTTGTCTACCTTCCCCCATTATTGTAGGCTTTGTCCAGATTTCTTTTCTTAAGAGGTTGAGAGTTATGTGCCTGAATAAGGTATAATCTTTTTTTTTTTGTTCTCCAGGACCTCATTTTACCAGCCCAACCCCCAGTACCCAATATTCATGCTGAGCCTTCCGGCTACTGTCTAACACCACCCCCCCCCCCACGACTGACTCCACTTTTTCACTTTTTATCTACCAACTCCCTTTCCCACTGCCCCATGCTTGTTGATTATATTTCTTGGGGCTTAGTAATATTCAATTTCCCTGATTTTGTGCAACCTCAGAGTTAGTATATATAAATATGTAATTATCAGAATGTGTGTGTGGTGGAGGTTGTGGTGATGGTGGTGGTGGGGATCCCTTGCAAAAAACTTTGTTTTTCCATGTTTTTTGTTTTTGTTTTTGCATGCACCAAGCAAGGTTCTTTCTTGACATATGCATAGGATTGTGTCAACATTCACTTTTTTATGTCTTGTGGATGCTGTTTTACATGTCAAAAATGCAAATGTCAATGTAATGTTAGATTATATAAATATATATATATATATATATATATATATATATATATATATATATATATATATATATATATAGCTATGGATATAGATATGTAAGAATCTATATATAGGTGTGGGTATGTGGTTATATATACATGTAAAAGCATACATAATGCTAAGAAGTATCTCACTGCCACCTGGTGTCTCACTACCATCACTTTTCATATATTCATGTTTATTTAGCAATAAATATTATATTTATTCAAATTTGCATATTTTATGTAACTATCTCAGGCAGTGTCTACATGTAGCACAGTGAGACAGAATTTAACAATTCAACTCAGGACACAGGTCAGAAATGTCTACTGAACGACAGAAGGCGCTCAGTATGTGAGAACGTCTGATTTATTCTGCCCCAAATTATGAATATGTGACATATTAATATTTCTGGTACCAGAATTCATCACTGAAGCACAGAAACTCAAAGCACAAAATGCCACAAAGACATCAAGAGCACACCAGTATGAGAATTTACCATTTCCCCTGATATGAGGGTGCATGGACATTGCAGCCAATGCCATAAAGTGTTAGAGGGAGGTACCTTATTTATTGAAGGGTACGGCCAAGTCCACATTAGACAAAAATACCACAGTTTAAGCAAACGAGTGACATAAGTGGCCCAATGTATGGGATGTTCTACTTTTCATATAGGCAAAAGGGAGAAAGCTTTGAAAGTAAGGATAGAAAACAGTATAAGAAACTTCTCTGTGTGGAAGATTTTCATTCCATATTATCTAGTTGATCACTGTATATTAATCAGATCAGATAATGGTAGTAGAAGTAGCGAACTTAAACTCATCCTAAGTCAAAAAAATAATAAAAAATATATAATTTGAAATATTGTACAGAATTACTTAGTATTCGAAAGTAATCCAACCAGGCTAGGCCACCTGTTTCCAGTCAAAAATCCTTTATTAAGTACACAGACAGAAAGGAAGGATATACCAACATTCCTATGATATTAAAAAAAGAAGTACATAATCTGCCAGATTCACGATGGCTTGCACGGAGTGTACGAGTAAAGTAAGTCTCCATGCAGCCATCATATCCGACGAGCGATCCTGGAACAGCTTGTAGGGGCATGTAAGAGAGCTCCTAAAACGTCTCCTACATGGACAGGGCTGGGATATGCAAATTACCTCACTTGCAGCTGAAAGGCATGCAAATGAGGTAAATTTGCGATCCAGGAAGCAGAAGCCTGTCCGAGTAGGAGTCGCGTTAGCTGCAGAAATGTACTCAGTTGGCAACTGAGTACCATTCTGCAAATAGCACAATGGAGCCTTGTCAGCTCCAAGTAAAGGTTGCATATGGTTGAGGAAGCATACCAATGACCAAATATACGGCCATTGGAAATGGTCCCAGATGCAAAATTAAAATAAAAATATTTTTTTTTTTCGGGGATTTCTGATGTTTAAATGTAGTGCAGCGCCGCGCAAACGCGGTGCGCTAAAAAAAATCATAAAATAAGAAAATAAAAGCCACAAAAGTGGAATCTATGAAAACTGTTAAATTACAATGTAAGGGAATAGCAGGCTGAAGACAACATGGCCACCAAGTAGGAGTTGCTAAGGGGAGAAGCCCAGTCTAAGACATGTAACCAGGCATTAGTAGGCAATCCTATGTAAATGAGTGTTAGGATAGTGAATCACACTTTTACATAGCAAATGAGCACAGTCAGTCGAGTGTAGGAGTAGGATATGGGGAGTAACAGAGTAGGAGATAGGTGACATCACAAGGGGGGTATGTATGAAAGTAGTGAAGCTCATAGGAGCAGAGTGGCATGTGTCAGCTGTCAGTTAGACATCATGGAAAGAGGTGTGTCAACAGGTAGGCCAGGAAAAGTCAAGAAATGGAAGGTGTATACTGTGGATAACACCAAAGTTTCTTGCTGAGGTGCATGCCTGTCTGTGCACACCTGTAAACCTGAGTAAGACAGAGTGCTCGCGTGAAAGCGTGAGTGCGCGCGTTTAAGCCAGAGTAAGCATGTATAAGGCTGTTTAAAGAGTTGTAAGCGCATTTGCACTGGTGTGCGCGCGTTTTAACCCGAATAAGCAAGTTTTAGTCTGTGTAAGCATGTGTGTGCGTGTGTGACCTGCTGTGAGCATGTTTGCACTTGTATGCGCGTCGCTCCCCCCTGAGGAAACAGAAAGGAAAAAGGAAGCAAAACAAATAGTAGGAAGCTACTAGGGAATACTAGTAGAGCTAGCAGGTGAAAATAATCAGAATCAGGCAATTACACAGGCAGAACACTAGCCCAGCCCAGCACTTAAAACTCTGCAAACAACAGTGCAGTTTGTTTCTCTCAAGAGACACTGCAACACTGGAGTAAGCTACTAGAAGTGAAAACTGAAAAAGCTTCACTCAGACAAAAAATGCTAGGGGCTGCCATTGCTGTTATAAGGCGACATATGCAACATGCTGAGGGTGGTGACAATGCAAATGCTACCGGACAACCCACAGTGAGGAGACGGAGAAGAGTGTACAGGCCCGGGGTCACCTACCAGGGTTACATGAGCTGGAGATAGTGGAGCGCTATAGAGTGGACGGAGACCTCCTGCAGCAAATTGTTGAGCTGTGCAGGCCACACCTCACACGCAGAGCCAACAGAGGGGAACCCATCCCAGTGGAAACCAAGGTATGTGTTGGCATAAGAATACTAGCAACAGGTACCTTTCAGAGACCAACTGGTGGTATGATGGGGATATCACAGGCATCAGCATCCAGGGTACTGCACCAGTTCCTGGATGCCATGTCAGCACATGTTGGTGATCATGTATATTTCCCCAATTCCCATGAGGTATTGGCCAGCTATATGCATCTCTTCCAGCAAATAGCAGAATACCCTGAGGTAGTGGGTGCGACAGACTGCACGCAATATACGCATCAAAGCACCAGTTGGTGAGCGGGGTAGGGCCTACATTAACCACAAGGGCTTCTCCTCCATCAACTGCCAGGTCATGTGTGATGCCCAGGGCATAATAATGAATGTGCGTGCTGGCTGCCCTGGAAGCTACCATGATTCCCATATCTGGCATCTGACGCAGCTGTACCAGACATTTGCCAATGGGGACATCCCACATGGTCACTTAGTGGGGGATGCGGGCTATGCACTGGAGCCATGGCTGATGACACCCATCAGAAACGCACACACACACCTGAACAGGAACGCCATAATGAGGCACATGCACAAACACGAAATGTAATTGAGCGTGTGCTTGGGTTGCTCAAGTCACGGTTCCGGTGCCTGGACACATCTGGTGGAGCCTTGCAATACTCACCAACTACATGTACCCAAATTGTCATGGTATGTGCTATGCTACATAATATGATTCTGTGAAAACAGCTGCAGCAGGATCAGCATAGACCTGGGCCAAACAGCCCCCCACCATTGCCTAGGCCATCACAGGTAGAGCGTGACTCGGAGGAGGAACAACCTGAGCCTGCCCCAGGAGGCAGAAGGAGGCATGCCCAGTATGCCTTGGCCTTGGCAAAGAGGCAACGCATAGCACATACACTGGCTCAGTAGGAACCCTGGAAATGATACCTCTCTCTGACTCCCACATATAGTGAGAGGGATGCCTAAGTTGACACAACCTGCTTTCAAACATGTGCAGGGAGTGTAGCATGTGCATCTGACATAGGCAGCCCTGCAGCACCACCTGAGGCATGATTGCCATGTGTTAAGCAATGTAAGGTAGTGCTAACCAGCATTTACCACCATGTAGTATATGCAAACTTGATGACCTTGAGTATTATGGGGTGGCGGGTGGCACAGTGGTGCAGCGGTTAACGTTGTCGCCTCACAGCAAGAGGTTCTCCAGTTCGATTCTCGGCTGGGGTGCTTTCTGTGTGGAGTTTGCATGTTCTCCCTGTGTTCGCGTGGGTTTCCTCCGGGTACTCCGGTTTCCTCCCACATTCCAAAGACATGCATCTGGAGCATTTCTCCCCGGGCATCCGATGAAAACAGGCTCTGTGGGACCTAGTCGGACATTCCCAGTCAACAAATGTTAAATAAAATAAAATAAAATAAAATATTATCCTACCCTCACCAACATGATGCCACAATATGAAGACAAGATGATCAATTACAACAACTGGCTTAGGTATTGGTGTCAGTGAAAGGGGATCCAATGCCTGTCAGCCTGGGATGACATGCTCGACAAGACATGATGCTTCGCTAGGGATGGCTTTCACCTGTCACCTGTGGCCTGTTGGATATTGCCAAAGGTTCTTGTCTCCCCCATAGTGCCTTTTGTAGGTAAGGCTCAAAAGACAAACCCACCTCCATAGGTATCACAAGGGATAAGAAACTAGAAGTAATGCTACTCAATGCCAGAAGTCTAAACTGTATGATGCATGCACTCCAAACTCTCCTCAGCATGGAGAATGTTGACATCTGTGCAGTAACAGAAACCTGGTTCAAGGCTCCCAAGAGCACCCTAGCACTAACAGGTTACACATCATACCATGCTTTACAGCCAAATAACATGGAACAAACTACAAAAGGAGGGTGAGTATCAATATTTGTCAAAGATACCCACACCCCCAGGTTGGTGGCACAGCATGAAGCATCAGAGACTATCCATGTGCAACTAACAGTGGGTAAAACCGCCTTCCATTTCATAGCCTTCTACAGACCACACTCCAAACCCAGGAACCACACTTGGCTGACTAGAGAACACATGAAAATATGAAGGTCTCCCCAAACACAATTATATTGGGTGACTTCAACTACCCAAACATAGACTGGGAGCATTACCCTAGCTGCAACACCCTAGTCCAAAGGTTCCTAGAATTTATAAACTCAAATGCTATGGAACAACTTGCTACCACTCCCACAAGAGGGGAAAACATACTGGACCTGATCATCACCAACATGGGGACTCTATGCCCAAGACCAGAAGTTTATCCCTCACTGGTAAGATCAGACCATAGAGTAATATCAATGGATATTCACATCCTGACCCCAGCCCATGGCCAGAAAACCACAGTGAAAAATTTTCACTAAAGCAAATGTCACACTCCTCAAAACTGAGGTGGAATCCTTCACAGCCCCTGTGCCATTGGAAAATGCGGCCCAGACCACAGAACCCTTTATAAACTCATTCTATGAACACCTTCAGGAATGCATGGATCATGCAATCCAAAAATAAACCAAGATCCAATCCTCCAAAGGCAGGCATCCTGTCTGGTGGACCCCAGCCATAAAAAAACATACAATACAAGGAGGAAGCTACTATATGATAGAGCAAAATCCCAAAAAGGGAAGGCATCTCTGATCAGTATTATTGAAAAACTATGGCCACACATAAAATCATCTAAGGCCATCTTTGAGATAACAATTGTACAGGACACTAAGGATAATTACAAGGCTTTCTTTAGTTATGGTAGGAACCTGGATGGGAACTCCCAGATATGCTCAGAATTAGTCCAAAATGACAAACAATACACCAAACCCACAGACATTGCCAACATCTGAGCTGACAGGTTCAGTGCAAACCCCCCCCTCCCCACCAAAAGGGCAAATATCTATCCCAGCAGAGTGCTGCCCCCCTGACATCTCAGATGCTCAGGTAACAGACAGCCTCTCCAAAGCAAAACACACAGCATCAATGGGACCAGACAGTGTCCTGGGCTGTGTCCAACATGAACCCCAAGAAGAATTGAACACAAACATAAAACCACTGTTCAATCTCAGCCTTACCACAGGATATGTACCCAAAGAGCAGTGTACAGCAACAGTGGTCCCTCTCCACAAAGGTGGTGCCTCAATGGATACTGCAAACTATTGCCCCAGAAGCCTGACTAGCCTGGTCTACAAAGCTATGGAAAGGATCATCATGGACCTCAGAAATAAAGATATTGGGGACCTACAGACACTGGATCCTACCCAGTTTGGCTTTGTTAAGGGCAGATCCTGCCTCTTAAACCTGGTTGAGTCATTGAAACAGTCACCAAGGCCATTGCGAGGGGAAGGTGGTCCACACAGCCTACCTGGACCTCACAAAAGCCTTCCATACAGTACCCCACTTGGTCATTATAGATAAGCTCACCAGCTTCAATATAAACCCCTATGTCACTAGATGGGTTGCAAACTGGCTCAAGGACAGAACCCACATGGTCAGAAATGCTGGAGCCATGTCAGACCCCAAACCAGCTACAAGTGGCATCCCGCAAGGCTCAGTCCTGGGACCTCCCTTGTTTGGTATATATTTCTCGGAGGTACAGGCCAACACAGAAGGACAGTGGCTGAACAAGTTTGCAGATGACTGCAAACTGGGTGCCATAATCCACCCTCCAGCCCACTAATTACCACATAGGTGGTAA
Source organism: Protopterus annectens (assembly GCF_019279795.1). Taxonomy (NCBI): domain Eukaryota; kingdom Metazoa; phylum Chordata; order Ceratodontiformes; family Protopteridae; genus Protopterus; species Protopterus annectens. The sequence continues at coordinate 319,424,542 of NC_056740.1, read as the reverse complement.
CCCATTAAGTATGGAAGAAGTGATAAGGGACCTGGGGACCCAAGTTGATAGCAATCTCTCATTTGACAACCACGTGGCCAAAGTGTTTAGAAAAACATTTCATAAAGCCCACCTAATCATGAAGGTATTCACATCTAGATCAGGGGAGGTCATCGTGCCTCTTTACTCATCCCTCATCAGGCTCATAATTGAGTACAATGCCCCTTGTGGGATATACCTTATCAGACACCTGCAGCAGCTGGAAAGATCACAAAAGTACCTCACCAGGAGGATCAAAGGGCTCAAACACATGCCATTTGCTGCTGGGTTAAAGAAACTGCAGCTCCACTCAGTGGCATACCGCCTGCCCAGAGGTGATCTGTGCCTGATGTATAAAGCCATGTCCAACCTGAAATCAATGAACATGCTGCACCTTGGAAAATCAGAATCCCATCAAGCTACGCGCTCAAGAGACCTGAACCTCAGGACTGAAATAAATAGGACATGCTGTAGTGACAGATTCATAACCCAGAGGCTCCCTTCCCTCTTGAGTAAACTCCCACTCCAGGTTAGCCAGAGTCCCTCATAGATTCATAGATTAGTACTAAGCTAACTGCCCTTGCAAGCCATTTTAAGCTTAGCCAATTATCCCTAGTGAGACTCAAACCCTGCACCTTGTGTTTGTAAGGCAAACACTTTAACCATTAGGCCACCCTCCCTCCTTCGCTTCAAGAGGAATCTGGATGAGTGGATGGGAGATTGTAGGTTTACTCTGGGTATCACTTCTATGTCACTGTTAGACAGAGGCACAGTATACTAACCTTGAAAAATGTCATGGCAAACTCCACTTAAAATGTGTGTTGAAAGCCAAACACACTCTGGCTAGGATTATAAATGCCCTAGGGCACATAGCCTAGTATGAACCTATGAACAGAATCACACACACCAATTAGTACAACTGTGGTCAATGTGGAGTAATGTTTGGCAATGTCCAACCAAGTTGGTGAATACACAGCAATGTTGGACAAGCCTGGTTTAAGTAGGCCATAGCTGAACAAAATGCAACATGCTCATAGTTGCCCAACTGGCCCTTAACCAGTCTGGTCTGCTCAGTATGAACATTTAAAGCAGTGATGGAACTCAAACCCATGAAACTGTGCACCATAGTGAAAGTACTGAACCAGTACACCATGACAGTATTGCAGTGTTCAGCCAGTATGAAAGAATGTTGACAAGTCTTTGCAAACTATCCCATGGAAACCCTACAGGCACAGCACAATCCCTGTTGAGTTATGACACAAAGGAGTCTGGCAGTAAGAACACAACATGACTTACAACACACACAGTATAAATGTCAATATTGGTCATGTTCACACACAGCCACAAATATAGTGGACTTCAGATCACAACATATGGAAAGGTCACACTGGGCATGCTCACACACTTGGATAAATGAGACATATGTCAGGCAACAAACCATGGAAAGCCTGAACTGGGCATGCTCACACACTTAGGCCATGTCTGAGTATAGCAGTCGGCCACACATATCTGGCAGTTGTATGTGTTAAGCCAGAAACCTCCCACGATCCAGCAATCTGCCCTGTGCACACAGTTAAATAACAACAGACACATATATTAATATACTGGCACCCTGTCATGATCAAACATGCTACTCAGATACACAAGTTGTTCATAGAAATTGGGAAAGCTACGGCAATAAAGACCTGCAAACAGTATCAGCAACAAATATTGTGCATCCCCAACATAAACATAGGTGCAGAGGTCGATACTAGGCTGTCTGCCCTAGTGAATTCATAAGCCTAGGTAGAGTGTAGTTGGCGTCCACCTCCCCAGTAGAGTAGCCTACTGTGCCTCTGTAAAGTAGGTCACAGAAGGCACCCTTTAAGGCTAGTTTGCTGTGCCTCTGTCAAGCAGGGACACAGTGGAGATCCCAGGGGTGAATTTGCAATTTCCCATCCATGCGGCTGGATTTTGCTGGAAGAGGGTTGGTGAGGGGATATGTCTAACTTTAATTGGGATTCAATTCCAGAGTGACGGGAGCCTCTGGGTAATGAATCTGTCACTGCAGCATGTCCTATTTAGTTTTGTGTTGAGGTTTAAGTCCCTGGAGTGTGTAGCTCTAAGGGTCTTGGATGTTATGAGGTGGAGCATGTCCATTACTTCTGGGTTTGACATGGCTGTGTACGTCAGGCATAGATTACCTCTGAGTAGGTGTTAAGCAACTGAGTAGAGCTGGATATCCTTTAGTTGAGCTGCATAGGACATCTGTGTGTAGCCCATGATCCTCTTGGGGAGGTACTGTTGTGGACATTGTAGTCGCTGCAGGTGTTGAGTAAGGTACACCCCAAAAGGGCCATTGTAGTCAAACATGGGCCTGATGAGTGACTAGTAGAGGGCCACAATGACCTCCCATGATCTACATGCAAACCCCCATGTGATAAGGAGGGCTATATAAAGGTCTTTGCAATGACTCTGTCAATGTGATTAGCAAAGGAGAGGTTACGATCTATGTTGGTCCCCAACTCTGTAAATACATCTTCTGTACTTAATGGATTACCACTTATGTGGTGATTTGTGTGCACCTTGTTTTCCCCAAAGGGGATGACTATGCATGTCTTAGCATTTAACACGAGGCCATGGCTCTGGCAACAAGCATCCATCTCTGTGAGACCCTTATGGAGGAAGCATGTGTCAACTGCAGTGTTGTTTATGGCCCTCAGTTAGCAGTCATCTGTGACGTTTGTTAGACATAATCCCCCCGTGTTAGTCTCAACCTCAGAGAAGTACATACCAAACAGGACAGGTCCCACAACTGAGCCCAGTGATACACCAGTTGTAACTGGTCTGGAATTAGACTTGGCACCTGCAATTCTGACCATGTGGGTTCCATCCCTGAGGCAGAGCAACACATCTAGCGATATAGGGGTTGATAGTTAAGCTGGTAAGCATATGTATGATGCCTGAGTGGGGTATTGTGTTGCAGGCTTCTGCAAGGTACAGGTAGACTGCGTGGACTACCTTGCCCTCATCCATGGCTTCAGTAACCGTTTCAAAGATATGAACTATGTGTAAGAGGCAAGATCTGCCGTTAACAAAGCTGAATTGTGTATGATCCACTGTCTGGAGACTCACATTGTTTTTGATTATGACTTCCATGATAATACGCTCCATAGCTTTTTCTACCACACTAGTCAGGCTTATGGGGTGATAGTTCCTGTGGTCTGTTGTGGCACCACCTTTGTGGAGTGGGAGCACTGTATCTGTATGCCATTCTCAGGGTACATATCCTGTAGTAAGGCTAAGTTGGAACAGTGACTTAATGTGAGTGTTCAGTTCTACTCAGAGCTCGTGTAGGACACAGCCTGGAACACCGTCCGGTCCCATACATATGCTGTGTTATTTGCTGTGGAGAGGGCACCTTTCACCTGTGCATCTGTGATGTCAGGGAGCTTACATTCATTTGGGATGGGCATCTGTACCCTTGGGGGGTAAGGGGGGGCATTTGTGTAGACTCTGTCTGCCAGGGTGTAGGCTATGTCCGTAGGTTTGGCATATTTTGTGCTGTTATGCAACAATTCAGAGCATATCTGGGTTGTTTCCACACATATTCCTGACATAACTAATGAAGGCCTTGTGATTATCTGTAGTGCCTGGTCAATTTCACTGTCAAACCGTGCAAGTGATGATTATATGAGGGATTGAAGTGTCTTGCCAATACTATTCAGAGATGTCCTCCCTCTGTGGGATATTGCTCTGTTATGTAGTAGCTTCCTCCTTCGGCTGTACAGCTTATATATGGGCAAGGTCAACCAGACAGGTCTCCTGTTTTGGAGGAGTCATGGTTTTATTTGGGATAGCATGATCGATACATACCTGCAGGTGCTCATACAATGCGTTTGTAAAGGATTCTGCAGATTGGGCTGTATTATCCTCCAGCACGGGGCCTTTGAAGTATCCCACCCCAGTCTTCACAAGTGCAACGTCTGCTTTTGAGAAATTCTTTACAGTGATGTCCTTGGCTGGGGGTGGGGACGGGATATGGATGTCCAGGGAAAGTTGTTTATGGTCTGATCTTAACAGTGAGGGTTCTACCTCTGGTGTGGAACATAGAGTCCCCATGTTGGTGATGATCAGGTCCAATATGTATTCCCCCTTGTGGTTGTGGTGACTGGTTGTGCCATAGCACATGGATCCACAAATTGTAGTGGCTGTAGGGTGATTTTGTTGAGGGCCTGAGTAGTATCCCCAGTCAATATATGTGTACCTGAAGTCAACCACTATAATGGTGTGTGTGAAGACCTTCATATCCTACACTGTTCCCAGGAAAGCCAAGTGCGGTTCCTGGGTATGGGGGGGGGGTCTGAACTACACACCAAACCAAAAGGCAGTTTTGCACAATGGTAGTTGTATATGTATGGCCTGTCATGCTTAGTGCAGTGGTACCAACCCAGAGGTGTGTGTATCTGTGATGTATATGGATACACACCCTACTTGTGTTGTGTGTTACAAGTCCTGTGGTCATGAAGCATGGTATAGAACATAACCTGTCAGTGCCAGTGTGCATATGTGACCCTGAACTAGGCATCTGTTAATGCACAGATATTGTTATCCCCCATACTGAGGGATAGTAAAAGATGTACATTCCTCTTTGGAAAGACTGATGATGTCAGCACCCTATAAATACAGCAGGAGAAGGGAAACCATACAGTAAGGTGAATAGCGTGCTGTGCTAATGCTTCTCTCTCAAGTATCATAACATAGTTAGGTAGGGGTTTGCATCCTGCAAACGCTGTGTGTGGGGTAGCAGGGGGGTGTGTATGTATACAATTCTCTGTGAAAGGAATGGCCTTTTTGAAGACTGGGATAACACACTAAAAGATGTACATTCCTCTTTGGAAAGACTGATGATGTCAGCACCCTATAAATACAGCAGGAGAAGATAAATCATCCAGTAATGTGAATAGTGCGCAGGTGGGTGTGTATGTATGCAATTCTCTGTGAAAGGAATGGCCTTTTTGAAGACTGGGATAACACACTAAAAGATGTACATTCCTCTTTGGAAAGACTGATGATGTCAGCACCCTATACATACAGCAGGAGAAGGGAAATCATCCAGTAATGCGAATAACACGCTGTGCTAATGCATCTCTCTCAAGTGTCATAACATAGTTAGGTAGGGGTTTGAATCCTGCAAACGCTGTGGGGTGGCAGGGGGTGTGTATGTATACAATTCTCTGTGAAAAGAATGGCCTTTTTGAAGACTAGAATAACACACTAAAAGATGCTTATTCCTCTTTGGAAAGACTGATGATGTCAGCACCCTATAAATACAGCAGGAGAAGGGAAATCATACAGTAATGCGAATAGCATGCTGTGCTAATGCGTCTCTCTCTCAAGTATTATAACATAGTTAGGTAGGGGTTTGAATCCAACAAATGACATGTGTGTGTTTGTCAATGTGTTGTGTGTTTTGCTTTTATTATTGTATGACATATTATTATAACAGTAATTTCAATGCACACATCAGGTATGTGTGTGCCACATACAGACATGTACCTGTGACCTTTAATAGTTCCTATGTGTGAAGCCTGCCTCATATGATTACAGTTGTTACCTTTGCCAGCATGTGCCACAACTTACCAGACCTTAGGCCATACATGTCTGTTGGTGACAATGCAGGCTACTGCAGTGATCTGTGTCCTAGGCCAACTATGTGACACACACCCATGAAAGCTTTGATAGATTAATGTGGGTGAGGGTTCATGTCTGGAGTATATGTCAGACATGTTAAAACACAGCAAAGTTTGTGAGTGATGGACATCCAGTGTAGGTGGATGGCAACTGTTGCCGATATGCATACAGACACTTTCTTGCTTAGGTGATACACCGAGGGACTGCAGAATACCTTTGGAAATGTGAATATCACAGGATAGACAAGATAACACTTGTCCACATGTACACACCATTACCCGTTCTACATAATGGGTGCTACCACCTACATGGTACTGTTGGAATACTATGTTAACTACATGCCGATGACAATGCTACAGTTGCATTACAGTGATACAGCATGGCTTGGACAACAGGTATCTGTCTGTATGATACCCTTGTGGTGGTTAGGTGTGTCATGTGTAGAATGCATTGTAGGCCACTGTATGCATTTGCAGTCGTGGATGGATATATCCATAGTGTGTTGACATGTACGTGAGACTGCTATATGCCAAAGAGTATTGTTCCCAGGGATGTGTGGGGCTCAGTAAGAATGGCTATTGGTATAGTGTAGTACTGCAGGGATATCACTGACACCAGGTTCCTACATCTGTGTATCATTTGAGGAGACACAATGTAATGACCACAGAATGTCAGGCTATGTAGGCTGTGTGTAGTACCAGAATGCAGACCATTGACATATGGAAATCGTATCACCCACAGCATACTGTCAAACCATGTCATGTTCCATGCTAACCATGTTCACAAATGTACACTTGCAACTCTGTGCTGCAAACATCACACATGTACTGTCCACACCCAACACATGCAGGCACAGGTACACACAACAGCCATGTGGCACATGTGCAGACAGTACACTTTGGGAATTAACACTGGTGTATACAAAACTACAGTGACAATCATAGTTAATGCATCATGCATGCTCGAATATACCCACAATGATATCATTACACTGTACTGTTAACAACATGATATTATTACTACAGTGCTATGTAGTCACCCTGTGCATCAGCACCATGCTATCCTGTTCCTGCATCAATGTTACAGATGGCAGGAGGTGGCACAGTTTCATCATATGCACAGGGTATGTACTTGGTTTGCCAGAGTCTGCCATTGACACATCCAATCGACATGTATGTGTGTGTGTGTTAGTGAGGGACAACAGTACAACATGGGGCAATGTTGATGCGATGTGTGTGTGTATGTGTTAGCCCTAGGTGTTAGCATTATGTGTGTGTGTATGCTTGCACACAGTTCCACCACGTGGCTGCCATATATGGGTGTTTGTGGACAGCCACAGACTGTACCTGCCTGTTCATACAGATCACTGTCTCTGGCCACGGACACAGTACCTGTGCCTGGCAGGGCTGCTATGGACAGTATCAGGTACTAAGCCAGACTGGGTACTGTCATCAGAAGCAGTGGGATGTTGACTGGACACATGTCCCTGCTGGGACTGTCCAGAGCCATGTGTACGTGGTCTTCTAGGATGGTGTAATGACAGCACAGACCCAGCGTTGCTGAGGCTGGTACTGGCACTATGGGAGCGGCTGCAGGTTTGTTGTCATCCACGATGACTGCCAGCTGATGATGTTGCTGTCATACGTCCACGTCGATGCCTCAACTGTCCTGCACTGTCCTGGCTCCTGGACATGTAGTTGTGGAAGAGATCCAATGTGTCCCCCCAACGTCTATCAATGACCACGCTGATATTACGGATGGCAGCCGCAATGTCACGCATAGTGTCATTCATAGCAGTGCGATGTGCTCTAAGCTCCCTCAGACCCTGTCTGGTGTACCGTTCCATACATGCCTGTGCCTGCATTACAGCCCGGAACATAGCTGAGGTTGAAAGACCTCTGTGGGCACGTCTGACAGGGGCAGTACGACCACGGATGCTCCCAAGAGAACCCCTGGACATCTGCCTGTGTGGTACCATGTCAGGAATCTGGCCATGGCTGCTGTGAGGGGATGCATGTGCCAATGATACCACACTACCCTGGTCAATGCCCACTGTATGCTGTCCCTCAGCTAAGGACATTGGTGACAATGGATGTATCAGCAGGATGACTGTGCGCATTGATGGGGTTGACTGCTGTGTAGTGTTGATTGGCTGACCAGTGACAGACCCTGTCACACCTCCCTGTGCCATTACACATGTATCATCATTATCACTATCCCCAACAGTGGCTTCAGGTTCCCTGCTGCACTCCACCAGAGCAACAGCAGAACCTGTGAGAGGAAGATAGGAAACACAGTTTACAAATGTGTACACGATGTTAGCACACATGCACACAGGTGCACATGCACACAGGTGCACAAGCACACATGCACACATGCACACAGGTGCACATGCACACATGCACACAGGCACACAGGTACATGCACACATGCACACAGGCACACATGCACACATGCACACATGCACACATGCACACAGGCGCACATGCACACATGCACAGAGGCGCACATGCACACATGCACACATGTGCACATGCACACAGGCGCACATGCACACAGGTGCACATGCACACATGCGCACATGCACACAGGCACACAGGCACACAAGCACACTTCTCAGTACAGCAGATACAAACACAGACACACTTGCAATCCAACACATTCACAATACTGTTTGAGGGAGGGTGACAGTATCACAAGGAAAACATCACTGCACATGTGTCAGCATGTGGATTATGTGTTGCACAGGAACATGCAGTGCAAGTGTAGATAGCCCTTGTTAATAACAGTATATGTGTACTTGATGGTTGTGTGTAGTTGTTCAGTGATTGTCTCCACCCTGGGACACAATGTGTACAAGGACATAACAATGTGCAAGTGTTACAAGCTGTGGGTGCATATATTTGCACACACACACACAACACATGATGGTGCTATGCAATAACTGCTATGTGTACTTTTGTGGTCAGTGGAACTGGATGTGGTGTAGTAACGTGAGCCATGATCAACATGCTTCTTGTGGTCAGTCAACAATAATAATGTGTGCCAGACAGGCAGCTAGCATGCTGTACCTGAAGTGCAGTAACATGGCTACATCCACAATTACACAGCCACTTGTTACATGGGTGTGTAAGGTGGCCAATAGTGAGCATTGCCTAACATGAATGTATTATTTGTTCAAGACTGTTGCACAAAGACATGGTAGGCCTCTACCCGTCAGGTATATTATGTGTGCTGCGTAGAGGATAAGTGGGATACTGAAGGGTGGCCATACTGCAGGTGTCATAATTGGACATGTGTAGCAGGCTAAGGTGTAGTATCTATGCCAAACATGTGTGTGTTGTGTACATGTGTATCAGATATGCCTATACAATGTCCAGTACTGTGTTGCCACACATGTGTGTCATGCTCTGTGTATTGCATGTAAGTGAGGCAGCTACTGAGAATAATGGAATATGCATAGTCTCCCAGCAAACATGCACAGCATGCATTATGCGTAGGTGTTACATGTGCACACACTACACCTCCATATGACATGCACATGTCATTAGCAATAGTATTGTTATTACACACTCACCAGCATGGATTGGCTGCCTTGCTGTCACTCCAGAGGGACCTGCAAAAATATGACAGTGATTGCCAGTGGCCACAACTGTACCATTGATACTGTGAGTATGATAAAGTACAGTAGTACAACAGGTAGCTTTCACAGGTGTACAGATTATGCTCAGAATATCAATCTTGCAGAAGAATAGGCAGGTTAACAGCTACACACACAGTACATATCTCACACACCCATAAACTAACCGTACAGAGACCAGACAACTACAGATATAGCATGTTACCTGCACACTCAATTTCAACATGCTGGGTGGCTCCGGCCTCCATGATGACACATGTTTGTGGATGTTGTTGTTGTTGGCCTAGAGCCACAACACTTAGGAGGTGCTCCTCCACACTGGTGAGGTGGGGTGGATAGGTACCCCACCACCTGTGGCAAGCTGTTGTCTGTGGATATCAGACGCACACTGCCGGACATGTCTAATTAAATCACTGCAGTGATGGCGTACCTGCTCATATGTCCGGTTATGCATGCCTATGTCATTTACCCGACGGACAAGATCTTGCCACAGTGCAGCCCTCTCATGCTGGTTCTGGCTGGTCCTGGAAAACAGCACAGAGAAATTCTGCACCAGGCTCTGGTGGATCTCCTGATCCTCTGCTGCTGTATAATGCACCATCACCCTGGAAGGAAAAGAAAAATATGTGAGCAAGTCATGTGGCACACTTAATATTCTAATGTACTGATATTACTTAACTGCCATATATAGCATCTGTCTGTCTATCAGGGGATACACATGTTTGATACCACATATCAGTGCTCAGCTCACAACTGTCTGACAGTGCCTGCCACACTCCATACAACAAACTAGTATACACCAGCACTCGGCACACTGTTTGGGATACAATGCACAACCTCACACTGGGGGTATGTATCAAGCTAATGGATGGAGAATATTGTCATCCCATGCAATGAGTGCAATGCACATTTACAGTTTCAATGGTAATCCACCCTAGTCTTTGATGCCATACCCCTACCTGACATATGTGCACAGTTGTTAATATAGCCAGCATACTGCTGTCACAGAGAATACATGCTGCCAGGTACACACACATACCCTGTAACACACATGCGATTGTGGCCATGGTACAGGCATCATTACACACACATTACAAATACATACAGCACACAAATGTATGACGACACAGATGAGCATTAACTGTGTACCTTATAGTACTGTGTGCCCCTACTTACAGATACCTATGTATGAGGTATGTAATCTGTGCAGACTACAGGAAACACACCAGACACTGTTACCAGGGAATGTGAACATACACCATACTGTAGTGTTTAGGCCTACAACTTCAGGTAGTACAACAGTTCATATGTGAGCTGGATTCAACAGCAGTACCACTTACTGAGCATACATGTATTGCTTCTGCCTATGATGGGACACCACAGTCGTACACAGGGAACTACAGCACAACATATGCCAATCTACTATGTTTGCATCCCGATAACTGACACATCTTTCTCTGGCCTCACACCTACGACACAAACTACCATGACAGACAAAAACTCATACTAAACTATCACACCTTTACAGACCTTGCACACAGTCAGTGTCACACTCATTCAACCTCACATAGCTGGTATTGCACTGAGTACATGTGTGTGTGCATTGTGTCATAGGTAGGTACTATGCTATTGGCCCTGGGCCTAGGGCAGCCTAGCCATATGCTACCCTGCCCTTTGGGACACATGTAATGTGATTTTACTTGCTCCTGTGAAACAGTTACACAGAGGTGACTCACAGAGCATATTACCTATCGCCATAACATTCATCAGGGGTATGTATGACATCTACTAATAAGGAGCCTTGTTTGTTAATGCTGGGTGGTTTAGTCCAGGGTATGGCATATTTGTGTATAGAAACCTGTACCTCCAGCATGTGCTGTTTAGTGCGGTGACAAGGATTAGGGCCCTATGTCATGTAGGCTGGACAGATTGTGAGGTGTTGCCATGGTGGTTGGCCGACTGGTATCGCTGTGACATAACTCTGTATGTCCAGCAGTTGTAACCTCTGTGTAGGAAGTATGCAAGGCACTCTAGCTGTGGTTTTGTGAGTCAGTCTGCATAGGGAATGTGTTTGAGGGCATTATCAGTCTTTGTTAGGTATGTCTGTGGCCTTTCCACTTGCTGTAGTTCTTATGGGAGGTACATACTGCATAGGACATTGTGAGGTGTAGAGGGGCACACTGACTTACATTTCCCTAGCTGACACACCTTTTGTGATGACACGTACCATGTACAGGGATTACAAGACTAGTGTGCCACTGTGGATATCAAAGGGGAGGCTATTTTACACCTGTGTCCCATGTTACCTTCTGACACCTCCAGTGGTAGGCAGGCAACCACCTATGTGGTAGTTAGTGGGTAACATGTTTTGGAATGGGGTATGGTACTGCAGTATCAACACTGGTGTTCAGTCCATGCCTTGTTCACCAGGCACCTGTTGCAGTACATCTGCCCCTATGTCCCCTCTCTCACTCTCTTCATATATATATATATATATATATATATATATATATATATATATATCAATATATATATATCCATACATATATATATATGTACATGTATATATATATATATATATATATATATATATATATATATATATATATATATATACATATCTACATATATATATATATATATATATATATATATATACGCACTGCTCTATATAACCATATATCTATCTATATATATATATCTATAGACATTCATATCTATCTGTACATATGTATGTATCTACATATCTATCTATATATGTATGTATCTATTATATTATATGTATATACATATTCTCTCTATATATCTGTCTATATATCTCTATCTATCTATACATACCTCTCTATCTATGTACATATATATGTATATATATATATATATATATATATATATATATATATATATATATATATATATATATATATGCATATATATATATATATATATATATATATATATATATATATATATATATATATATACACACACACTTCTAAACATCCATTGCTGTACATATACATGCACATGTAGGCACATAGACTGCCCACCTTTCATGGTGGGAATATCACTTTTGAAACAGTTGTGAGACATGCCATTCTGTAATGATATTGCACAGTGTTGTGCAGAATGCATTATGCTGTCCTCAGGCCGTATATCTGTAGCAGGCCTCACTGGCTCAGTCCCAAAGAAGTTCACCACCACATGACATATACCTGCACTGCATGCTGTTTTCAATGCCACACACTACAACCTATATTGATATGTGCACATAGCAACCTTCAACTACATATGTATGTCCAGCCTTCACTAACATTTGCAGTATGTCCCTTGCCCTATGCACATCTGCATAGATATATATAGATACAGACTGCTAACACATATGGAGGGTTCACAGTATGTAGATTATTAGATTATGTAGTTTACATTACCTTTGTCTCTGACAGCTTTTTTCTTTTGGCTTGCTGGCTGGCTTGCTTGCTGGCTTGCTGGCCTGCTTGCTGGCTTGCTTGCTGGCTTTTTTTTTTTGGTCTCTGTCTCTATATCTATATCTATATCTATATCTATATCTATATCTATATCTATATCTATCTCTCTCTCTCTCTCTCTCTCTCTCCCTCCAGTTGCTGCAATGATATTATTGCATGTGTGGACTGGCAGTACAGGCTGCTTTTGTAGGTATCTGCACATGTGCATGTGATGGCCTCTGCACCAATTGGTGGCCAGCATTTAATAATTGCATGCAACCTGCTGTGTGGTAATTGCAGTTCTCACTGTGATTTCAGGACACTGCTATGAAATGATAGGTTAGGTAGGCGTAGGCCTTTCAGTTTTGCAAGGTGGGGACCATGCTGGTTTGCTGTGGACACTGTTGTGTCAGTCAGAAGGTTGGTATATCTCTCATATCTGAGGCTGTGTTGTAGCCACTGAAATGCATGTTGTACTGAAACCTGACTGTTGCTTTTTCCAGTGCACTCTTCTCAGTGTGTATGTTAACTTTCACCTGCTAATGCTAACACTGTTTACATGGGAGTATGTACTTTCCTGTGGGATTTGTGGATTAACTGGCATATAACAGTAGTTCTTGCAATGTGTTGCTATGGCTTTTCTATTTTCCCTTTACATTCACTCCTTGAATACCTGATATTTGTCTTTACTGGAATGTGTTGCTATGGCTTTCCTATTTTCCATTTACATTCACTCCTTGTAATGCATGATATATTTCTTTCAGCTTGGTGGTACTTCATGCAGTCTGGTGTGCCCTAGGTCTGGCGTTTGACACTTACAAAGGAATTTTATTTTGCTGCTGAGCAGTACTGGGGCCTTGTCATACAGAGTGAATAAGGTACTTTTAAACAGTTGTAAGCAGGAAGTCAGTGGGGACACCAGCTAGGGATGTGCAGGCTGGGTGTAGGGAAGGTCCATTGCTGCACATTTCTTTAACTGCAGTAGCTGTACATATGTTTGGCATTTGCTGTGACATTTGAAACCTTCCACCCCTGAGAGAGGGGTGAGGACAACTAAGTATATTGTACTAACAATTATGAATATCAGGCACATGCAGTGCTTGTGAACTGCTATACTGTCATTAGTATGTTAGATGGCTACATCCTTTGATATTTCTGTCTTGTACTCCAACATAAGGGCATGCTTGTGGAAGTAATTCTACAGCTATTCGCAGAGTGTTTAACAGCAGACAGGTTGATATGCCTGTGTGTTTCTGACACTTCCAGGCCTCAGATACTCTGAGGTATATATTTGACCAGCCTCAGGGAAAGGTACATATCAGTGGGATACACCCGTGATATATTTCAGATATTCTGCAGTTGTGACTGTGGGGTATTTTGAGCATATGTATTACTACACCATTTCTGACATGCAAGTAGTGTCTACTGTAACTTATTGACAGTTACCATTACATGGGGTTCCCCACCTTTCTGCCTACTGTGAGTACATTTCACAGGGAGTCAGTGGGGCACAGTTAACATTTGTTTGCAAATCAGGGACATCCCTGTAAATCAGTCACAGCTGGGAGGTCTGGCCTCTTACCTATTCAAATATGGCGGTGTTTATCCTGCTCTGATACTGTGTGGGGTTTGTAAGGTGCTACTGTAACATTATTACCTACTAGCATGGCTGCTTCTGTTATCACACTAATGTAATGCAATTCCACAAGAATTGCCAGTAAAGATACACAGAACACGCTTTGTGTAATGGCCTTCCTATTTTCCCTTTACATTCACTCCTTGTATTTCATGATATATTTCTTTCATCACCAAGTTCTTGTATATGTTCTGTGGCTGAGTGGTAATTCATGCTGTCTAGTGTTTCCAAGGTCTGGGGTTCGAGACTGACAGGGGGGGTTTATTTTTATGATGAGCAGACTACAGGCCTTGTCATACAGAGTGACTAAGGCACTTTTAAGCAGTTGTAAGCGGATTTGTGCGAGTTTGCGCGATGCTTAGCTACGCTTATCTACGCTTAGCTAAGCGCACACCTGCTGACTACTGCTTAAAAGTGCTTACTCACGCTAACACCCGCGCTATTTTCTTTTAAAGAAAAGAAAAGAAAATGGGGAAATAGGAAAGTGGTGAAAAAGGGGGCACAAAGAGGGTAGGACAGTAGGAAAACAAGCTCAGGATGTGCAGGAAGGATGTAGGGAAGGCCCATAGCTGCCCAATTCTTTACGAGCAACAGCTGTGCATATGTTAGAAATTTAGAGTGACATTTGACACCTTCCACCCCTGAGAAAGGGGTGTGGACAGCAAAATATGTTGTACAGCCAATTGTAATTATCAGTTTACATGTCCAGCAGACATGTATGCGAAATGGGCAGCTATGTATGGGGCGTAATTTTTTTGTGGGAACAGAGTGCCCTTTTTTATTTTTTTTTTCAGGTGAGAGTGGAATCTGAGGTACAGGAAGTAGGTATATTTGGGGAGGTAGGTTGGGGAGGTTAACAGACATGACAAACAAGACGCATACAGGGGCTGAGTATGACACATGTGGGGGTAAACACAATTGATGGGGATGGATGTTTGGATATCGCAAGCCCATGAGCCCACAGATGGCAACAGTGGAACTGAGATCCCCACCCATGGGCAGTTACCACTGCTCCTTCACAGCCCAGGCCTGGGCTGTGCTGGAGGCTGGATAGGATGGGCAGGCACACCCGTGAGTTGCGCCACTCTTGCCTCAAGCTGGAGTAGGGGATCAGTCACAGAATGCCTGATCTCACTACGCACCACAGACCGGACCCTATGGAGGGTGAGTGGAGGCTCTCCTCCGGCCACGCTTGTAGAGGGGGGATGAGCCCCATCCCCTGCAGTGCTTCCACCCGAAGGTGGCACAGGGCCACCGGAGGAGGAGGTCCCGGCCTGGGCACTGGTGCCAGGTGCACTCGCCAGCTGAGGTGGGAGAGGTGGGTCCGCTGGAACCCGCCTTCCCTGTTGTCCTATGTTTAGCAGTATTTTATGGTATTTTGGGTTAGTAACAAACAACACCATTCAAAATTAGTTGTAAGTGCATGCATCAGTATTCCCATTAACCAAACACACATGAATTCCGAACATTGAGCAGCAAGCATAACACATGCATATTTAGAACAACAGTGGACATTCCAACAGCATGCAGGGTTGATTGGTGGCAACAGGCCATCAGGTTTGGATATGTGAACAGGGCACATGCATCAACGTACATGCAGATATGTTAAAACTAACAGGACAAATGTCCATGGGAATTAATCGTGAATACACATACCCAGTTTGATGTGGAATGGCATAATTTGTGAAAATAGGGTAGGGTGGAGAAATATTACATTAACAACTTAAACTACCTATACATATACTGTACATTCCTAGTAGATGCAGATATATATCCCCTACATGTATTAGTACAGTTTCCTGTATGTAACCTTAGGAATGTTGGTGATGGGGATGTTACTGCTACATTAATATACATTCCATTTTTATTCATATATGTTCATATCTGGCTGTGTTCAGGTAAAGCATCCTGCTACATTTGATTTATTTGGGTCTAGACAATTGTGGATGTTCAGCATTTCATACAACCATACTATCTCCATAATGCAAGGGTACAGCAACGTATACAAATTGTGGGACAGACACAGTCCAGGTTCTGTACTTTATTAAAGACATTTCACTCTTTGGTTGTGACTGTCTCATTCATTTCATTATGTAGTGAATTCAGTATACCTTTATTCCAGATTTATTACAGCTTTCTTGGTAGCTTCAAACTCTCTTTCTCACACTCTCTCACTTATTTTATATTTACATTTCAGGATGGTACTTAATTCTAGGCTTTAGTAACATTTATTACTGGGTTACAACAATCCTTTCCAGTTGACTCACTTATTTCATATGGCAAGACTTACAAGGATGTATTCGACAGTTGTCTATCTTTTGTTGATTGATTACAACACTCATTTTCAGGCTGAAGTAGTTATCTGATATTACAATACAGGTGGGAACTGTATTTGAGACTTGTTTAATCTTTATTACTGGATTGCAATACTCTTTTCCAGGCTGCATCATTTATCTAATCTTACAATACTGGCAGAATCTTTCTTCTAGGCTTATTTGACCTTTATTACTGGGTTACAACACTGAACTCTTTTACAAGCTGTCCCACTTATATTCTATAACAATACCAGCAGAATAATTACTAACCTGCTTGGTGGCGCAACCTCGACAGCCTATCAGCATAGGCTTGCCAAACACCTGCAACTGTAATATAAATGAAGGAATATTGTAACATACCTATCCATACTATAGGCTAGGATAGCATTTCTTACATACTTAATTACATGGATACTTACTCAGTAGTGGGGCATTGGGCATTTGGTGGGCCTCCTGTATCCATCAGTTCAGTTGGTCCTCCTTTCGTCGCTTCAGGTCCGCATGGTGGTGATGGACCTGTTCACCAGTCCTCAGAATGCCTGTGGCACTGGTGAGATCATGTGCCAACCGGTTCCACGCCTCTGCCTTATACGCTCCCTGTTGAACCTGGCCCTGCATGAGTTGCGCTTCATGATCATGGACTAGGAGCCAAACCATATATTTTGACTCCTCAGTGCCCCACCTTTGTACTCTAAAGCAATTTCCCTCTCCTGCACCTGCCATCCTGACTGCAAATGGGTAACACAATCAGTTATGGTGTGTATTCCCACCTATGGGGCTTATATATGACAGTTTTCCCACACTTATCTGTGATTGGCCATTTTGGATATTTCTCTGCTTACAGCAAACCTGCTTTGTCATGGTTATATTTTCATTCATTCCTATATGTATGGTAATACTGCATTTCTCAGTACAACTGTCATGGCTTAGTGGTTCAGTACTTTCATTATGGTGCACACTATCCCAAGTTCCATCCTTGCCATTGCTTTTTTATTTTACTACTGTCTAGACAAGCTAGTAGGTATGTCTGTGTGTAAAGGTGACTTTGCTACAACTTGCCCAATGTTGCCCGACGGTAAGCTGGTTGGCACACTGCGCAGCTCCGCACAAACAGCTTACACTGGGTAACGCGTTATTTAGCCATAAACACTCATATTAAGCTGGGTAAAGTGCTGCTAAGCTATGGGCAGTTATGATCCTTTTTATATATACATAATAATAAAGGTTTTGTTCAGAAATACATGGGCCATTTCATTATTAAAGAAATATGGAGGGGGATGTTGTGGGGCTCGAACCGTGACTACCTATTCTTTGGGCGACGTCTCTACCGCTATGCTATTGCTACTTTGCTTAATTTGCATATGTAGATCTTATATGCTTTTCAATGTCATATCTGCTAACTGTGGTTGAGCGAAGGGCATACCCGCGCAAATGAGCGCAAATGCGGGCAAACATTTTGGAAGTTATAAAACAAAAAAGGAAACTGCTATTTTTACATTTTACATATTTTCAGTAGGGTTTAGTCTGTGGGGATGTGTGGTGTTGTGTTCCTTGACATTTCAGCGGACTCGCTCATGGGTGTTTACTTTCAGGACTCTGACTCTTCTGGGGGCATGTCCCTTTGCTGTACTCGGCAATCTTTCCTACACGGACCGTGTTAGACTTGGGTATGATTCAGCATGCCCTCATGAATATGCATGGCATGCTGACATCATACCGTTCAACTGCAGCCTCCGAGTATGACATATTAAGTCTTACACGGAGGTTTTGTGAATCCGGCCCAATGACTTATATAGACATATTAAAGAAAGTAATAGCCATACTATTACATTTTACATTTTGGACAATGTGAAACTGGATGAAAGAGGGGGGACATTGGAAGGATTCATTAGAAGTTAAAGACTAAGAATGAATGCTTCAGGTCCATTTGGGTTGAACAAAATGGTGTGTATTAGTAGTATATTAAATGGAAGGCAGCTCTTTGAATTTAGTATGATGGAGCAATATTGTTTTTAATATTTCAAATATTTTATGAAGCTATTTCCAAATTTGGACAGACATGGTTTCAATAATTATATGTGAAGTACAATGAAGATCTATCTATATTATATATATATATATATATATATATATATATATATGTATATATATATATATATATATATATATATATATATATATATATATATATATAT
>NC_056740.1:319268101-319400601 GCF_019279795.1 Protopterus annectens | reverse complement strand
CACTCAACCTCAGCCCCATAAGGCAAAACAACGTACCCAACACACTAGCCATAGGTGACTCTATAGTCAGGCACACTGATGCCCCACTCACCAGGCTAAACAAGAGGAAAGTTACTGTCAGCTGCCTGTTGGGTGCCAGGATCCGCCACACAAGGCAAGCACTCAGTTCACTCCACTACAAGTACAAATATGACTCTGTCATTGTCCATGTTGGTGTGAATGACCTGAGATTTACCTCACTGGACTACATGAAAAGAGACATGGAGGAGCTCTCGGATCATGTAGCCCAGGCAGGTATGACCTTAGTCCTGAGTAGCATCCTGCCATCACCCAGAATGATACCACAATACAAGGACAAAATGATTGACTTCAACAACTGGCTAAGCTTCTGGTGTCATTCTAAAGAGATCCAGTGTCTGTCTGCCTGGGACGACATGATCGACAGACCACGATGCTTTGCCAGAGATGGCCTGCACCTGTCGCCCCTCGGATTCTGAATACTGGCTAAGGTTCTTGCCACCCCTATAGTGCCTTTTTTAGGCAAGATTCAAATGACAAACAGCAGGTATAAGCAAGCAAAATCTGAGGGGATTGCTACTCAATGCTAGAAGTCTAAACCTCAAAATGCACTCAATCGAGGCACTCCTTAAAATGGAGAACATCGACATCTGTGCAGTGACAGAGACCTAGTTCAAGGCTCCAGAGAGCACCCCTGCATTACCAGGCTATAACTCATACCACAACCTTCGGCCACCTAACCTGGACCGAAACACTAAAGGAGGAGGTGTGTCCATATTCAGTAAGGATATCCACACCTCCTATTTAGTTGCTCAATGTAATGCATCTGAAATTATCCAAGTGCAACTAACACTGGGCAAGACTGCAATCCAGGTTGTAGCTTGTTACAGATCCCCGCCATGCCCCAGGATGCCCTCTCCATGTTTCGTGATAAACTGGGTAATATTAAGGTACAGCCCAATACCCTAATAATGGGCAATTTCAACTACCCCCACCAAATGGGAAAACTACTCATGTACTAACTCATTTGCTCAACGCTTTCTGGAATTCATAAATTCCAATGCCTTGGATTAGGTCATCCATACCCCCACCAGGGGCAGCAATATCCTGGACCTGGTCATTATCAATATGGGCAACTGATGTTCCATGCCAGAGGTCAACTCCTCGCTGGTCAGATCCGACCACAAGCAAATCACCCTAGACATCAATATCCCACCCCCACCTCCCATTAAGGAAACTACCATAAAAAACTTCTTCAAAGCCAACTTCATGCTTCTCAAGACAGAAGTGGGAAGCTTCACGACACCCATACAGACAGAAAATAGAGGTATGACTGCTGACTTCTATACAAATGCACTGTATAAACACATACATGAGAGCATGGACCATGCCATCCCCAACAGAACCAAGATGCTATCCTCCAAAAGAAGGAAGCCAATCTGGTGGTCCCCTGCCATAAACAAAGTCTACAACAGAAGGGAGAAGCTGTTGGAAAAAATAGTAAAATCCCCTGATTGCAGGAACTCCCTGGTCAGCCTCAGTAAATAGCTGAGATCCTGCATAAAATCCTCCAAAGCTAGTTATGAAAATAAAATTGCCACTAATTCTAAAGACAACCTCAAAGCATTCTACAGCTATGTCAAGAATCTCAGTGGCGACACTCAGATCTGCTCTGAGCTACAGTACAATGACACTAAATATACAGAACCAACTTATATTGCCAACATCCTTGCAGATAGGTTTAGTGTAAACTTCACCCACTCACCCCCCCAAAGGGCTCATCACTATACCAGAAGAATGCAAAGCCCCTGTAATCATGGCTGCACAAGTAAAGACCACACTCTCTAAAGCCAAGAACACAACATCCATGGGACCTGACAACATCCCGGGCTGCGTTCTTCATGAACTACAGAACAAACTGGCACCCCACCTAAGTACCATGATCAATCATAGCCTCACTTCATGCTTTGTGCCTACTGAATGGCATAGAGTGACGGTTATCCCATTCCACATAGGGGGTGCCACCACGGACCCCAGGAACTACTGCCCCATTAGTCTGATGAGCCTGGTCTGCAAGGCCATGGAACGTATCATCTTGGAGCTTATAAACAAGGACATAGGTAGCCTCCACACTTTGGAACCCACTCAGTTTGGGTTTGTAAAAGGTAGGTCATGTCTTTTAAACCTGATTGACTTTTTTGAAGCAGTCACCAGAGCTATGGGCGAGGGTAAGGTGGTGCATACAGACTATCTTAACCTCGCCAAGGCTTTCGACAACATCCCACACTCTGAAATCATAAATAAACTCACTAGACTCTGCATAAATCCCTATGTCACAAGATGGGTGGCCAACTGGCTCACTGACAGAACCCACACAGTGAAAGTAGCCGACTCCAAATCAAACTTCAGACCTGTAACAAATGGAGTACCACAGGGCTCAGTCCTGGGTACTCTCCTGTTTGGCATCTACTTCTCAGAAGTCCAGGCTAATACAGCAGGTCTTTGGTGAATGAAGTTTACAGACAACTGCAAACTAGGTGATATAATAGAATCTCCTAATGATGTGGACATTCTACAAAGCGGCCTCACTGATACTGATGCTTGGTGTCAAAGTCATGGCCTCAAGCTCAATGCCAAGAAGTGCATTGTCATCCCCTTTGGGAAAAACATTGTACTCATGAACTACGACATAGGTGGTAGCCTACTAAACACCAAAAGTGTGATAAGAGACCTTGGGACACAGGTGGACAGTAGTCTCTCCTTTGATAATCACATCGCCACAGTAGTCAGAAAATCCTTCTACATGGCACACCTCATGACAAAGGGGTTCACCTCCAAAAAGAAAGAGGTCATTGTTCATCTCTATTAATCCCTCATCAGACCCATTATAGAGCACAATGCCCCATTTGGCATGCACTTCACAAGACATCTACAACAACTAGAAAGGCCACAGAAATACCTCACTAAGAGGATTACAAGACTCAAACAGATGCCATACACAGACCGTCTCAAAAAACTCCAGCTCTACTCCATCGCTTATTGTCTACTCAGAGACTACCTCTTCCTAACATACAAAGCCATGTCAAACCCAGATCTGTTGGACATGCTACACTTAAAGAAACCCCAATCCCACCAAATCACATGCTCCATAGAACTAAAAATTGCCACCACAATAAACAGAACATGCTGGAGGGATAAATTCCTGTCCCAGAGACTTCACATTATCTGGAGCAGACTACCCATTCATGTAAAGCAAAGCTCCTCGTTAGCCCTCTTTAAGAAAAATCTTGACAATTGGATGGGAAATAGGAAATTCACCCCGGGGATCACTTCTGTGGCTCTGCTAGACAAGGGCGCAGGAAAATAACTTTCTTGGGTGGTGAAAGCCAGGGAACTTTTTTGGCTAGGCTTATATAGGCCCCAGGGCTGATAGTCTAGCTCCTACCTATGAACATGGAAAGTCAACTAACTAATGTTCGACTTTCCATGTTCACTGAACTAACGTTCAGCATTTTCATCGCAAACCTATATATATATATATATATATATATATATATATATATATATATATATATATATATATATATATATATATATATATATATATATATATATATATATATATATATCAATGAACATAAACCATAAACAAAAAATGTGAATTATACAAACATTAGAATATTAGAAATAGATGAGAAGCATTGGAAACTTGAACCACAAAGCATTATAGAGAATGAATGATGAAGTTTACATCACATGGTATCACCCATTAACAACAGTTCAAAAAAAAAAACAATTGCAGCATTGCTCACTGAAATTGCTACACCCAGTGATTACAGTGTCTTACTTATGGAGAGACACACAGTCATAAACTACCAGGACTTGCAAGCAGAAATGAGAGTAATGTGGAAGAAAAATGCCTAGACAGTTGCAATAGTAGCAAGGGGAGCAAGTCTAATAAAAAAAAAAAACAAAGACTTTACAGTCAAACATAAATAGGCTAACAATACATATAACAATATATAACCCTGTATGGATTTGAAAAGGAAGCAATTCTACTAAATTCATTGGTAGACTTTGTTGTAGTAACACAATTATACTTGCATGAATATCATATTTCTTTTATAGATGTTGTCTATATCTATGCATTATAGAACAGCATTCCACATGCTCATTTACCACAGAGGTAAGGAACGGTTCCTCAGACAAGTGTGAAAATCTCTACCAGAGAAAATGTGGGTTATTTTCCAGCAATATTTTGAATATATGTTATATGTTAATTATTTTAATAATTTGAAGTAGAAGATTCATAGGTTCATATGTATATACTAGGCTAATGACCACTAAGGCCCTTATAAGCATAGCCATGAGACCCAAATGGGACCCACAAATTTGATTTGTATAGGTAGTGATTAACTGACTTCATTTGTCCATCAGAGCCATAGGACCCAGACCAGGGTTGAATTTCAGATTACACATCTATTGCTCCAAGGTGTGCTTAAGAAGGGATAGGGAGGAACACAGCTTCACTTGTATGGGAAGCCTGTTCCTGAGAATGAGAATTCTCTGAGAAATGTAGCTGACTCTCCAACATGTCCTAATTATGCTGCAAGCAAAATGTAGGACTTTTCATCTAGCAGCTCTGATGCTGTTTGTTTTGTGAATGTGCAAAAGGTTCATCAAAACAAGGTTCAGGGATGCCTTGTATGCCAGGCAAAGATCACCTCTTAGAAGACAGTATGATAGCAATTAAAGAGACAGGGCTTTGGGGCAATCAGCACAGGACACAGGGCTTTGGGGCAATCAGCACAGGACACAGGGCTTTGGGGCAATCAGCACAGGACACAGGGCTTTGGGGCAATCAGCACAGGACACTGGGTTTACTCCCTGTATTCTTTCTCTCTGGAACCTTTGTAAATGCTCCGGATGCTGCATGTGCCTGGTCAGGTGTATACAGAAGGGTGCATTACACTCTTTTTAACTTCTCCAAGGTTTTTGTGTTTCTAAAACCATGACAGGAATGGACCCCATTCCTAAGTCAAAGTACAATTAAAGTTCATAAAATTCGTATTGTTTCAATCTTTGATTTTAGCCAGAAGTGCTCTTCACAGCACCTGCAATGTGCCCAGTATTACTCCTTCTGCTATTCATATGTAGACCCATGTATCAGTAACATATATAAGTAAAATTGTAACATCATTTTTATAAGAACCATTGCTCCTACTATAATACTGTCTGGGTATCCGTCTTCCACATCGCCCTCATTTCTGCATGCAAATCCTGATATTTTATGACTTGCAAATTAAATGATCATTGCTACTCTTGTCTTCTTTTCATAGACTACTATATCTGTTTTTCTCACATCTGTTTTTGAACTGTTGGTAATGGATGATCCCATGTGATATAAATATCATCATTTTCTATAATGTTTTGTGGCTCATGTTTCCGGTGTTTTTCAGCTACTTCAAATATTATAATGTTTGCATAATCCCCAATGCAGCAGTCTTGCCACATTATTCTGTCTTTTTTATACAGTCCTTCTGCCATTAGTATATCTCAACCAGCAACACAATGTGTGACTGTTTCCAATTCTGTTTTATACAACCATCTGTTTCTCCTACATGTTCAATGGACTTTGCAAACCAATGTGTACGTAGTTCACTACCTTGGGCCACCAATATTAATCTTTCATCTTTTGGTTTAAATTCACCTCTCCTTAACCATTCCTACATTCAATCCTGATCAATATGAGGTTGTTCCAAGATTTTTTTAATACTTGCAACTATATTTATGCATTTTCCACATTTCTTGCCTTCTCGTCTGATCCTTCAGCTTATAGTCTTTCTTTTGTTTTTTGGCACATTCAGTTGCTGCCTGATTTTTATCTACTTCTAATCTGATTTCTATTCTCACTTGACGCTGCTATGATATGCTTTTGCTAAACTAAGTAGGGATGTCATCTTAGACTTGTTCTCCTGAAACTTTCACTATGTTTGGGACTTATGAGGTCAGCAGATACATATACAGTCTTACATACCCTATAACAGGTATGATGACGGATGAGTACAGTGGTACAATGACCTCTCAGGACCTAGCTGCCATGCTCTTGCTTATAAGGTGATCAACATAGAAGGGTTTTCTTGCTACCTTGGACACATACTGGTCGAAGGCTAGGTTCCCATCTACATGAGATCTCAGCTCCCTGACTAGTGAATCAACTTTTAAGGGTGTTTTATTGATGACATAGTTACCTGGGGTGGTAGACCTCCTTAAAGGTACTACAGTGCATTTCTTGGTATTGAGTTTTAAGCCATGGCTTTGGCACCAAGTGTATGTCTGTAGTGGACCTTCCTGAAAGTTGGAAGTGAATCTGTTTGCTAAAAGGTTTGCTATATGCAGCACCATAACCACCAGCTCAGCACACTGCTGTTTGCTGCCTTTGATGGTTCTGACGTAGATGTAGAAGGCATTATGGTTATCTTTCACCTGAGAGGTTATCTTAACCTCAAAGTTGGCTTTGCTTGACCTAGTTAGCCCTCTTGTTTGCTTATTTACTTTAATGAGGGAGTTTCTATTTCTGTGGGAATTACCCTTTCTGATTGTTGCCATGTTTCTTTCCTTTTGTTGTAGATCTTGCTTAATTTGGGATGCTACTAGTGTGGTTTGTTTCTAGGGCTAGTCCTAAGCTTACTTCTAGTAGGTACAACCATTTCTATGCAGCCATTGACATGGTTGTACATAGTTTCTAAGAACAATTCAGCTTAGGCTGCTGTGCTGTCTGGGTTTGGAGGGGCATTGCATTTTGACAATACATTACTTAGTTAAAAGTGATTTGCCTTGGAATAGTTCCTAACTGTTATGTGGTTTTAATGGGATTACAGAGGTGATTTTGATTGCAAAGGAGACAACTTTATGGTCAAACCTTACCAGGGAGGACGAGACATTTGAAGGAAGGGGTGCAGTGTTCTCCCATGTTTTTAAGCATGAAGTCCAGAATGTTGGAGCCTCTAGTGTATGTATTCACGTGTTGGTCAAAGATATTTGCATTTACAAAACCCAGGAATCTCTGTGCCTGTTGGTTTGAAGCTGTTAAGGATTCCCAATCTCTAGAGATATAATTAGAGTCTCCCATGAGTACGGTGTTAGGATGGATAGTAAGTGTTTCCAATAGGTGCAAGTATGCATTGTGAACTTCTTAGGACATGGAGGGTGATCTATAGCTGGCAATGGTATAGTAAGGGATTTTGTCTATTGTGATCTGCACATGGAGGAACTCCAGCATGTCATCCTGATTAACCATCCAAGAGGTGTGGTTGCTATTGATATTAGTACTCTGGCAACAAATCAAAGCAAACACAATGCTAAAAACCTTTGCAGTGATAGCTGGTGTCCAACTAGCACTGGCTGGCAGATATTTACATTTATTTGCCTGTTAGATATGTAAATAGGCATACTATTCATAATTATGTGTGTTTGTGTGTGTGTCTTTCGGC
This sequence comes from Protopterus annectens, assembly GCF_019279795.1. NCBI lineage: Eukaryota > Metazoa > Chordata > Ceratodontiformes > Protopteridae > Protopterus > Protopterus annectens. The sequence goes on along the minus strand of NC_056740.1, from coordinate 319,393,090 downwards.
TTTTCCCGGTTAGGGGTCACCACAGTGGAACTCCGGTCTGCTAATGATTGAGTTTTACGTGTTGGTTTGCCAGGCCTAATGCACAACCTTCAATGAAGGAACACCCATTCATGCATGTCATCACACAGTAGACGCTCTGAGAATCGATCGGACAACGTCTAACTGATAGGCGACAACAATCTCAAAATGGATTAACATCTACAAAACTGCTTTACACAAAAATGAAGACCACATCTGCATGAGCAAAAGTTATACTGATGTTTGGGGGTCTGTTTATTATGGTTATAGAGATATTAACACTTGTTTGCATATTATCAAATTAATTGTTCAGGTGAATGTTACCATTATGTATGGCTGATATATTAGCATCATTCTTTAATTTCTCCAGATATTTTTTTGCATACCTTGATGGGAATGGACCCCATTTCTAAGTCAGGGTACAATTAAAGTTCATAAAATTAGAATTGTTTCAGTCTTTGATGTTAGCTAATAGTCTTCTTCTTAACATGCGACGAGGGATATAGGCTGAATAATTTTCATAGTTTAACTTTAATTTTTGAAATAAATACATTTCTTTACAGGTGGGTTGGAAAACTGCATTCTCTGGAATTTACCTTAGGCAAAAGCTGTCTAGTGAGGAAATCTGTAGGTGTCAGAAGGTGTGAAATTTCACTCCAGTTAGGTGTGAATGAGATAACTCTTGCCAAGGAAATGACTATATAATATCTAGTCAATAGGCACTGTGACAAATTAACAGGCTACAATGTCAGTTTTCTGGGCATTTGGAAGTAAACCGTGTGAAGAAAGAATGATCGCTGGTTCTCCTGTATTAAAGATGGGTCTGAGTATTCTGACCAAAGAACTGACCACAGGTACAGTCAAGAAGTTAGTCCTGTGCATATGGAAATTAATGTGGTTTGGAGGTCTGAGTGTTCGCAGCTGAATAAGAGGTATGGAGAACTCATAAACTTGTCATACCAGTGTGCATTCATTTCATGCTAGTGTGCAATCTAGCTTAGGAAATTATAGCTACATGTCCATGCATGCATTTAAACACATGCACACACACACGTTTACAAATACATGTGCACATACAAACATGAACAAATACACACAACGTGAGGATACATGCACATTCATACGCAACTATATATAGATGCACATACAAGTACAATCACACATATCCACACAAAATCTCAAGACACACACACACACACACACACACACACACACACACACACACACACACACACACACACACACACACACACACACATATATTCACAAATGCATATGCACATTTAAATATCACCAAATGCCCAAAACCATAATGATACAATACAGCTGCACAAATACACACAAACATTCTACACATATGTTCATGTACACATATATACAGAAGCACACACACTCTTACAAGCACATGCATGCACACATAGACACACAATCACAAAACACACAAACTAATGTATTTGTTTTCAGGCATATGTGTTGTCGGCAAAACATTCATGTTCATAATGTTTTGGTCTATCATTTGCATTTTTAATGTGACATCTCAAGCATTCATCCCAGTAGCTGATAGAAGACACACACACACACACACACACACACACACACACACACACACACACACACACACACACAAACACAGCCACATGTGCGCTCACACATGAACATACACACACACACACACACACACACACACACACACACACACACACACACACACACACACACACACACATTCACAATATCTGACAGTCATTGCTGGTTACTCCCCAGCCAGGAAGTCTCATTCATCATTGTAATCCCTCATATGTCTGGGTCCTTATAAGACTTGGAGTATACTACAAAGACTGATATAAAGAGCTGCAACATGCCATGTGGTGTCACTTGTTACTAACCAGCTTTGCTGTTCTGAGGGTTCACTCTCCCAAAAAAAAAACAATGATTTTTTTCACACTAGCAGAATAAAATGTTCGAGATCAAATTTGCAATGCCAATACCATATCTGATGTAGAAGGGCCTGATTCATGAATATCAGACAGAAAAAACAACTGAGTGTGCCAAAATCTTAAGAAATGGCCATGTCAGGGAAATCTGTGAAGATTAAAGTCTCCTCAAAGGTCAAAAATTTGCACAGATTTTAAGTTTCGAAATTTGCATTTTATTTATACTATTTGTTAACTGGGTAGGTAGACTAGGATGAAGACCCATTTCGCCCAAGACCCAGGCTCACAGGCTAAGTTACATAATTAAAAAATATATGGTACAAGCAACAGATTATAGCATACAAGAAAATTCCATAGATTACATTAAGCAGTGAATAAATAAAATTCTGCTGTTGGCCAACGCACACACGCACACACACACACACACACACACACACACACACACACACACACACACACACACACACACACATATATATTATATATGATATATACATTCAACAATGAACATCTAACAGTAAATTCAGGAGAGAGAGGAGCTATAATTATAAATTATTGTTAGACATTTTCCCAAAAATATTTGCATACAGTTACTGACATGCAACACTAGCAAATAAACTGCAGAAAATTTAAAACAAGACTGTCAGCAACTAGTTTCACTTCCACACTTCTCCAAAATTTCATCAGAAGGACCAGAATTTCCTGCTAACTCAGTCTGGTTATATAAATGCAAACTAATGCACTCAGTACCAGAGGGATGCAGATTATTTAAAACAGAAAACATAGCCCTATTGATAAAAAAAAAAATCACGGCTACTGATATTAATGCACAGGCACTAAAGAAAGGCTGTCAATGTGCTAGAAATACTTTAAAAAAACGATGATCAGAATATTAGGCAGTTAAGCCATTCATTACATATGATGAATACCTTACGCCATCTAGTGTAATGATGATTCTGTGCAAGAAACAAGGCAAACATCAGTTCTTAAAACACATTTAAGGGCACATTTTACATATGAGAAGTATATTCTGCCACTTAGTGGAATATTGATGCTACTACAACAAGAGAAACAGGAAAAAGGGAAAAAGAACAGCAAACAAAATGCCTGAGTACAGTAAACTGTCAGTTAACCGGCACCCATGGGGATTGGCAGATGCCGGATAACTGTAGTTTCTGGTTGCTAAGAGTTACTATTAAAAACAGGCCTAACTAATACCGCACCCTATACCATTTGTTTGGTTGGACTTGTTCTCAGGTTGGGGAGAGAGGGAATTTATTCCTATCTTCCTTTTTAAAACTCTAAAACTCTAAAAATTGGAGATATGTTTCTGCGAGAGGGAGGGTCCAAAAAGTGCAACGAGTGAAAACTGTACTACATTTCTTCAGAGAACTTCCAAAGCTAAGTGACCCATTGGGGAACCAGTTTTTATTTATTCTATTGTATAATTTCTTACATAATTTCTCTCTTATCTTGCAACTCTCTTTCCTCTTACTTCTCTCCTACTCTCATCAGCTAACACCTCTTCTTTACAGGGTTCAGCAATTTGAAATAGTGCTTTTCAGTCAGGTTCCCTATCTAGACTGCTTAATCCTTTATATTAGATCATATTTCAATTTAATATAACTGCATTATTTGTGAGATCAGTAAGTTAGGTTTTATAGAGTAAAATATCAAAGAATTCAAAATACTTTACCTCATTGCATAGGAATATCCTCTAATGTTCCCCTTCCTTGGAAGGAGATCAGAATGCAACCTGCAAGCCTCAGGCTTGCATTATATTAAGAATCATAAGGCATGTCTACTTTAATCTTCTACAGTATTGCGATTAAACAGTTTGCTGTCCTTACTAAGGCTTATCTCACTACTGAACGTATTGTTACCTATGAACACCTTAGACAGACAGGCAAGCTTTCAATGACAGAGAATTGAGGTCACAACTGCGTACACCATTTTCAATGTTATCTTTCTCTGGCAAATCCAGAACATATAACATCCCCCTCCCTTCCTACATCACTAACATTCATTATCTCTTCTCCTTTCATACCTGAATAATCTTCCGGATATCAATTACTAACAGTGAAAAACATGCATTTCTTATCCAACATTTTCAGCCCTCTTTTAATGCTTTTTATCCTATTCCATACCTCATACTTTTTGTATTCATTCAGTGATACCCCTTGATATCTGCTTGTTTCTTATACAGGAGATTGATAGCAGCCTGCTGTCTTTTCCCTAAAGCAGCTGGTATATATTGCCACCGTTACCTTTCTTAATGCTAACTAATTTCTGCCAAGGATCCCTGTCAGTGTTAAGACTATCCAAAGGGAAGATTATACTCCAAATCAGTTTAATTCTCTGTATGCAAATGACTGTGATTCTGACATCCTCCACACAACTTGAACTGTTCTTTATCATAAAATCTTGTATAAGTGGCAGGTGGATTATATTCCTAGGCAATAGATTTTCCTTACTTTTTTTTACTGACTTTGGTTTAAGATGTAGATTGTTGCACAAATTAGGTATTAACTCTGTACAGGCAACTTTCTTGACGGTCCAGATCATTGCATAAGGCTGTGCACTTCTTTATTTATTTTGTCCCATAAGGCTGTGCACTTCTTTATTTATTTTGTCCCATAAGGCTGTGCACTTCTTTATTTATTTTGTCCTAATTTTTCTTACCCAATAGGCTCTTACCTTTCACCAGTTATTTGCCTGTTTGTCACTTGTACAATAATATGTTTATTATTAATGTAATTTGGTAACTTGTTGTAGAGCTTTTTCTACAATACAAGTTGTACAATAATATGTTTATTATTAATGCTAGAGCATCTTCTGCGTGGAGACATGTGAATGGGCGTACCTTTGTTGAAGGTTGTGCATCAGGGCTGGTAACTCGGCATGTAAAACTCAACTACCAATCATTAGCAGACCGGAGTTCCGCTGTGGCGACCCCCAACCGAGAAAAGCCGAAAAGACACAACATGTTTATTATTAATGTAATTTGCTGTAGAGCTTTTTCTATAATATAAGTATGACAAAAATATGTTTATTATTAATATAAATTGTTGTAGAGCTTTTTCTACAATATAAGTTTCAGTACTTGTGTATATTATTTCGGAGCTTTTCTCCCTGGGCCTCCGCTGTAAATGGACACATGTCCAGTTGGACTATCCTGGTTAACAAATGTAAAATAAAATAAAATAAATAAATTTAAATAGATACATGGTGGTGTAGTTTTGCTTCTCTCCCACCAAGGGGCTGTTCTTACTTAATCAGCCTCTAGAGAGAGAGGACACTTTTTACCAACTTTAGTGTGTGTTATACAGGTGCTGCCCAGACCAGTTATTACATCTGTGACATGGAAATAGTAGTACCTGTACAGTAGCCTGTTGGTGCTTCTTTTATGCTCCACTTTTACTTTTCATCCTCTAAGCTCTTTAAACATTTCCATGTGGTGGGGTAGTGCTTGTATTTCTGTCTTGCTGCAGGGCTGTATCTAATTTAAAAAAACCCTAGGGTGAACATTCACTTCTTCTTAATGAATTCACTGTGCACCCTATTGCACAAGTACTTCTCAGACCAGGATGTGCAGCAGTAGCAGAGGAAACTGTAACATGACCTACAGTAAGCTAACATCCTTCACAATTCTTTGTTCAAGGCTTTTCACTCTGTATTTATTTCACCTTTATTTTTCACCCTTTGGGCTCTTGACACAGCCCCTGCTATTGCACTGGTTCTATTTTTGTCGTGCACAAGGGGTTATACTTTATTAATCAGAACCAAAAGTTAGCAGCCATGTTTTTATTTAGTATGTTGTAGAAGTGTTACCCCAAACCTGGTATTGTAGCAACAGCAGGGAACTTGTAGTACCAACCACAATGAGGTTGCTGCTTTGACAGTCATTTGTGCATGGCTGTACACATTTTTCTTATTATAACCATACTGTGTACCCACAGGCCACAACTCCCTGCTGGTGTAATGGTTGCATTTCTAGCCTAATCAGGGTCTGTTTCCTTTAAATTAGCCCCTAGTATAAATTATTTTTTGCAGACTCTATTGTGTGATATAGAAGTGTTGCTCAGACCAACTATTATAGCTATCTAGTGAGGTAATCCCTTCCCAGTCCTTAGTACAAGGCTGGGGACTTGTTTATTTATAATAAAACACATAAAAATATCATACTTATTTTCCTTGACTGCATTGTGAACTTCTGAACTTAAGACTAGTGAAGGCACTCATGATGAGTTTCCAAGGCTAGGTTGTATGAGGAAAATACTTCCAATATTTGTATATGCCAAATGTCATATTATATTTATTTAATCCTATAATACACAAATTTGTAGAACAGTGAAGTATAAAATATGTGATTTTCTATATCTTTGTCAAGAAAATAAAACAATCCCAAACTTTTAGTAAATAAAATATGAGTCATTATATCAGCTACCCGTTCTGCCCTATTACATTACAATCTCCATTTATTCATTCTTTCCCTTATATAAGCTTTATCCATTTCAGGTTTGCAGCAGCTCTAGAGCCTTTATTGGTATAAAACAGAAAATAATTGTGCAATTGAGATTCAGGGAACATGTTACACATATGTGAATGCATGTGCTCACTTGCATACACACACATGTGCACACACAAACACACACACACATATTGGGTAAGAATTGAACAAATTGTGATGTTGATAACTGCAAATGCAGATGAAGCATGCATTTCTGACAGTTTCTCCAGTGAGAGAGCAGTTACCTAAAAGAAGTATCAAAAGTGATTCCTTGTAGACTTGCAGTGTTACAACGGTAGGAAAGCTATGCTGGGAGTATATATGATTTTTACTCCAGCATAAATAACTAAGCTGCTTACATTCCAGCTACTGATGGACCCAAAATATGCCTAATGTTTTTAAAAATTTAAATACAGTTTTATAACAACTTATGTTATTTCTCAATTCTATATGAGACTGCATACATTTTAAATGTAAAATATTTGGATTTCTATTTGCATCAGTTCAAATACATGTTTATCCTCATCTGCATCTGACACTAATCATGACAAAAAATAATAAGCAGTGTTTAGATTGCATATTTACTTCATGGAAAAATAACATGCCATTTTTTTTATTTTGTCTTTGTTAGCTACTCATTTGTATTGTGTTTTATATTAGAATTGCTACATAAGCAATGTTAGCTTAGCAGAACATTTAAAAAAATAGTTTGGCACTGGAGCCTGAAGTATACCTTGTCAGCTTACATTATGCTAATTTATGTTTTTCTATTAATTTATTCAGCTTTTTAAAATAATGATATTTATGCACTGTTTATATTTACATCTAGTCATACTAGCAGTACTCAGTTCTTCCCAACAATGCCTTGGTGGATATAACCTATATGCTTGTTTTGGACTTTGTTCTTACATTCAAAGGCAAACATTAAATTATACAAATTGACTATTACAGAAATAGTACTTTTTTGCAACTTAGTCATTTTTTTCATTTGTAGAATTGCCAACATAAGAATATTGTGCCATTCATGGGTTCACAGGTGTGTACTAGGCTAATGCCCTGCAGCCTTTACAAGCCTAGCCCATAGAATTACCCGGGCATCGTGACACCCGATCTTAGTTTCCAGTGTCTCTGTTGAGTAGAGCCACTGAAGTGATCCCCAGGATGAATTTTCTATTTCCCATCCACTCATCAAGATTTCTCCTGAAAAGGGCCAGTGAGGTGTTCTGTTTGACACGTATGGGAAGTCTATTCCATAGCATGGGCAGTTTCTGGGTTATGAACCTGTCAGTCCAGCACGTTCTGTTGATTGTGGTAATGAGGTTGAGGTCTCTGGAACATGTGGTGTGGAGGAATTGGGATTTCTTTAGCTGTAGCATTTCTAACAGAGCTGGGTCAGACATGGCTTTGTAAGTCAAGCAAAAGATCTCCTCTAAGTAGGTGATATGAAACAGAGAATAGCTGGAGTTTTTTGAGTCTGTCCATATAGGACAAGTGTTTAAGACCTAGAGTCCTCTTTGTGAGATATGATTGTGGCCTCTCCAGTTGTTGCAGGTGTCTAGCGAGGTACATGCCAAATGGTACACTGTACTTGATGACTGGTCTAATGAGGGAAGAGTAGAGAGAGACAATGACCTCTTTCTTCCTGGATGCAAAATCCTTAGTAATGACATGTGCCACAAAGAAGGACTTTCTGACCACAGTGGCAGTGTGGGGGTCAAAAGAGAGGTTGCTGTCAACCTGTGTTCCCAGATCTCTTATAATGCCAGTGATGTCGTAGTTCATGGAAACTGGGTTTTTCCCAAAGGGGATGACAACACATTTTTTGGCATTGAGCTTAAGGCCATGGTTCTGATACCAGTCGTTGGTCTCAGTGAGGCCTTTCTATAGGATGTCGACATCACTTGGGGAGTTAATAATAGCTCCCAACTTGCAATCGTCTGTGAACTTTGTCAGCCAGAATCCCTTTGTGTTGGCCTGGACTTCTGAGAAGTAGATACCAAGCAGAAGAGGACCCAGGACAGATCCCTGTGGGATTCCACTCAAACTGGTTTACTGTGGGGGTCTATCTGTGAACCAGTTTGCAACCCACCTAGTAATATAGGGGTTGATGGCTAGCTTAGTGAGTTTTTCTATGATTCTTGAGTGGGGAATGGTATCAAAGGCCCTGGCCAGATCAAGGTAGATTGTATGAACCACCTTGCCTTCATCCACAGCTATAGTGTCTGACTCAAAGAAGTCGACCAAGTTGAGCAGGCATGATCTACCCTTCACAAAACCAAACTGTGTGGGATCCAGAGTTTGGAGATTCTCTATATCCTTGTTTATTAGGTCCATGATGATGTGTTCCATAGCTTTGCATATCAGACTTGTCAGGCTAATGGGGCGATAGTTTGCAGGGTCTGTAGTTGCTCCTTCTTTGTGGAGAGGAATGACTACAGCAGTGCGCCATTCAGTAGGGGCAAAGCCTGAGGTGAGGCTGTGATTGAACAGGGCACACAGGTGAGGTGCCAGTTCACTCTGTAGTTCATGTAGAACACAGCCATAGATATTGTCAGGTCCCATAGAAACTGCATTCTTAGCCTTGGACAGTACTGTTTTAACCTGTCCAGCAGTACTACTGGGTACCTGGCAATATACTGGTATTGTGATTTGTCCTGGGGGGGAGGGGTAAAGTTGGCACTGAATCTATCTGCCAGTATATTGGCAATATCTGTTGGCTCTGTATAGGAGGTACCATTGTATAGTAGCTCAGAGCAAATCTGGGCATTGCTGTGGAGGTTCTTTACATAACTATAGAAGGCCTTGTGGTTGTCTTTACTGTCTGCTGCAATTCTCTTTTCATACCTAGCTTTAGAAGATTTGATGAGGGATCTCAACTTTTTGTTGAGGCAAATAAGGGACTTTTTCTAGTCTTGGGACTTCACCTTATTCCGCATTCAATACCAAATAACTGTACAAAAAAATTCCTCCATCCACCATGTCTCTGTCTGTCTTTCTCTCTCTCTCTCTCTCTCTCTCCATATCTCTCTATTTTAATTATTTTTAATTTTGTGAAGGTATGCCTATGGTTTGGATAAGAATAAAATCTAGCAGTTCCACTCTGCAGGTTTAGCTAAACTTGTAGTGTGCAGTGAGTTGTCTGTAACAAGGAGATTCTGAGAAACATGAGAAATGAGAATCATCTGATTTCCTTATGATAAACTTGGAAATGAAAAATTGCTCAGTTTATCTGAAGAATCATTTAGTGAAAGGTTAGCACCTGCCATGTCCTACTCAAAGGCATTTAGTTGTAGTTGAATGGGCCAACACAGGTTTGCCGCTGCAATGGAGGCACTGCCTGGTGCATTTCACATCAATTCATTGATAGGTGAACTGAGGGCAGTGATTGGTGGAATAGTACCTATGCTAATTAGGTAGTTGTCCAGCTCAGCCAATGCATTGCTTATACAAGTGAGCTTAACATGTGCAAACCTGTCAAACATTATTCAAAGGCCTTATACTGTAGAACAAAATTGTTGTCTGCATAAACAAATCATTATGAATATTATCACACACAATCACATGCACACACACACACATACACACACACACACACACACACACACACACACACACACACACACACACACACACACACACACACACGGCTATAGATAGATACAGTATATATATTCAGTATATGTACACAATATCCTAGAAAGAATATTCACTTATGTCACATCTTTTAAGATGTGGTCTGGGTACAAGACAAAGTAATAAAATAACTGCATTAGAAACTTCCACAACAAAACTATTATTTTGCATATTTTATATGTATTTAAAGTGTGTTTTCATGCATAAGAAAAGGAGAAAACAAAGTGGGTATACTTTACTTAGCAAGTATTTCAGGAATTATGCATACTACATTAAATCCAGGTGTCATAAAATGTATAGCAAGCATCTACAAATGGCAGGGACAATATGCTTGCAAAATACAGTATCCATGCCTATATGTTTACAACCAATGCTGTTAAAGACATGCATATCTGATATATTCTCAGAACAGTAAAATATAAAGCGTGATATTGAAAGCAGGCAATACACAATACTATTGTGAAATTTATTAGAAGTACAGGTTAAAGAGGAAATACAGAAACTGTCTTAAAGCTATGGGTATACTGAAGTACAAAAACGGATTACAGAGCCTCAATCAATTCTGAAATATGCTATCTGATATGGAAGCTATGGAACCATTAAGGAGAGCAAATGAAGCCAGAACAACATAACTTATATCCTCCTACTCCTAAGAGAAAGCAAAGCCAGTAATGCTTTCTGAAGACATTAGGAGGCGTAAGGTATGGGTAGAAGAAAAAGCATGTGACCCTCTCACATTCAAGTGCTTCAAATTACAGCATATGAGTGATGAAGCCACAATTCAGAGCGAATTCATTAATCCTGTAGGTACAAAACCCATATATTCCGAATGTCTACATTGTATGTGTGTGTTTAGTTTTCCAACTGACTTAAAAGAGCTAATTCAGTTGAATAAGTTTCAGCTGAATAGAGCTTTACATAGTTTGACTTAAGTTTTCATGGCTGGACTGTCTCAAATGGGCAGTTTTCTATTGTAGAGTTTCTGAGCTACTTTTTACAGCATCAGATCTTTTTTGATGTATTTTAGTAGAATAGTGAAGGTTATTGATTATGTACGAATTCCCTACATACATCTCAAGTATACCTCATTACAAGGAAAGTACCTCATTTGGGGTCTTAGAAAGTTCATGTTCCTCGAAGTTCCACATTGAATGCCCATGTCACACATTCAGTGTTAGGAATTTTTTACCTGATAGTCAAGGTAAATAGAAAAGAATCATATTAATTCATTAAATAATCCTTTTTATAAGTAAAACCAGCATATTTTAACCATCCTATGACCTTCCTAGTTGAAATTAGTAGTAAGCTGTTAGTATGTGTGCCACATTTTGCCCATTTGTTCCACATTATGAGGACTAGGGTTCCTCATTTCAGAGATGGAAGGTTGAGACCTATGATTCCCTAATTTTAGAGTTTATTTATGATTTTTACTTGGCATATTTTTTAATTTTTAGTTTATAATATTGCAGTTGGATCTAGCTACATTTATAAGTATTTTATTTTACTTTCTTAATTTTTGCTATTTAACTTGCATTTTTTTTCTTTTGTGGATTAACATCATCTTTACGAGCATCATTTATGTTGTCAGAGTTATTTTTGAATGCACTATGTTTATATATTTTATTGGTGTGCATCTTTGTGAAAAGTCACATTTTCCATTGAAGTAAACAGAAAATGCAGATTGGGCTTTACATTTTTATTTACTTTTTATTCACCTAACATCAGACTTAGATTGAGCTTAGATTGTTTTTGGAATTAATTTGTCTGTGTTTTATTATTAAATTGTGTGACTTTTTCTTCAGGTTTTAGCAAGAAGCACGACGTCAGGTTTAGAGTGGTTTTAGCAGCTTCAATAACCTAACAAGGATGTCAGTAAATAAAAGAATATAGTTACAGTTTTGATGTCACACTAAGATTGTAGATAACAACAAATATTCACACTGTGTAACAGTTATGTGCTATAATCACATGCTTTATATGTGATCTGGGATGCTAGAATAAATATTTTTGCCTAAAGAAACACACCGACACCCATGCACAAACACACACACACGTTAACTGTACTCAATCCTGACAACTGCAAATAATTTTTCACTTTTTTAAGATCAAGATTCATTTCTTTATAAATGTTTATTGTTTTCCGCTCACGTTAAAAGTCATTAACAGTTCCATAGTTTGTTGCAACAAAAGGAAAATATAAATAATATATCAGCTGTATTTCATCTTATACCATTATTTTTTATATTTCACAGCTTATTAAAGCTGGACTGTCAGACAAATGAAAATCAGGTTGATAGCTTTTTCACTAGCTAGACAATAAGTCCTGCATTTCATAGGGGTTTCATAACTAGAAAGTGTGCTGTATTTTGAAATGTAATAATTTGCTGCCATCTGTTGGCCATATTGTGTATAATCAGTTGATAATTCTGAACAACTGTTCAATTTTTGGGTCTGGCACATGGTTACCTTGAAAATATGCTTATGAGTTATTTTCAAAACAAAATATTCCACCAGATTCACAAATCCTCTGTGTAAGACTTAATAAGTCTTACTCGGAGGCTGCAGTTGAACGGTATGACGTCAGCGTGCCATGAATATGCATGAGGGCACGCTGACTCAACCATAAGTCTTACACGGACCGTGTAAGAAAGCAGGGGGTGTGTCCGACTGCCGAGCAGTCTAAATGTCCACGCCCCTGCAAGTGATTGAAAAGTAAAAGCAAATACACAAGAGCGAGTCCGCTCAAATGTCCTTGCACCAAATACCACACTCCCTGACATTGTAAACCCCCATCACAGTTATAAAAAGTAAAAAGTTAATTTTATTTTTAAATACCCGAAATAGCTGCCTGTATTTGCATGTGTGTGCACGGGTGTGCCCATTGCTTAGCTAGAGTTAGCAATTCAGACATGGAAGAGCATAAGAAAGAATGTGTATGCAAATCTTACCAAATAGCAATAGCGTAATGGTAGGGTGTTCGCACAAAGCAGAGGCATTCACAATTTGAGTCCCACCACCCCCTTCATATTTATTTTTAAATCAGTATATGAAATAATACCAGACAAAAATATGTGTAAATAGCAGTAAAACGCAGTGAGATGGCCAATGTATCAGTGAACAAAATAAATATTTTAAATTATCCTGATATATAATTGCCTGCAGCTAAGCAGCGCTTCATGCAGTGCAATAGAGTTGCCCATAGTTTAACTACAGTTAACCCAGTGCAATAGAGGTGTCTATAGCAAAATAGTGCTTTAACCAGCGCAATCTGTTTGCGCAGACGTGCGCGCCACGCCAAACAGGGCACCGAGGAGCAACGTAGAGCAAAGTTGCTTAAATGCAGCCACACCCCCTAGCCATCTGGACAGTATGAAAATAAAATAAATGACAAGGTTCAAACACAGGACTCTGTGCATCACAAGCAAAGTACAGAACCACTAAGCCATGATAACTTAAAGGGAACAGCCACTGTTAACAGACATATACTTACTAATGGTAGTTTAACCATTACTAAGCAGGTCTCCAGTCAGCCGAGAATTTTAAAAAACGGCCAATCACAAAAAAGTGCAGGAAATGCGGCATATTTAATTCCCATAGGTGGGAATACACGCCATAACTGATTGTAGCTCACATCTGCAATTAGAATGGCTAGTGTCGAAGAGGGAACACACTTCTGAGCGCAATGTTGGGGCATTGAGGAGTCAAAATACATGGTTTGGCTCCTTGTCCACCGTCATGAGTCAAGACTCCTACAGGGCCAGTTCCAAGGGACGGAGTACAAGGCAGAGGCTTGGAATCGGTTAGCTCATGACCTCACCAGTGCCACAGGTGTTCCTTGGACTGGTGATTAGGTCCATCACCACCATGCAGACCTGAAGAGATGGAAGCAGGACCACCTAAACCAATGGATACAGGAGGCCCATGGGATGCAGAATGCGCCACAACTGAGCATGTAGCCATGGAATGCAGTATGTAAGAATTGATAATTGAGTATGTATAACAGATAGGTATGTTTCAATATCCCTTCATTTACTTTACAGCTGCAGGTGACCGTGCTGCGAATCAGCAAGCCTATGCTGATAGGCTGCTAAGGCTGCACCACCAGGCAGGTTAGTGATCATTCTGAATGTATTTTTATATAAAATATGGGATAAAGCATGAAAGAAAGTGTTGTAGTCCAATAATACAGTCATAAAATTGCCTGTATAAGTCCTCTGCATTTACTGTCAGATACAAACATCAGAGAGGCAGAAAAAGAGTGTAGTAACCCATTCAGAAAGGTAACATATGTCTGGAATACTATCTCTGCAGGCACTGTCATATAAAATAAGTGAGTGAGCCTGAAAAAGAGTGTTCTAACCTATTAATAAAGGTATAATATGTCTTGAACATGTCTGCCATATGCACCATTAAAACAAATAAATGAGTGAGCTTGTGGAAAAGTGTGTAATGTCATTAATAAAGGTCTAAAACCCGGAGTGTGTCTGTGTCACAGAGTTTGAAATAGTGTTGTACCCTTGCATTATACAAACAGCACTGTTTGAAAAAGTGCTGGCAACCCAGAGTTGTGCAGTCCCATATAAAGTGGGTGATGGAAGTGCTAGTAGCTGTGAAGCATATATACAGTCCGCAACAGTCAGTTACTGGCTGGCATGCATAAGTAAATCTGGCACATGTGTAGCATGTTAGTTTATCCCCAGAAATGTGAGTGTGTGTCAAGAAATGCAGGGTTCTGTACAAATCAAAGTGAAAATGTCATGTGAAAACATCCCAGATATGTAGATAAAGAAATAGAAATACAATCAAGAAATATGTAGCAGTAACATCTGCATCCTGGACAGTTAGTATGCCAGATATAGGTCAGGCATATATTGGACTAGCCAAACCCATTACACAACCTAATGTATGGTGGCAAGTGTAATAATACATGTAGGGATAGACACCTGCAGTCACTAGGAATGTAGTGTAGACTAAAAGGTAGTTATAAGATGTTGACCAAGGTTTTTTCTACACCCTACTGTATGTGCATAAACCATGCAATTCCACACCTCAATGGGTATGTGTAATCTTACAATTTGTTGGGACATATGTCCTATTGTTCTATAAATATTTGCATTCACGTTGATGCATGTGCCCTGTTTAAACACCACAATCATGGTAGCCTGTTGCTACCAAACATCCCTGCATGCTGTTAGAATATCCACTGTGGTTCAATATATGCATGTGTTATGCTTGCTGTTCAACTGTTGGAACCTTGGTGTGTTGGGTTTATAGTTTCATAGTTTCATAGTATAGTACTAGGCTATCTGCCCTGGGGCATTTGTAAGCCTAGCCATAGTGATGTGGCTTTTGCCAACCCATGAAGTGGTACAAAAATGTACAGAATAAATCTAGAATACGGTGCCTCTGTCTAGTAGTGACACAGTGAAGGTCCCCTTATATAATATAATTAGTTTACTGTGCCCCTGTCTAGCAGTGACACAGATGTGACCCCTTAATGGGAATATTACTGCATGCTGTTACAACTAATCTGGAATGCTGTTGTTTATGTTGTAATTAAACACATCTAATCACAGAACATATGGGAAGGCTGGTCCCAGCAGACCCACCTGTCCCTCCTCAGCTGGCGAGTGCACCTGGCACCAGCAGGTTCGGTGCCCAGCCCGGGCTCCCCTCCACCGTTGGTCCTGTGCCACCTTCGGGTGGAAGCGCTGCAGGGGATGGAGCTCGTCCCCCCCGTGCAAGCGTGGGCGGAGAAGGGCCTCCTGTCACCCTTCGAAGGGTCTGGGTTGTGGTGCATAGGGAGATCCAGTGTTCAGTCGTTGATCCCCTACGCCAGCTCAAGGTGAGAGTGACGCATCTCACGGGTGAGCCTGCCCATCCTACACAGCCCCCAGCACAGCCACCCTCGGGGCTGTGAAGGTGCAGTGGTGACTGCCCATGGGTGGGGATCTCAGTTCCACTGTTACCATCTGTGGGATCATGGGCTTGCGATTTCCAGACATCCAACCCCTTCAGTTGTGTTCACTCACCCCATGTGTCATACACCACCCCTGTATGTGTCTTGTCTGTCTTGTCTGTTTACCTCCCCAACCTACCTCCCCAGACATACCTACTTCCTCTACCTCACTTCCCACTCTCACCTGAAAAAAAAAATGGACAATCTGTACCCACAAAAAAATTATGCCCCATACATAGCTGCCCATTTTGCACACATGTCCATTGGACATGTAAACTGATAACTATAATTGGCAGTACAACATACTTTGTTGTCCTCACCCCTCTCCCAGGGGTGGAAGGTTTCAAATATCACTCCAAATGTATTGCATATGCACAGCTGTTGCTGGTAAAGAAATGGGCAGCTATGGACCTTCCCTACACCCGTCCTGCACATCCCGAGCTTGTTTACCTACTGTCTGTCCCTCTTTGTGTCCCCTTTTTCACCACTTTCCTATCTCCCCATTTTCTTTTCTTTAAAAGAAATTAGCACGGGGGTTAGCGGGAGGAAGCACTTTTAAGCAGTAGTAAGCGGGTTTAAGCGAGTGTGCGCATGTGTGCGCTTAGCTAAGCATTGCTAAGCGTCACATAAACCCGCGCAAACCCACTTATAACTGCTTAAAAGTGCCTTAGTCACTGTATGGCAGGGCCCTTGTTCTGCTGAGCAGCAAAAGAAAAAACCTCTGCCAGTCTCGAACCCCAGACCATTGACACAATAGACTGCATGAATTACCACTAAGCCACAGCAGATATACCAATAACTTGGTTCTGAAATAAATTGGGTTGGGAGGTTGGCATAAGGGTTGGGAGGTTGGCATAATGGATAAGGTGTTCACCTTGCAAACAGAAGGTGCAGGGTTTGATTCTCACGTGGGGTAATTGGCTAGGCTTAAAATGGCCCACAAGGGCAGTTAGCCTACTACTAACCTAACCTATGAATCAATATATCATGCATTACAATGAGGGAATGTAAATGGAAATCAGGAATGGTATAACACAAATCCTGTTCTGTGGGTCTTTACCAGCAGTTGTTGTGGAATTGCACAACATGACTGTGAAAGGAGAACCAGCCATCCTAGCAGGGAATAATGTTACAGTAGCACCTTACAAACACCACACAGTATCAGACCAGGATAAACACTGGCCACAGGAATACAGTGCAATAACCACATGTGTATGGCAGTTAATTGTGTAAGTCAGAAATAAAGTACATACTCCCATGTATCCTGTGTTAGCATTTGGAGGGGTGAGCACATGTCTACACTGAGAAGTGTGTACTGGAAGCAGCAGCGTTCAGGTTTGACTACAACATGCATATAACTGGCTACAACCATAGCTTCAGATAAGAGACATATATCAACCTTCTGACTGACACAACAGTGTCCAAAGCAAACAAGCATGGGCCCCACCTTGGACAGCTGAAAGGGCTATGCCTACCTAACCTAGGATTTTATGGCAGTGGGCTGCAATCACAGTGTGTAATGCAATCACCACACAGCAGGCTGCATGCAATTACTGAATGGTGGGCAGCAATTGTTGCAGAGGCTGTTACATGCACAAGTGCAGATACCTAGAAAAGCAGGATGTATCTGCAGTCCACACATGCAATTCTATCATTGCAGGTGCTGGGAGATAAAGAGAGAGACACGGACACAGACAGAGACAGAGACACAACAGAGAGAAAAACTGAGACATAAACCGAACTACAGGGGGAAAACCCAAAACAAACAACCAAAAAAAAAAAATCTACAAAACCGTAACACACTGAGAAGGGAAATACAAAGGTAAGGTATGTAACTCACATGTATGTGTTGGCAAGCAGTAGATGCTCCTGAAGAGTACTGTACACACTGCAAATCATCCATGTGTGGCAGCAGTATGTATCTATCTGTATCCGCACATGTGCATAGGGCAAGGGGCATACTGCAACTGTTAGTGAAGGGTGGACAGATATCTGTCATTGAAGGTCGATATGTGCATATAGATATGTAGGCCATAGTGTGTGGCCTAGAAAACAGCATGCAGTGCTGATATATGTCATGTGGTGGTTAAATGCTGTGGGACTGATTTGTCAGATCTGCTGTGTTACAGCCAGTGAGGCCTGCTAATGCTACATGGGCTGAGGACACCCACATGCATTCTACACAACACTGTGCAATATAATCACATAACTGTACATCCCTCAACTGTCGCATAAGTGATATCCCCACCATGAAAGGTGGACTGTACATGTGTCTATATGTACATCAATGGATGTGTACATGTATGTGTATAGATATGCATATATATTATATATATATATATATATATATATATATATATATATATATATATATATATATATATATATATATATATATATATATAGCCATATAGAGAGAGAGGGAGAGACAGAGTGACACGGGGTCATATGTACTGCAACAGGTGTGTGGTGACCAAGGCATGGGCTGTAGACAAGTGTTGCTACTGCAGTGCCATTCCTCCTTTCCAAAACACTGTACCCATTAACTACCACATAGGTAGAGATCTACCTAACAGTGAAGGTATGATAAGGGAACATGGGACACAGGTGGACAGTACGCTCCGCTTTGATGAAGACAGTGCCACACTACACCTGTAATCAGTCTGTGTGTTATGTGTCATGACAACAGGTGTGTCATCTATAGAAATATAGGGCAGTGTTCCCCTCTACCCATCACAATGCCCTGTGTGGTATGTACCTCACATGACAACAACACTAGGTGAAAAGGCCACAGACATACCTCTCAAAGGGTAATACTGGCCACAAACAGATGCCCAATGCAGACTGACTCACCAAACCACATCTACACTGTATTGCATACTGGCCACACAGAGGTGACCTCTGCTGGACATATAGAGGTATGTCACACCCATAGCTGGGTGACAACCACCATGGCAACCTATCACAATCCCTCCAGGATACAAGCTCTAGGGCCCTAAACCTTGTCAGCTTACTAAACAGCACATGCTGGAGGGATAGGTTCCCATCTCAAAGATGTGCCATACACCAGAATAGACCACCTAGCAATAGCGAACAAGGCTCCTCATTAGCAGTTGTGTGGGAGATTGGTAAAACACCCCAGGAAACACCTCTGTGGTTCTGGTTGGCAGGGGGAAGTGAAATCAAAGTACATGTGTGTCAAAGGCCAGGGTAGCATATGGCTAGAGTGCCGTAGGCCCTAGGGCCAACAACATATTACCTACCTATGACACTATGCACTCACACATGTACTCAATGCAATACCTGCTGTGTGAGGTTGAATAATTGTAACGCTGAATATGTGCAAGGTCTGTAAAGGTGTGATAGCTTAGTGTGAAGTTGTATCTGACATGATAGTGTCTATCCTAGCTGTGAGGACAGCAAATGATATGTAATGTACTGTTAGGCAGACATAGTAGTACGGCATATGATGTGACATAGTCCTTTGTTGACGAATGTGGTGCCTCATTGTAGGCTAAAGCAATACATGTATGCTTAGTGAGTGGTACCGCTGGTGAATCCAACTCCAATATGAACTGTAGTACTACCAGAAGCTGTAGGCCTAAACAGCACAGTATGGTGTGTGTTCACATTGCTTGGAAACACTGTCATCTGTGTTTCCTGTAGTCTGCACAGAGGACAACACTCAGGCATAAGGGTGTGTAAGTAGTGGCACACAGTACTGTATGGTACACAGGTAATGCTCATCTGTGTTGGCATACAGTGGTATGTTGTATGTTTGTCTGATGTGTGTGTAATCATGCCTGTACAATGGCTGCAATCATATGTGTGTTACAGGGTATACGTGTGCATCCAGCAACATATATACTCTGTTACAGCAGTATGCCACCTATAGTAACAACTGTACACATCTGTTAGGCAGGGCTATGGCATCAATGACTAGGGTGGTTGTGGTTGACTGGTACTACTGTACCTGTACTTTACATCCATTGCAATGGATGACATCTCTGTTTGTGCATTGGTGTGATATACACCCCTGTCTTGAGTTTGTGCAATGTGTCACAAATAGTGTGTCGGGTACTGTTGTATAGTGGTGTGATATACGGAGTGTGCCAGGCACTGTTAGTTAGTTGTGGCCTGAGAACCAATAAGTGGTATTGAATGTATGTAACCTCTGACAGACAATAGGATAATATATATGTCAGTAAAGTGATATCTGTGGTTAAAGGTGTAAAGTGTGCCACAGGACTCACTCACACATATTGTTCATATCTTTTTCAACCAGATGGCCCACCAACGCAATCCATCATACATAGCGGATGAGGAAGCAGCCAGCACCAGCAGGAGTGGACTGCACTGTGGCAGGAACTTGTTCATCGGGTAAATGACATAGGCATGCATAACCGGACATATGAGCAGGTAAGCCATCACTGCAGTGATTTAATTAGACATGTCCGGTGGCATGCGTCTGATATCCAAAGACAACAGCATGCCACAGGTGGTGGGGTGGCCATTCATTCCCCCCATCACCAGAGTGGAGGAGCTGCTCCTAAGCATGGTGGCTCCTGGATAGCAGCAACATCAACCTCTGACATGTGTTGTCATGGAGGCCAGAGCCACCCAGCATGTCCACCCGGAGCAAGCAGGTCAAAAGCCCTATCTGTGGACGACAGTTAACTGTATTGTTAGATTATGTCTACGTGGGATGTGTACTGTGTGTTTAGCAGTTCTGCTGCCTAGTGTTGTGCAATACTGATATTTCGAATAATATCTCTACACCTGTGACTGTTGAGTGTTGTTATACTGCAGTTTAACATACCCACTGTAGCAATGCCACAGTTGTGGCAGCTGACTAACTCTCTCATATTCTCGTAGGTCCCTCTGGTGTGACAGCAGGGCAGCTGATCCATGCTGGTGAGTGTGTTATAACTGCAATATTGGTAATAAAATATGCATGTCATAGGTGAGGTCTAGGCCATGTACACGTAACACACCTACGCATAATGCATGCTGTGCATGTTTGCTGTAAGATGTTGCACAGCTCAGTAATGTCAGTAGCTGCCTCACTGACATGCAATACACAGAGCATAAGACACAGTTGTGGCAACTCCGTACTGCACATTGGATAGGCATAGTTGCAACACCTGTACACAACATAACACGTTTATCATAGGCAGTACGTAAAGACATGCTACATATGGCGTAACCACACACCCACTGTAAGGTCACACCTCAGTATCCCACATGTCATCCACACACACATAATGTACCTCAGGGGTAGAGGCCTATCATGGGGCTGTGCAACACTCCTCAACACATAACACAGTCATGTTAGGCAATGCTCCCTATTGGGCACCTCATAT
Organism: Protopterus annectens; assembly: GCF_019279795.1. NCBI lineage: Eukaryota > Metazoa > Chordata > Ceratodontiformes > Protopteridae > Protopterus > Protopterus annectens. Next base: position 319,371,673 of record NC_056740.1, on the reverse strand, counting down.
ACCCATGTACAAAGTGGCTGTGTAATAGTGAACATAGCCATGGCACTGCAGTTCAGGTACAGCATGCTAGGCGGTGGTCTGTCACACAGTAGTAGCCGTGAGTGACCACAAGATGCATGAAGACGATGATGATGATGATGGCGGCACATGGTAGTACACCCCATCCAGTTACAGTGACCACAGTACTACACATAGCGGTCTTTGCCTTGCACCTCATTGTTGTGTGTGTGCAAACATATGCACCTATACACAATATGCATAGCATGTTGTGTGTGTGCTTACATATGCCAGTATACACAATAAATTTCACGAAATCAAACACCAAAAGAAAACTGTTGAAAAAACACCAAGTGGCACAGTGCTAGTCAGACCAAAACTCCAAAACACAACCAGCTCAGGTTTAGAGATCTCCCCACCTTCATCAGATGAAGGTGGGGAGAATGCTCTCTACCGAAAGCGCTCATTTTTAAATAAAACTATCGAAAACTACGTTTGTTGCTGGTGCAGATATTGTATTTTGGAGTTTTGGTCTGACTACCACTGTGCCAGTATACACAACATGCACAGCTGTCACCATCTGTACAAAGAGTCACATATATGTCCTGGAATGCTATTGGGTGTATAGGTCACATGACACACATTGGGTATGTGTGGTGTTTAATGTTGCAGTCGTGTAGCATGCCATGTCATGGCTGGCACCGACATATCTGCAATATGTCACACACTCACCATAACCACTGTACAATGGCCATGTCAAGCATTGGGATTCCTTCATGTCTACATGCACCACTCATCCCATATCTGTACATTGCATGCATTTGCTACACCTGTGCCCACTATTATTCGCTATGGACACAGACACTGTAAGCAGACATGGCAATCTATGTGTCACACAGATAACACATGCAGTCATGGTATGTATACCATTGAGTGATGGTGCATAGGACATTGCAGAGCAGGTAATACTTGCACAGCAATGTTGTGTCCATGTACACATTGTATTCCAGGTTGTAGTCAATCACTGAACAACTACACACATGCATCACAACCATGTATAATGTCATTAAATAGGGCTGTCAACACTTGCACTGCATGGTCTTGAGCAACACATATTCTGCATGCTGACATGTGTGAGGTGATTGCTTGCCCTGTGATACTGTCACCCACTATTGTGTATGTGTTGGATTGCTGGTGTGTGTGTGTGTATGTGCTGTGGTGAGCAGTGTATTTGTGTTCATGTGTGCATGTGTGCATGTGCTCATGTGTGCTTGTGCTCATGTGTGCATGTGTGCATGTGCTCATGTGTGCATGTGCTCATGTGTGCATGTGCTCATGTGCTCATGTGCATGTGTGCATGTGTGCATGTGTGCAACGTGCTCATGTGTGCATGTGTGCATGTGTTCATGTGTGCATGTGTTCATGTGTGCATGTGTGCTAACATCATGTACAGATTGTGAAATGTGTTTCCTGTCTTCCTTTCACAGGTGCTGAGTTAGGGGTGTCTGAATGCAGCAGGGAACCTGATGTCACTGCCACTAATAGTGGAGATGATGAGACATGTATTGTGGTACAGGAAGGTCTGTCAGGGTCTGTCGTTGGTCCACCAATCGACAGTACACAGCGTTCAACCCCATCTATGCGCACACTCATACTGCCAATACATCCCTCATCACCAATGGCCTTAGCTGAGGGACAGCATACAGTCGGCATTGACCAGGAGAGTGTGGTACCCATGGCACGTGCATCCCCTCACAGCAGCCATAGCCATTTCACTGGAATGGTACCACATAGGCGGATGTCCAGGGGTTCTCGTGGGAGCACCACTGGATGTATTACCCCTGGCAGATGTGCCCCCACAGGTATTACAACCTCCAGTATGTTCCAGGCTGTAATGCAGGCACAGGCACGTATGGAATGGTACAGCCAACAGGGACTAAGGGTGCAGAGGGCCCATTACACTGCTATGAATGACAGCATCCGTGACCTTGCCAGTGCCATCCGGAATTACACCGAGATCATTGATAGCTGTTGGAGGGAGACATTAGATATCCTCCACAATGTGTTAGCCATGAGCCAGGACCATGAGGGATGGATGGGAAGCTGACGCAGATGCATGCCAGCAACAGCATCAGCTGGCAGTCATTGTGGATGGACCACAGATCGCAGCCTCTCCCGTAGTGGCAGTACTAGCCCCAGCAATGCTGGGGCTGGCCTGTCCATTGACTGTCCTACTAGACCACATGCACGTGGCACTGGCCAGTCCCAGCAGGGACATGGGTCCAGTCATCATACCTCTGCCTCTGATGATAGCACCCAGTCAGGGTTGGTACCCGATACTGCCTGTAGCATCTGCCAGGCACAGGTACTGTGTCTGTGGCCAGAGACAGTGATCTGTATGGCCTAGCAGGTACAGTCTATGGCTGTCCCACAACCGCCCGTATATGGCAGCCACATGGTGGAGTTGTGTACATGCAGACACACACACATTAACCAAACAATTAGGGCTCACACATACACACACACATTACATCAACATTGGCCCATGCTGTACTGTTGTCCCTCACACACACAAACATGTCGATTGTATGGGTCAATGTCGGGCTCTGGCAAACCAACAACACACCCTGTGCATATGATGACACCTGTGCCACCTCCTGTCATCTGTCACATTGATGCAGGAATAGGCTAACATGGTTCTGATACACAGGGTGACATTATAGCTGTGTAGCAATAGTAGCAAGTTGCCAACAGGAAAGTGTACTGATATCCTTGTAGGTATATCTCAGCAGGCATTATGCATCACAGCTCTGATAGTCATTGTAGCATAGCTTACACCAGTGTTAGGTCTGAGTATGTATTATCCACCCATGTGCCACTTGGCTGAAGTATACAGTGTTGCCAGCATGTGTTAGTGAGTGGACAGTATGTGTGTGATGTGTGCATTACAAATTAGCAATTGTACATCTGTGAACATGGTGTGTGCGCACTGCCTGCATGTACGTGAATAGTGGACACATGGGATGTGCGACACACCCTGTTGTACACATTGTTAACATCTCATGGTATCTTTCGATGGCCAGTATGCATTCAACCACAGATATGTACTAACATGGGTACACATGTGTGTATGACATGGGTTGACACTATGCTGTGGGTGATACTGTTGATATCTGTCAATGATCTGCAGTCTGGTAGTATACACCACCTCAACAGCATGACTATAACCAATCATTAGATGATGTCCTGACAAATGACATACAGTTGTAGGGAACTCAGTAACAGTTGGATCCTTCTGGTACTACACTATAACAGTAACCAGTGGTATTGACCACCACACGTTCCTGGGACCACACCTGTGTGGCATATAGCCCTCTTAGGTACATGCAAACACACTAGGGATATGTCCATCCACATCTAGAAATGCATGCATTGGCCTACACTGCATTCCCTGGATGGGACGCATATCCTACACAAGGGTATCATACAGACAGATACCTGTTGTCCAATACATGCTGTATAGTCTTAAGCCGACTATGGCATAGTCACCCACATTTACTAGACATACTATCCCGACAGTGCCACATAGGTGGTAGCCCTCAACATGTATGTTGGGTACAACTGTGTACAGACAGACACGTGTTATGTCATCTGTCCCTTGGTATCCACATATCCATAAGTATTGTGGGATCCATCGGTGTTTCACATAACACATTAGGGGCCTGCATGCATATCCACAGGGCTGTTGTACACCTATAATGACTGTCCATTACTGCCAATCATTGTTGTGTATGAACATGTGTGACATATACCTCAGGCAATTACCCTCACTCACAGTACTCTATAGTACGTGTCATGGGTGAGTGTGGCACAGATGACCTTGGCCACGGATCACTACAGTGGCCGGGCTTGTCGCATATATACATATGTGACCTATGATTTGAGAAGCAGTGGCACAATCTGTTGAAGGAAACAAATGTATTCATGTAGTATTCAGGCTTCACACCTATGTACTGATTGAGATCACATGTACACATATCCATTTGCCACACAGATACCCGATGTGTGCAATGCACGCACTGTTTTAATCATATGTCATACCATAGTAAAAGCAAAACCCACACTACAGTGACCACCTGTGGCACACACACTCAGCTTCCAATAGCTCTGTTTATGACTTCAGCCATGATGCACTCCATGGCCTTGCAGATCAGACTTTATAGGCTTACTGGACTATACTTCCCACGGTGTGTTGTGCACTCACACTTGTGGGGAGTGCCATATGTTGCTGTAACACATTTGATGGTTCCATACCCTGGGGAGTGGGTGAGGCTCAACAGACTGTTCAGGTGCAGGGTCTGTTTGTTCTGTTGTGCATGCATGACACATATTGGGAAACATTGTAATCCAATTGCTGCCATGCTTTTGGCTTATGGGGGAGCTAGTCAGCCATTCTACACATGATATCTCCTGGTATGATGTCAGGGACTATCGTCAGTGGGAGGTGGTTATGTATATATGGGCCTGTCTGACAGGATGTCGGCATTGTCAGTACAGTACAGTTGGCCCTGACTCAGGACATATATGAGTGTACATTACTATTTATGACATAGCTGAAGGACATGTCACGAATCTCAGTCTGGACTCCTTCTCAGCTACTCTTTACAAAACATCTACAAACCTGAGCATTAATCCCGGTTATACACTTTTACACACTTAACACCCTACTGATCCTTTGTGATCAGGCTACAGAGTATGTCATCATAATATACTGGCATGTCCAGGGGTCGGTTTTGTGTGTACTCTCCAGTCCAGCTAGTGAATACTGTGGTTATGACACAATGTCACATCTGCCTCATGTACACAGACAGCCCTCTCCTCCTCCCAACACACTCAGATATATGTGAGAGATGCAACAATACAGACATACAGGAGGCTGAGCTCTCTCGACCCATGACTAGCATGGTCTATCAGGTGGTGAAGGTGACCACACACACCACATATCAGTCTCACATACACCGATAGTGACAGCAATCAAACCACATTATCACACATACACATACTCGGAGGCTCTACATACACTCTGCCTAAGCAGCAGAGACCTCCAAAGCAGACACACAAACAACTGCTACCCCACTACAATACCCACATGTCACATAGTTCACAATGTCAGTGTACCACACAGTCATTGCCCTTTGGCCTAAACAACACACCTGATACACTTGTAATGGGTGACACTTCATGTCAGACACACTGACGTCCCACTCACCAGGCCAAACAAGGGAATAGTCACTTTGAGCTGTCTCTCAGGTGCCAGGATACGCCATATAACACATGAACTCAGGTCACTCCAAAGCAAGTCCAGGACTGGCTCCATCATTGTCCATGCTGGTGAGTACAACCTCAGACGTTCCTCCCTGGACCACATGACATGATACATATAGGAACTCTCTGATCATGCAGCCCAGGCCAGTATGACCCTGACCTTGTCTAGCATCTTACACTCATCAAGTATGATGTCTCAGTATACCAACAAACTGATCACGTTTAACAGTTGGCTAACATATTGGTGTTATTCAAAGGGGCTGCAGTGTCTGTCAGCCTGGGGTGACATGCTCGACATACCACGTAGCTTCCCTATGGACAGCTTGCAACTGTCACCCTTGGACTTTTGAATACTGGCTAAGGCACTTGCTGCCACCATACTGCCTTATTTAAGAGGGGCTCATAAGACAGACCCACCTCCATAGACATTACAGAGTACATGACACTGAGGGTAATGCTGCTCAACACCAGATGTATTACCCTCACATTGACCACACTCAGGAATCTCCTCAGTATGGAGAATAGCAATATCTGTGCACTAACAGACACATGGTGCAGGCTCCCACATGCTCACCAGCACTGCCAGGTTATATTTCGTACCATGCTTTCTGACCACATAACTCAAAATGGCCAACACAAATAGGGGGAGTATCCATATACATCACAGTACACATACCTCCGGGTTGGCATCCCAGACCATACATATGCACCTAACATTGTGCAAATCTGCCTTTTGGTTTGTTGCCTGCTACAGACCACACTCACAAACTCAGCGACCACACTCATCTTTCCGGGGAACACTGGACAATATGACAGTCTCCCCAAACACCATTATATTGGGTGACGTCAAATACACACACATTGACTGGGGATAGTACTCAGGCCCCAACACCCTCACCCAACAGTTGCTACAGTTTGTACACTCATATGCTATGGCACAACCGGTCACCACACCCACAAGAGGGGACAACATATTGGACATGATCATCACCAACATGGGGACTCTATGTTCCACACCTGCGATATACCCCTCATTGGTAAGGACAGAACATACTTTATCTCACTGGACATCCATATTCCATCCCCACACCCATCCTGGGTAATCTTGGTGAACTTCCCAAAAGCAAACGTCACACTTCTCCATACCACGGTGGTATCCTTCAGAGACCCTGGGTCAGTGGTAAGTATGGCTCAGACTGCTGACTCCTTTACATACACAGTCTATGAACACCTAGTGGACTGCATGGATCATGCTATCCAAAATAACATCTAGACTCACTCCTCCAATGGCAGGGGACCTGTCTGGTGGACCCCGGCCATTAATACACTATACAACAAAAGGAGGAAGCTACTATATGATAGAGCACAATCCCAGACAGGGAAGGCATCTGTGATCTGTACTAGCAGACAGTTACAATCACTTGTGTATTTATGTCAGGCCCACTTCTAACAGACAATTGCACCAGACACATCGGACACTCACAAGGCCTTCTTAAGTTAATTCAGGTACCTGGCTGGACACTCACTGATATGCTGTGTGTTATTGCATACTGACTGAACATACCCTGAACCCACAGACATTGCCAACATCCCGGCAAACAGGTTAAATGCAGATGTCTCCCCCCCATCCCCCCTAAGGAGGTACTGTCCATCCCAACAAAGTGTAACCTCCTTGACATCATGAATAAACAGGTGAGTGCTGCCCTCTCCACAGTGGACAACACAGCATCAATGGGACCAGACAGTGTCCCGGCCTGTGTTGTACATGGCCTTCATGACAGACATACCCTCACATTACATCACTGTTCAATATCAGGGTTACTGCAGGATTTGTACCCACGGAATGGCATACAGCGATAGTGGTCCCACTCTACTGAATACTGCTATAACAGACCACAGACAATATCGGCCTATAGGGCTAACTAGCCTGTTCTGCAAAGCTATGGAGCGTATTGTAATGGGACTCATGCACATAGACATGGGAAACCTACAGACACTGGGTCCTACACATTACAGCATTGTTGTGGGCAGATCTTGCCTGTTGGACCTATTTGTATCCTTTAAACAGTTACCAGGTCCATCAGTGTTGGGACTGTTGTCCACACAGCCTGCCTGGACCTTGCACAACCCTTCAACACAATACCCCACACGGCCATTATGTATAGGCTCACCTGCATCAATATCGACACATATCTCACACGATGGATTGCTACCTGGAACAGGGATAGCACCCACATGCTCAGTGTTGCAGGTGCCATGTCTGACTATACACCAGTTACACATGGCATCCCACAAGGCTCAGTCCTGGGACCTCTCTTGTTCAGTATATATTTGTGTGATGTACAGGCTATCACATGAAGGATATGGCTGACCATGTTCGCAGAAGACTGCAAACTGGGTGCCATAATTAACTCTCCAGCTGGCACATGCATACTCATACAGGGTCTCACAGAGATAGGATGACTGGTGCCTGAGCCATGGCCTACTGCTACATGCCATTAGTTGCATAGTCATCCCCTTTGAGAATGACAACATGCCCACACATTACTACATAGGTAGTAATCCATTACATACAGTAGTAGTTGTTACGGGTTTGGAGACATGACCTGTTCGTACTCTTGCCTTTCACAATCACATTGCCAAAGTGGTTAGACAGTACTTCTACATAGCCCACCATATCCCACATGGTTTCACATGTTAATCACATGTGGTCATTGTGCCTCTATACTCATCACAACCATGCTTGGTTACTATGCCACATTTGGGTTGTACCTTACCCGACACCTGCAACAACTGTAATGGCCACAAATGTTACTCATCAAGCAGATGTAGGGACTCACAAGGATGCCCTGCACAGTTCCGATACAGTAACTCCAGCTCTCCTCAGTCACTTACCACCTACACGGATGTGTTGTGTGCCTGTAGTTTGAGGCAATATCTGACCCAGAATTAATGGACATGCTCCACCTCAGGATATCCACTTCCTTGGAGCTACTCACTCCAGGGACATATACCTCAGCACAGATGTTGATAGGAGATGCTGGGGGGACAGATTATTATCCATAAGGCTCCACTCACTGCAGAGTGTAGTCTCAGTTTTGCATAAGCAGAGCCACCCACTGACCACCTGCAGGTGACATCTTGACAAGTGGATGGGTGATCGTATGTGTACCCATGGGATATCTTCTGGGTCCCTGCTATACATAGGCACAATACACTAAACGTAAATGGGCTATCTTGTGTGACCTACTATTCACGGGCACAGTGTTCTGATTTGACTGAGTTGCAGCAGCCAAACACACTCTGGCTATCCTTGAACATGCCCTAGGACAGATAGCCTAGTATCAACCCCTGAACCTATGAAAATGTTCATGATGCAGAATGTTTATTGCTGATACTGTTTGCAGGTTTTTATCATCTTTGCTTTCCCACTTTCTATGAACCTCTTAGGTATCTGCGGAACATATTTTATTATGACAGGGTTCCACTATATTATATACGTGTCTGTTGTCATATAAGTGTGTGCACAGGGCAGATTGCTGGATAATGAGAGGTTCGTGGGTTAACACATGCAACTGCCTGATATGTGTGGCCCACTGCTGTACTCCAACATGGCCTAAGTGTGTGAGCATGCCCACTTCAGACTGTCAGTGTTCTGTTGCCTGACATTTGTCTCATGTATTCAAGTGTGTGAGCATGCCCAGTGTGACCTTTCAGTATGTTGCTGTATGAGGTCCACTACATTTGTTGATGTATATGTACATGTCCAATATTGGGTCTACTTCTAATGCCCGAAACGCCGTTTACGACAGAAATAACCAGAAATAACCCGACAACGCGCGCGGTTGACCGACGCTCGAATCCCGACAGACGGAAGACCGACAAGGGGAATGTGTAAGCGCGACCTGGTAAGTATGCGATAGTGAGGGATGTAGGAGTAGGGAGCGGACAGGTAAGTGTTGAATACTCAGGGATGTAGGGTTAGGGTGTGTGATAGGTGAGTGTGCGGTAGTGTCGGAGCTTGGGGTTTGGGGTGTGTAAGTGAGTTAGGGTTAGGGTGCAGGTAGGGAGTGTGTGCGGTGGTGTCGGAGCTTGGGGTTTGGGGTGTGTAAGTGAGTTAGGGTTAGGGTGCAGGTAGGGAGTGTGTGCGGTGGTGTCGGAGCTTGGGGTTTGGGGTGTGTAAGTGAGTTAGGGTTAGGGTGCAGGTAGGGAGTGTGTGCGGTAGTGTCGGACCTTAGGGTTAGGGTTTGGGTTAGGGCTAGTGGATATGTGTTGTAGTGTACTGTGTTGTTGACGTGTAGTGTGTCGGTGTTATGGTGTTCGGTGTTTCGCGTTGTCGGGTTTGTGTGTTGTCGGGTTTCTGGCGTCGGTTATTTCCCTGTCGGCGAATCGGCGTTTCGGGCATTAGAAGTAGACCCCCAATATTAACATTTCTACTGTGTGTGTTGAAAGTCAGGTTCTGTTCTTACTGCAAGACTCACCTTTGTGTCATAACTCGACAGGGATCATGCTATGCCTGCAGGGTTTCCATGGAATACTTTGCATAGACTTATCAACATTTCTTCATACAGGTTAACCACTGCAATACTGTCATGGTTTAGTGGGTCAGTACTATGACTATAGTGCACAGTATCCTGGGTTCGAGGACCATCACCGTTATATCTTAATACTGAACAGACCAGACTGCTTAAGGGCCAGTAGAGCAACTATGAGCATGTTGGCTTTTGTTCAGCTATGCCCTACTTAGACCCAGCTTGTCCAACATTGCTCAGTATTAACCATCATTGCTGGATGTTGGTCAATATTACTCAACATTGACCACATTTGTACTAGTTGGTGTGTGCAATTTGGTTTACATATACTACATAGTGGTAAATGCTGTTTAACACTGCTTTATATTGCTTAACACATGGTAATCATGCCTCAGATGTTGATGCAGGGCTGCCTATGTCGGATGCACATACTACACTCCCTATACATGTTTGACTGCAGGTAGTGTCAATGTAGGCATCGCTTTTACTATATGTGCAGGTCAGAGAGAGGTATCATTTCCAGAGTTCCTACTGAGCCAGTGTATGTGCTATGCGTTGCCTCTTTGTCAAGGCCAAAGCATACTGGGCACGCCTCCTTCTGCCTACTGGGGCAGGCTCAGGTTGTTCCTCCTCCGAGTCACGCTCTGCCTGTGATGGCCCTGGCAATGGTGGGGGGCTGTTTGGCCCAGGCCTATGCTGGTCCTGCTGCAGCTGTTTTCATAGGATCATATTATGTAGCATAGCACATACCATGACAATTTGGGTACATGTAGTTGGTGAGTACTGCAAGGCTCCACCAGATGTGTCCAGGCACTGGAACCGTGACTTGAGCAGCCCAAACACACGCTTAATTACATTTCGTGTTTGTGTGTGTGCCTCATTATGACGTTCCTGTTCAGGTGTGTATGCATTTCTGATGGGTGTCATCAGCCATGGCTCCAGTGCATAGCCAGCATTCCCCACTAGGTGTCCATGTGGGATGTCCCCACTGGCAAATGTCTGGTACAGTTGCGTCAGATGCCAGATATAGGAATCATGGTAGCTTCCAGGGCAGCCAGCACACACATTCAGTATTATGCCCTGGGCATCACACATGACCTGGCAGTTGATAGAGGGGAAGCCCTTGCGGTTGAAGTAGACCCTACCCTGCTCACCGGCTGGTGCTTTGATGCATATGTGTGTGCAGTCTATTGCACCCACTACCTCAGGGTATTCCGCTATTTGCTGGAATAGATGCATATTGATGGCCAATACCTCACGGGAATTGGGGAAGTATATATGATCACCGACATGTGCTGGCATGGCATCCAGGAACTGATGCAGTACCCTGGATGCTGATGCCTGTGATATTCCCATTGTATCACCAGTTGGTCTCTGGAAGGTACCTGTTGCTAATATTCTTAGGCCAATGCATACCTTAGTTTCCACTGGGATGGGTTCCCCTCTGTTGGTTCTGTGTGTGAGGCGTGGCCTACACAGCTCAACAATTTGCTGCAAGAGGTCTCTGTCCACTCTATAGCGCTCCACTATCTCCAGCTCATATAGCCCCTGGTAGGTTACCCTGGGCCTGTACACTCTTCTCCGTCTCCTCACTGTAGGTTGTCCAGCAACATTTGCATCATCACCACCCTCAGCATGTTGCATATGTCGCCTTATAACAGCAATGGCAGCCCCTAACATTTTTTGCCTCAGTACAGCTTTTTCAGTTTTCACTGCTATTAGCTTACTGCAGTGTTGCAGTGTCTCTTGAGAGAAACATAATGGACTGTTGTTTGCAGTGTTTTAAGTGCTGGGCTGGGCTGGGCTAGTGTTCTGCCTGAGTAATTGCCTGATTCTGATTGTTTTCACCTGCTAGCTCTGCTAGTACTCCCTGGTAGCTTCCCTACTATTTGGTGTGCTTCCTTTTTCCTTTCTGTTTCCTCAGGGGGAGTGCCGCGCACACAAGTGCAAACACACGCACACCTTCTAACACGCGTGCACACATGCTTACATGGACTAAAACCTGCTTATTCTTGTTAAAGCGCATGCACACCAGCACAAACGTGCTTACAACTGTTTACACAGCTCTACATATGCTTACTCAAGCTTACAAGCACGCACACATGCTAACACGCGCGCACACTGTCTTACTCGGGTTTACTGACACACACACACGCGCATGCATGCACAACAAGAAACTTTGGTGTTATCCACGGCATACACCTTCTATTTCTCGACTTTACCTGGCCTACCTGTTGACACACCTCTTTCAATAATACGTAATTGTCGGCTGACACATGACACTTTGCTCCAATGAACTTCACTCCTTTCATACATACCCCCCTCTTGATGTTACCTATCTTCTACTCTGTTATTCCCCTTATCTTACTCCTACACTCCACTGACTGTGCTCATTTCCTATGTAAACTTGCGATTCACAATCCTAACTCTCATTTGCATAGGATTGCCTACTAATGCTTGGTTACAGCTCTTAGACTGAGCTTCCCCCCTTAGCAACCTCTACTTGGTGGCCATGTTGTCTTCAGCCTGCCATTCACTTGCATTGTAAATTCATTTTAGCTATAAAATCCACATTTGTGGATCTTAATTATTAATTTTCTGGTTTTTAGGGTGCAGCGCATTTGTGCGGCGCTGCTCTACGGTTAAACCCCGAAGATCGGGATGAAAAAAAATAGTTATTTTATTTCTATTTTGCATCACTTCTCATTGCCAATGGCCATATTTTTGGCCATTGGCATGCTTCCTCCTGTAATTGCATGCTTTTTTTGCAGCTGTCACGGCTCCATTTTGCTATTTGCAGAACCGTACTCAGTCATCAACTGAGTACATTTCTGCAAATAACACTACTCCTACTCGGACAGGTTCGGATTTCCTAGATCACAAATTTACCTCATTTGCTAGCTTTCTTCTGCAATTGAGGTAATTTGCATATCCAAGCCCTGTTCATATAGGACTAGTTTAAGGAGCTCTGTTACACGCCCCTACCAGCTCTTCCTGGATCGCTCGGCGGACATGTTGGCTGCATGGAGTCTTACTCTACTCTTAGACTCCGTGCAAGCCTTCATGAATCCGGCCCATTATGTATTTTTCTGATACCGTTATTTATCCAGATTTTTAATATTGTGATGTTTTGCACTGCATATTTCCTTAATGACTTACAACAAAAATATTTTCTGTCCCCACAGAAAGTCAACAGCATAAAGAATGACTTGAATTGATAATGTTGATTTCTTTTCTTTATTTTTCTTTTAGTAGTAGTGACAGACATGAACCTTCAGTACTTTTATAGTGCTTATGTCACCACACAGTATATGTAATCTCAGCATGCATACTATTAGTTTATCTGTCCTAGTAGGAGTTAAAATGATGTCCATCAGTTCTCTAGTTAGCACTTTGAAAAGTCAGAGCTATTCAGCTTTCACACTTTAGAGCAAAATATACAACAGTAATGTGACCATGCACCTTCCCACTGTCCTTACATATGGAGGTAGAATACAATTATATTTGTATTATATTGTATTCATTTTAAATGTATTTTCTAAATAGCATGCGTCAATAATATTAAATTTTCCTTGCTTGGCATTCCTTTCCTTAAATGTGAAATGTTTCTGAAAGCTGAGTAGCACATAGAAGACAGAAGTAAGATTGCAGCTATATTTGCAGAAATTAGTGTAATATAGATTAGACAACAGTACTGAATAACATCGTTTCTTGATTTTTGATGTGCAGTCTTGATAATATAGCTCACTCTTAAGTGCAGTCCATTTGACCCAGGAGACCCATGTTCAAGTTAAGGGTCCCAAACACTGAAAGGACCAGCTTAGCAGTGGGAATGAGTGACCCCCAGGTGAGGGTGTTTCTTTTTCTTCTTCTTCTTTTTTTTATCAATCACCTGGCAGAAATTGTTGGCTGTGGAGCAGACAGGCTGTGCATTGATAGCTTGTGGAATAAAGTTGCATCAGTGTCCTTACAAGTATGCATGGAGAGGTGCGATTAAAGCACGGGCCAAATGGGAAAGAAGCCTATTTATTTATCAGTATGACACTGTAATGGGACACCACTGCCCCCTCAGAGCCATAACCATTTTTTGTACCATTTTTCTTTAGGGGCTTGGCATCAGGAGTCTGGTATACGGTATGGATTTTGGTGCACTTTTTCTGCACAGCTTCTATTATTGTGTTGAATTAAGCTGGTTTTCCATTTAACACTGAGCATAAGTTATATCATTTCTTGTTTCTGAGACCCAGATAGTATTTCTTTTTCTGACTGCAGTGTGTATAATGTATTTTAACAGGATTATTTTGACAATACTCAATGCTTAATTTTATGTAACCTTTTCACCCATACTCAACAAATTATACTCTAAACTTATAGGATATAACACTTTATCTGGAAGAGTCTGTATGCCCTCCTTGTCTTACAGGACATTCTGTTTTGTCTTCATGTACACATGCCAATTCAGTTTTCTGCCTACTAATTGTTCTGTTGTTACAAATGTATTGTACTTTAACCAATATAATCTCAGTTCCTAAAAACAGCAATCCTATAGTCTTTTATCCTACTGCATCAGTACATTTTATTAGATTTTATTGCAGCACATTCGCAGAATGAAGATTCTACACTTTTAGAAGTCAATGATTAAGCATTATTCCATTGGTACACCTTTAGAATTACTTTGCTGGACTGCTCACAAGTATTAGCAGTTTTTTCCAGGCATACAATTTCAGTCATTAACTATGCAACATTTGGCTATATGTTCTTTTCTAAGGACTTAAAACAAAATTCTTTAAAGCGTGACTTTTTTTGTTATAAACAAAACACATCTTAGGTTAAGGCTTATTACCAATCCTTTATGCATGCATCTCTTACTGAGAATTTGCAAGTTCTCCTAGTAAGAAACACTTCAATGCAATTGCTAGCTGTTCAGAAAATGTAATGTCACTTTAGGCAACCTACTTTCTTAAGTTTTTCATTTTTTTTTGTTTCTTTACAGCTCTCCACAACTGATCACTTGTTGTTGACAGTTGTGTAGACATTCATTGGAATTATATGATCTGATCTAGCCTCCCCTTGGCTAATCCTAACCCAAGCATGGTACCAGTGAGGAGACTAAGACTAAGTGAGGAGACTAAGTACCCTGGTACAGTATCAAACTACCACAGGTTAGTGTTTTACACCATCTTCCCACTCCATGCATATGGCCAGTAACATACTAAAGGTGGGACATGCAATGGACATCGGTGATGAATAGCCACTCACTTCCACATGCACCTGACTTTAGCAGGATACGCTGTCTACCCACAGGTAGCACATCCTGATTGTTTTCCCAGTTTCCACTAGGGAAAACATAGATAGTGTGCCTCATGCAAACTCCCCTCCTCCCCCTCCCAAGGATGGACATACCTGTTCTCCCCTGCCGGTGCCTTAAATGCCAAAATCACTACCCGAAGCCATTTACCATGAGTTGTAGTCAGGGCTTTATTGTTCTATGCCACAGTGCTTGCTTATACACTTAATTTACTAGGCAATAGCAATTATTTAAATTAGGATCTAGTCACAGTTTCAGAATGAGTTTTGAATAAGTTACTTGTGTTGTTGCTGTTCTGTCAATATAGATGTCTATTTACAAAAATGAAGGGACTATTCTTCAAGTGAAACCCCACATCTTACAAAAATCTTTTATTTCACATTCTGATAATCAGGTGCATCAGAATTCTCCAGATCATGTAAGTTTTCAATTCCTCACCAGTTAGATAGGATGACAGAATTCAGTCCCATTTTATTTACAGCCAGCTGCATACCTTTCAAAACAACTAGGTGCATCTAAAAGTCGTTTGGTCTGAGCTTTGCCAGGAATGAATGGCGCTATGAGTTCCCTTTGAAGTAGACAGTTTAGAAGTTTAGCATGTGTTAATAAGTTTTAGTAGACCTCTACTGAAGAGCGACTATGACTTGTTCTGTCTGTTAGTCAGAGGTTGTACAAACCTCCTGAATAGCAGTAATCAACATTGTGGAAACTGCTCATTTTTGGCACACTGCATATCTCAACCTGGCTAAGCCTTTTGACACAATTTGCCATGCTAGTACTACTAAAAATTTGTACAATTTGCCATACAATTACTACTGAAACATTTGGCACAATGTGCCGTGCTAGGACTACTGAAAAAATTGTCAAGCTTAATGTAAACCCCTACATTGTCAGCTGGATTGAAAATTGACTGTTCCAACAGATCCCAAGTTGTGATAGTTGTTGGTTCCCACTGTGAATGTAAATTTGTAACTAATGAGGTATCACAGGGATCATTTCTGGGCCTTCTTCTGTTTGGCATTTATTTTGCAGAGATGCAAGCCATTATCCAAGAAGTGTGGTTCACCAAGTGTGCTGAGGACTGCAAACTAGGCATTATTATCTCTTCATTCACTGATACATAACAGTCCAGCAAGTAATGGAATATGTATGTACATGGTATATCAAAAACGGTCTCAAACTTAATTAAAAAAGGCTGTATAGTAGAGTTTAGCAGAAAGGTTGTTCTCATCTCATATGTTATAAATGCTATTCCTCTTAAGACAGATACAGTCCTAGGAGATCTAGGAACTCGTGGATAGATTATTATCATTCGAGTGATGTTTCCACCATAGTCATAAAATCTTTTTGTCCTAACCAATTAATTTCCAAGAGAATATCTTTAAGATCCAAAGAAACTATCCTACCACTATACTCTTCCCTTATCAGATCCATAATTGAATACAATGCTGTCTTTGCTATGTACACATTTAAGTATATTGCTCAACCGTAAAGACCCAGAGATTTCTAAACAAGAAAATTGAAAGTCTTAAAGCCTTCATCTGCCCTGATAGAGTAGCATGATTATACTAATACTCATTTGCCTACAGGTTGTTGTGAGGTGATCTGTGTATTACCTTTTGAGTCAGGAAAGACCCAGTCCTACTTGACCTCCTATTTCTTTGTAAAACCAATGTCCCTACAAACATTGAATACTTAAATCTATACCAACAAATAAACAAGACTTGCTGGAGAAATAGGTTCCTTACTCAACATGTTCCTAGCCTATGGAAAAAATTATCACTACAAGCCAGACTTTTACTTCAGGTACCTTTCAGGCTAGTCTTGATGACTAAATGGGTAGACAAACATTTACACCAGGTTTACTATGTACTTCCCTGCTGCATTTGGGAGGTCAGCACCATTAAGTGCATGGAAAGGGTGACAAGGATTTTTACGTTTATATGCTTAAAGGTATATATGGCTAGGCATCTCATTGTCCCTGTGATTGCTTACCTAATATGTTCTTGTGTTAATGCTTCAGACATTTTCTTCATTTTTCTATCACAACTTATAAGCTAAAGTTTAGGTACACATCAGATGTTCTAACTACAACGCCATTTACACAGAGTAAAATGAATAACTATTAAACTCAGCAGAGGTTCTTCTGTAATTTGATACTCTGTTAACTTACTCCTGGCTGCTGGTGGAGAATATCATCCATGCAGTAAGAAAAACTTGCATGGGTGGGAAAAAACAGTTCAGAAAAGCATTTGTTTGGGTAACTTTTCCAGAATATGGGAATGGTTTGCCTGCATTCTCCACTGATGTAGAAAAAATAGAAACTAAAGTAAGATGTTACTGTTTAATAACAGTTCATTTATGAGGTACAAACAAATTAGTCATATAGTATTGACCAGCACAGTGTATCTCTAAAGCAGTTGCCCCATAGGTTCAGAAGTAGTTCTGTGCTGTTTCTTTTCACAGAGCATGTGTAAAACTAGATAACCAGTAAAAAATGAAGTTTACACTGGAAATCCAAAATCAGTCTGAAATACTTGGTCAGCTTTAGTTTCCAATAACATTCAATCTGCATGTTTTACACAATACATACCTATGCAGAAAGATCAGTTCATACATATTTTTTTAGCAGAACTTGTTGCTAACAGTATACTCAAAAGCTGGCTATTAAAAGCAGCACTTGGAGAGATCACAAATGCAGAGTAGCTCTCTTTAAACTCCTACACAGACAGGAGTGAACTTTTGTAATCCAAGCACTTTTACCTAGACAGATATAAATTTCAATGGCGTATCTTCTGATGGGTGATCATCTCCTTTCCCTTTTTGGGGCACCGTTCGAATTGCCTGTCTTCCCTTACAAGACTAACTCCTTCTAGATATCTCCAAGCATCCCAATAGACCTAGAAGTCTTGAATTTGCTTACTGTCAGGGCAGTGGGAATTAAATAGCTCTATATGCACCTGTAATTTATCTCTAACCTGCGTGATCTTTTCTGAACTAGTATCCATAATAAGATCTTCTACCCCTATGCTACTATGTATATGTATGTGTGTCTATGTATGTATGTAGATACATACACACACACACACACACACACACATATATATATATATATATATATATATATATATATATATATAGTTTCATATAATGTTTCCCTACATTTGGTCAGGAAATGCAAGGAGTGGTAGAGATTATCGAATGTTCATATAGTCAAATGTTTGATATCTCAAACGTATGTTTCATCGAGACAGGCAAATGGGGCTTGGAAGGTAGTGAAAGTATTTATGAGTGTGTTTGGCTGTTAGGGTTAGGGGCTGGTTTAGGCAAGAGGATAGATGTTATGTATTTGCATGTCAATGTGTGTATTTTAAGGTTGGGGTTAGATAAGAGGAGGGATGTTATATGTTTCTGTGTGAGAATGTGTGTATTTTAGGGGTAGGGACAGGGTTAAATAAGGGGATAGATGAAGGATGTAATTTTGTTGCTGTATGTCAATGCTTGCTTGTGCGGGATCAAGTATGTCTTGTATAGTATCACAGGAAGGTTTTTTTTTAAGGTTTGGTATAGGGTTTGTTTTGGCGGCAAAGGCAAGCTTAGGGTTATCAAGTCTTTCTATGGTGGTACAGGGTGAGATAATGGGGGTATTGCTGAGACTGGTGTGTGTGTGTGTGTGTGTGTGTGTGTGTGTGTGTGTGTGTGTGTGTGTGTGTGTGTGTGTGTATATGTGTGTGTGTAAGGAGTCCCAAATTCAGTCAGTAAGCAACTATAGAAGTACCTGGGATTTAAAGTTGACCCTACAGTGGAGGAGGTAAGGGGAAACATTGCAATGAGTTGCAGGGTATGATAAAAAAGATGCTGGGCAAGTGGACAGGCAGGGAGAGTACAATGATTGTGACAGCAGAGGTTTTAAGCATGATAGTGTTATCATAACTGACTGATTCACTGAGGTACTAGCAGATTAAACCATTGGCAGTGAGGCTAGATGAGATGCAGAAGGTCTGTGACAGGTTTGTTTATAGAGCAAAGAGAAGCAAGATTGGAAGCAAAGATTAAGACAAGGAATGTGGGTAGGGGATGGGGTACACCCACGTTTAAGAGGTAGTTTGTGGCTGCAAATCTAAAGTAAACGATGAAGGGAGTGGGAAAATGAGGGTCAAATGGAAAATGTTGGAAGATGATGACAAGAACTGTGGATGGAATATATTTACAGCGATAGAGAGAACAACAAAAGTAGACCTAACAAGTGTATGGAGGAGAAAGTAAGGCTGAAAAGGCTAAAGAGGACGAGAATTAGGGATGTTATATGTGAGGAGAAGTAGCAAATGTTTAGAAAGGTGTTAGGAGAGTGAGAAAAGAAAGGACTGTATCATGTTGGGCAGCTGCAAGAAAAAGAAATTAAATCATTTAGGACTTTTGAAGAGATAAGACAGGCTTTCAGTCAGAAAGGAGAACAGGCCAGTGTACAGAGGAGTAGTCAGGAGGACTGCTAGGCAAATGAAGAGCACAGTAGGAAAAATGGAGTGGAGAAGGCAGGAGGAAAGGTTATGGCTGGTGAAGAGTACAAACATGAAGGACTGGGTGAATGTGTAAGGATTTTAATGAGAAGAAAAAGATGACTGACTTTGGGAAACTGAGGGAAGGTGGGTTAAAGAAAATGAGGTATGGCACAGACACGATTAGGAAATAGTAAATGCCAAAAAGGTTTCAAGCCCTGTAAGGGACCAGCATGTGAAGTAGATCATTTGGTGATATAGGAGTCTATAAATTATTAGGTGAGAAAGGAGTGTTGGCGATTTGCAGAAAAAGAGGTTGACAGTAAGAGGGTGGATATTATACTTATTTGGAGTAGGAGAATTACAGAGAGTGGGGGACAGAAGAAAGGAAAGAAATACTTTTAATGGCAAGATGATTGAAAAGGAAATTGTCGAGACATCGAAGGCAGGGGATTTTAGCCGAGAACAGCTGAAGGGGATAGGACAAAGGATACTGCAGGCAGTGCGATTGAAGTCAACAGAAACTGGGTTAAAGGGCTAAAACAGAAATGGAGCACATCATTGAAAAGAAGACAACAAACGGGAGCTAAAGCCAGTTAGCAAACAGAAGATTTCGAGTCACAATATAGGAAGTGAGTAGACAGGAAGTACAAGGAGAGTAGATTCTGTAGTTTAACAAATATAATACAGAAATGTTGAAAGTTGGCATAGATATAATAGTTGAACAATGGGAATGTGCAAACATATATATATATATATATATATATATATATATATATATATATATATATTTTTATTTGAGATAAGTCTCTAAAATGATTTTTTCTTTGTTTTTTTTTAAAGGATGATTCAGGTTTAGATTTACCTCTGTGTTGATGTGTGAGATTTTTCAGTAAAAAGATATATAGAAAAAAATATTGGTGTGTGTGTGTGTGTGTGTGTGTGTGTGTGTGTGTGTGTGTGTGTGTGTGTGTGTGTGTGTGTGTACATACACACACACACACACACACACATACACACACACACATACATAATGTACATGTACATATGTGAGTGCAAGATTCACGGATAGAGGTGGTAAAGACTGCTGCGTGATCTTGCAGTCAGTATAAATTATGTGGTGGGCTATAACGGGTGAGCAGAAGAGGACTGACTCCACTGCAACAATACTTGTTTAACTTATTTTAAGTTGTCTTTCAAAGGATGTCTGATTCAATTGTGTGTCTGGATATGTTACCTTTGATAAAACATGATTTTGACGATCTAACAAATTCATATGTGTGGGGGGGGTGAGTGAACACGTGTGTGTGTGTGTGTGTGTGTGTGTGTGTGTGTGTGTGTGTGTGTGTGTGTGTGTGTGTGTGTGTGTGTGTGTGTGTGCACACTCACATATGTGTACATATACAAATGTACATGACTGTGTGTACACCTCTCATAGACCTTATTTTTCATTGCCTTATTTTTATTATTGATTGTGCTTGAAAAAAATAGTTATGCTTGAAACAATGTATGTTATAACTGAAACATATTGGGGTGAATTCATAAGGGCACAGCACTGTGTCTGGCTGTGACTGTGGTACATGCAAATGAGGCAATCCAAGGGAGAGGCATAAGTTAATTCCTGCATCCAGGGAGGCGTTTATGCACCAAACGATTCATAGACTCGGTTAGCTATGTAGAGAAGAAGGACCACTTCTCCCACATTGTGGTAGTGTTCGTGGCTAAAAGCCTGTGTTCAGCCATCATGGAAGATGTAAGTACTGTAGATTTTAGTGGTAAGTAAGGGTCAGGTGGTGTGTGATTGAGTGCATGCAGGTGGTGAGAGCCATGCATTTGTGTACGTGTTCGTACAGTCCATTGGTGTATGATTCCGTGGTCATGCAACTATTTTCCATTTGCATGGGTACCGTGAAGTTAGCTACCTCTGATTTTAGCAGCCAAAAGTTAGTTTTGGAGAAGTTTTTCATGGTAGTTACCTTTGCAGGTGGTGGGGGTGTGGTGGTGAGTAGAGGGTGGGAAAGATGTGGATTTCCAAGGTGATTAGTTTGTGGTCAGATCTAACCAGGGAGTTGACTATTGGTGTAGAGCAATGGTCGCCCATGTTAACAATGATGAGGTTAAGAATGTTGCTTCCTCTAGTAGGGGTAAGAACAAGCCGGTCCAGTTCTTTGGTATTTATGAGTTCCAGGAGACTTTGGGCAAGTGTATTGGTACATGAGTAGTTTTCCCATTTAATGGAGGGGTAATTGAAGTCGCTCAGTATGAGAGTGTTAGGTTGGACCCTAATATTCTCCAGGGTACTCAGGAACATGGAGTGTGAGTCTTGGGACATGGTTGGGGACCTATATCAGGCTACAACCTGAATCTCTGTCTTACCAAATGTTAGCTGCAGCTGAAGTATCTCTGATGTGTTATGTTGGGATACCAGTCTGGAGGTATGCACATCCTTTCTGAATATGGAAACACCACCACCACCTTTGGAGCTTCGGTCCAAGTTCTGGGGCTGAAAGGTGTGGAATGAGTAGTAGTAGTGAGGCCTGGTAATGCAGGGATGCTTTCGGCTGCTTTGAACCAGGTCTCTATTACAGCACAAATGTCAATGATCTCCATTTTAAGGAGTGCTTCGAGTGAGTGCATTTTGAGATCTAGACTTCTAGCATTGAGCAGCATGACCCTCAGCTTGCATTTGTTTGTAGCTGTTATGGTAGTAATTTGGTCTTTGGAACACAGCCTAAAAAAGGCATTATAGGACTGGCAAGAGCCTTGGCCAGTATCCGGAAGCCCAGGGGTGACAGATGCAGGCAATCTCTGGCAAAGCATCAAGGTCTTCTGTCAGCCATGTCATCCCAGGCATACAGATACTGGATCCCCTTAGAAGGACACCAGAAACTTAGCCAATTGTTGAAATCAATCATTTTCTGCTTGTACTGTGGTATCATTCTTAGTGATGGTAGGATGCTGGTCAGTGCTAGGGTCATACCCACCTGGGCTGCATAATCCGAGATCTCCTCCATGTGTCTTTTCATGTAGTCCAGGGAGATATGTCTCAGGTCATTCTCACCCACATGCACAATGACAGAGTCATATTTGTACCTGTTGTTGAGGGACCTGAGTGTGTGCGTTATGTGGTGGATCGTGTGACCTGACAGGCAGCTGAATGTTACTTTCTCCGTATTCAACCTAGTGAGTGGGACATCAGTGTGCCTCACTATTGAGTCACCTACGACTAGTGTGTTGGGCATGTTGTTTTGTCCTTGACTGAGTGGCATACTCTTTAGGAGAGTTATATGTCTCATCAACCCAGTACTGGCGCAGTCAGTCAGGCAGAGAAGGTAACCACACACACCACAAATCCAGTCTCACATAGACCTATCACAACAGCAAACCAAACACATAAACACACAAAAACATACTCTGAGGCTCTAAATAAAAATCTTCCCAAGCAGCAGAGACCTCCAAAGCAGGCATCCAAGCAACCGCTACACCACAACAATACCCACGTAAAACATAGTTCTCAAAGTCAGTGTGCCACACAGTCACAGCCCTTAAGGCTAAACAACACACCTAATACACTTGTAATAGGTGACTCTATTGTCAGACACACTGACTTCCCACTCACCAGGCTGAACAAGGAGAAGGTCACTGTAAGCTGCCTGTCAGGTGCCAGGATCTGCCACATAACACAAGCACTCAGGTCACTCCAAAGCAAGTACAAATATGACTCTTTCATTGTCCACGCTGGTGTGAATGACCTGAGACGTACCTCCCTGGACTACATGAAAAGAGACATAGAGGAGCTCTCTGATCATGTAGCCCAGGCCGGTATGACCCTGACCTTGAGTAGCATCTTACCCTCACCAAGAATGATGCCACGGTATAAAGACAAAATGATCAATTTTAACAATTGACTAAAGTATTGGTGTCATTCAAAGGGGATCCAGTGTCTGTCAGCCTGGGATGGCATGCTCGACAAGCCACGTTGCTTCGCTAGGGATGGCTTGCACCTGTCACCCCTGGGCTTTCGAATATTGGCTAAGGCTCTTGCCACCCCCATAGTGCCTTTTTTAGGAAAGGCTCAAAAGACAAACCCACCTCCATAGACAACACAAGGAAAAAGAAACTAAGGGTAATGCTGCTCAATGCCAGAAGTCTAAACCTCAAGATGCACGCACTCAAGGCTCTCCTCAATATGGAGAATATTGATATCTGTGCAGTAACAGAAACCTGGTTCAAGGCTCCCGAGAGCACCCCAGCACTACCAGGTTATACCTCATACCATGCTTTTCAGCCGCACAACTCGGACCGAACCACAAAAGGAGGGGGAGTATCCATATTCATCAAAGATACCCACACCTCCAGGTTAGTGGCACTGCACGAAGCATCGGAGACCATCCACGTGCAACTAACAGTGGGCAAAACTGCCTTTCAGTTTGTAGCCTGCTACAGACCACCCTCCCAAACTCAGGAACCCCACTCAGCTTTCCTGAGAACACTGGAGAATATGAAGGTCTCTCCAAACACCATCATATTGGGTGACTTAACTACCCAAACATAAACTGGAAGCACTACTCAAGCCCCAATAACCTCGCCCAACACTTCCTAGAATTTATAAACTCAAATGCTATGGAACAACTGGTCACCACTCCCACAAGAGGGGAAAACATATTGGACCTTATCATCACCAGCATGGGGACTCTATGTTCCATACCAGATGTATACCCCTCATTGGTAAGATCTGACCATAAATGAATCTCACTGGACATCCATATCCTGTCCCTACCCCCAGCCAAGGAAACCACAGTGAAGAACTTCTCAAAAGCAAACTTCACACTTCTCAAAACCGAGGTGGAATCCTTCAAAGCCCCCGGACCAGTGGAAAATACGGCCCAAACTGCAGAATCCTTTACAAACACATTCTATGGACACCTACAGGAATGCATGGATCGTGCTATCACAAATAAAACCAAGACTCACTCCTCCAAAGGCAGGAGACCTGTCTGGTGGACCCCAGGCATAAATAAGCTATACAACAGAAGGAGGAAGCTACTACATGATAGAGCAAAATACCAAAAAGGGAAGGCATCTCTGATCAGTACTAGCAAGAAACTACGATCCCTCATAAAATTATCTAAGGCCAGCTTTGAAAGAAAAATTGCACAAGATGCTAAAGATAATCACAAGGCCTTCTTTAGTTATGTCAGGAATCTGGGTGGCAACTCCCAGATATGCTCTGAGTTAGTGCAAAATGACAAAAAATACACTGAGCCCACAGACATTGCCAACATCCTGGAAGACAGGTTCAGTGCAAACTTCTCCCCCCCTTCCCCCCCAAAAGAGCAAATGTCTATTCCAACAGAGTGTAGCCTCCCTGATGTCACAGATGCACAGGTGAGAGCTGCCCTCTCCAAAGCAAAAAACACAGCATCAATGGGACCGGACGGTGTCCTGGGCTGCGTCTTACATGAGCTCCAAGAAGAACTGAACCCTCACATAAAGTCACTGTTCAATCTTAGCCTTACTACAGGATATGTACCCAAGGAATGGCGTACAGCAACAGTGGTCCCACTCCACAAAGGTGATGCCACAACAGACCCCGGAAACTATCGCCCTATAAGCCTGACTAGCCTGGTCTGCAAAGCTATGGAGCGTATCATCATGGAACTCATAAACAAAGACATTGGGAACCTCCAAACACTGGATCCTACCCAATTCGGCTTTGTTAAGGGCAGATCTTGCCTCTTGAACCTGGTCGACGTCTTTGAAACAGTCACCAAGGCCATAGATGAAGGGAAGGTAGTCCACACAGCCTACCTGGACCTCGCAAAAGCCTTCGACACAATACCCCACTCGGGCATCATAAATAAGCTCACCAGCTTAAATATCAACCTCTATGTCACAAGATGGGTTGCAAACTGGCTCAGGGATAGAACCCACATGGTCGGAATTGCAGGTGCCATGTCAGACTCTAAACCAGTTACAAGTAGCGTCCCACAAGGCTCAGTCCTGGGACCTCTCTTGTTCGGTATATATTTCTCTGAGGTACAGGCTAACACGAGAGCACTATGGCTGACCAAGTTCGCAGATGACTGCAAACTGGGTGCCATGATTGACTCGCCGACTGACACAAGCATCCTCCAAAAGGGTCTCACAGAGATGGATAACTGGTGCCAGAGCCATGGCCTAAAGCTAAATGCCAAAAAGTGCATAGTCATCCCCTTTGGGAAAAAGAAAGTGCCCACAAATTACCACATAGGTGGTAATCCATTAAGTATGGAAGAAGTAATTAGGGATTTGGGGACCCAAGTAGATAGCAATCTTTCCTTTGACAATCACGTTGCCAAAGTGGTTAGAAAGACCTTCTATATATCCCATCTTATCATGAAAGGGTTCACATCTAGATCAAGAGAGGTCACTGTGCCCCTCTACTCATCACTCATCAGGCCCATAATTGTATACAATGCCCCATTTGGGATGTACCTTACCCAACACCTGCAGCAACTGGAAAGACCCCAAAAGTACGTCACCAAGAGGATCAAGGGACTCAAACAGATGCCCTACACAGTTAGGCTAAAGAAACTCCAGCTCTACTCAGTTGCTTACTGCCTACTCAGAGACAATCTGTGCCTGACATATAAAGCCATGTCCAAACCAGAATTAATGGACATGCTCCACCTCAGGAAATCCAAATCCCTTAGAGCTACATGCTCCAGGGACTTAAACCTCAGGGAATACCTTACCCCATTCCCTGTCTTGAGAGCCCATTTGTGTTGGCATTGCTCACCCCACTGTGGTGCTGCAGTGTCATATCATATGCTTGCAATCCTAGGCTTCACCTTAGTAACTCGGCATTTTGCTGGCTGGCTTGATGTAGCCATGTTAAGGGATTGTGGTCTGTAACTACAGTGAATTTCTTCAATACAGATAAGGCTGAAGTTTCTGTAGTGCCCACACTATGGTTAGACATTACTTTTCTACAGCTGCCTATGACTGAGATAAACCACTG
This sequence comes from Protopterus annectens, assembly GCF_019279795.1. Classification (NCBI taxonomy): domain Eukaryota; kingdom Metazoa; phylum Chordata; order Ceratodontiformes; family Protopteridae; genus Protopterus; species Protopterus annectens. The sequence continues at coordinate 319,345,012 of NC_056740.1, read as the reverse complement.
GGTGCTCTTCTCCCTTTGAAGAAATCTGTCTAAGTACAGTCTCCACCCGTGGTTTGATGCATCCACCTGCACAACAAATTCTTTGCTATAATCTGGACTTGTTAACACAGGGGTCCTCCCAAAGTTTCTTTAAGCTTCTGGAATGCCTGCTCACATGCTGGGATCCACATTACCTTATCTGGCCTGTTTTTCCTTGTCAGGTCTGTGAGGGGAGCAGCTATGGCACTATAACTAGGGAAAAACTTTCTTTAGTACCCTGCTGTCTCTAAAAATGTCCTCACCTTCTTTTTGGTAACAGGTGCAGGCCATGCCTGAATGGCTTCCACTTTGGCCGGTTCTGGCCTGATCTTACTACTCCCAACTCTATGTCCCAGGTAGGACACATCTGCCATACACACCTGACATTTGCTGGGCTTAATGGTCAGCCCTACACTCTGTGGTCCGCCCAGCACCTCCCTGATATGCTGAAGGTGCTCTTGTGGTAGATGGCAATATCATCTAGGTAAGCAAGGACAAAATCTCCTGCTCCTACTTGGCATCTGGAAAGTCACTGGGACATTTTTCATCCCAAAGGGCATCTTTGTGAACTCATACAAGCAAAAAGGAGTCACAAAGGCTGACCTCTCTTTAGCACTGGGGGTCAAGGGCACCTGCCAGTAACCCTTGGTAAGATCAATGGTGGTAAGATACATAGCCCCTCCCAGCTGCTCAAGGGCTTTATCTGTCCTAGGCATGGGGTAAGCATTTGACTCTGTGTGACTATTTAATTTCCTGTAGTCCACATAGAAACGTGTGTTGCCATCCTTCTTTACTACAAGCACTAATGGGGAGGCCCAGGGACTGCTGGACTCCTGAATTACCCCTAGTTCCAACATTTCTTGTATCTCCTCCCTCAGAGTCTGTTTGACTCTCTCAGGCACCCTATAAGGGGCCTGCTTAATAGGCCTTTGGGGTCCTGTATTCACATGGTGCTGCACCAGGTGGGTGCATCCTGGTTTCCCAGTTAACATGTCCCAAAACTCCTGTAACACTTCTCAGATTTCTCAAACCTGGGTAGGAGATAGCTGCTGTGGCATTGCTACCCCTTCCACTGAGGTGTCAGTCCGAGTATCACTGAGGACATCAGTCACCAGATCTCCCTCAGACTCCTCCTACAATCCACTGCAAATACTCAGCACAAGGGCCCCCCTATCATGGTAAGGTTTCATTATGTTAACATGGTACAATTTGTACCCCTGCCTCCTGCCTAGCAGTTCTACCGTGTAGTTAACAACACTGACCTTCCTTACTATCTTGTAGGGTCCCTCCCAGACTGCCTGTAACTTGTTGTTTCTGACAGGAATGAGAACCATTACCTGCTGCCCTACATTACAACATTCCTGTCATACCAGACCTTTTTCTGCTGTTGGGCTTCTGCCAGGTTCTCCTGGGCCAAGTCCATGAGATCCCTGAGGCTTGTCCTGAGGTTTAGGACATATGCCACAACAGACTCCATGTGGGATTCACACTCACCCTCCAACTCATCTCATAGTAAATCTAGAGGTCTCCTCACCCTATGCACATACAACAACTCAATGGGTGAAAAACCTGTGGATTACTGGGGAACCTCTCTGTAAGCAAACAACAGATGGGGCAAATATTTGCCCCAGTCCATCTTAAACTGGTCTGCAAATTCCCGTAGTATGGTCTTGAGTGTAGAGCTTAACCTCTCAACAAGACCATTACTCTGGGGATGGTAGGGGGTGGTCTTTAGGTGCTTCACCCCACAGTACTTCCAAAGCAAGCCAGCAGGCCTGACATGAAACTGGCACCTCTGTTAGTCAATATTTCTTTTGGGAAACCTACCCTGATGAAAATCTGTAACAAAGCATTTGACACCTTTTCTGCCTCAATGGAGGACAAAGCCACTGCCTCAGGGTATCTTGTAGCATAATCTACTACCACTAGGATATACTTTTTCCCTGTGAAACTTGGGGTACTCAGAGGCCCCACAATATCCATAGTTAACCTCTGAAATGGCTCCTCATTCACAGGCAAAGGTATCAAAGGGGCTTTCACCTTGTCTCCTGCCTTGTCTATCTTTTGGCCCTGCTGACAGGTCTTGCATTACCCTATTACATCTCTGGAAATCCCGGTCAATAGGTGTTCTGCATAATACATCTCTTTGTATGTTTTATGTGCATATGACCTACAAAGGGAATCTCATGGGCTATGGCTAGAAGTCCCAGACGGTAGGCTCTGGTCACTACCAACTACTGTATTGTCTCACCGTCTAGCCCTCCCTCAGGGATCCACTCTCTAAGCAGTAACCCTTTGTCCCAGTATACAAATTCCCCTTTCCCTTGAAAATCAGATGCCTCACTAACTACCTCTCTCAGGCCTTGTAATGTAGGGTCTGAGAACTGAGCCTGTCTCAACTCTCTCTTTGTAACCCTTCCCCAGCTCCCCTTCCACAGGAAGTCTGGTATCATCTGACAGCTGTGCTTCACTGTCAGCCTGGGTACTACTACTCACCTCTGCCCTTGCAGTCACTCTGTCCAAGGGAACAGCAGTACCCACAAGCAGCTGTGGCGCACCTTCAGTCTCACTGTTACAGGTAGCTCCCTCCCTGAAGTAACCACCTCACCAGTCCTGTCTGAAAGTGTGCAGTCTGTTTGGGTCTTCCCCAAGCTACCAGACCCGCATGCTTGTCTCCAAGCCTGACTGCATGTTACTGCATGAACACATGGTTCTGCATTATCAAAATCATTCCCTATCAGGACAGTTGCATGGTGGTAGTTTGGTGCCCTTGTTGTCTGAAGACAATGTACTGTTGGCATTTTGTTATTCCCACTTACTGCCTCTCCCATCTTTTGTTCCCCACCTTGCATCCATGGACATCTATATGCTACATGGCTCCACTGGTTGCATTTAAAACATTTAACCCTTAGTCCTGGACATATACCTGGACTAGTGGCTTCCCCTGCTACTTGCAGATTCTGTTGGGGCAGTTTGTGCTGACCACCATGGGTTCCCTTAGACCCATGAGCAGCACTGGGTGTTTCTTTCCTGTGCAGTGATGCCCTACTTGCTAGGTATAGGTCTCCCTTCTTCCCCAACTCATCTACAGTAAGACATTGTCTATCAGCTAACCAGATTCTCATGTCCTGAGACAAAGTTCTAAGGGCTTGTTCCTTCACCAAAAGGTCTGCCAACCCTTCAAAAGTGGTGACCTGACATCCACTCACCCACCTATGAAAATAAGTGCTTAGTTCAGCAACATATTCACACACACTTTCATCTGCCTTGCATTTTATGCACACAAAACTGTTTCCTATAAGATTCAGGTGTTAACTTAATACAGTCTAGCAAACAGTTTTTTTACAACATTATAATTTAAGCAGTCATTGTTGGGCAGTTTGGAAAGAACAGTTATAGCTTTAGCATGGAGTAAGGGGGCAGAAACTGTTCCCAGATCCCTTGGTCAACATCATACTGTTTACATACCCTCTGAAACATATGAATGAAACTATCAAAATTATCCCCCTCTGTAAATTGTAGAAGAAATTTACTGACCTTTGTTGCTTCTGGGGTTCGGTTACTCCCTTCTCAATTACTTCCATGACCCTGGCGAAAAGTCAGTACCTCCTTTTCATGTTGCCTCTGCATCTTCTTCTCCTCAGCTTCCAGGTATAGCAGTTTCTCATTTTCCTCAGTCTCTAGACACCTCAGTCTCTCAGCTCCCTCTATTTCCAAATGCTTGGCCTCTAGCTCAAGTCTCTTTAACTCCAGACAGATAGTTTTAAGTCCTCTGTGGAAAGGTTGACCTGTCCATTTTCTGAGAGTTGTACATCTACATGGCCAGTCTGATCGTCCTCCAGGTTGCTATTCTTTGATGATGCTGTGACTAAAGCTGCAATCATGTCTGCCTTAGTCAGGTTGGAATGCACCAGTCCTTTAGCCTGGCACTCCTCAGCCAACTGGCTCCTTGTCAGTATACCACACTCCTCTGCTGATATGCTTGCCTGCTCTCTCTGATTAACTAAGCTAACAAAAAAATAAATAAAACAATTGTGATATGAATTCTGAATGTTCACTGCATGGCTAATTAAGAGTACAAGCACCTTCAGTGATCACTGTACACAAGCTACAGGAATTCAATATCCACACCACTACAAGCCAATTAATATGTGATATGGCTATCTCACAACTATCAAACAATTAATATGTGATGTGGCTGTCCCACCACTGCCAAACAATTAATATGTGATGCCCCTGCACTGACCCAGTCATCAAAGAGCCTCAATCCTCACCACTAATACCAGTGAGGGACGTGCACATCAGGAGGATGACAAGTACATACACAGTAAAGTACAATTTCCCTTAAGAGCACACAGAGATCACAGACAGTCTGGGGCTGGTTTCTCCCACTCTCTCAAGATCCCCAATAAGACTCCCCACTGGCACAGCTATATGGTTCGGATCTCAGCTGAGTTCTCAAGTCAAAAGCTTCAGCACCCTCTCTGACCAACCTGTGCTTTGTATTCCTGCCCAAGTAGCTCTCACACACACACACACACACACACACACACACACACACACACACACACACACACACACACACACACACACACACACACACACACACAGTTTGAGATTTGATTTATATACAAACACACAGGCACTCCTGGGGAAGGCTGTTCACTAGCTATGCCCTCTTCTGCCCAGACTATAAGGTAGTACCAGCTGCCACCAACCAATCTCATCAGCTGCTATATGACCCTTCCCAAAGGGTGACCAATTCTACTGTGTAATGTTACTATTATCCAAATGGTAAGTGTGTCCAAAATTTTTAAGGCTATTTAAGAGGGGCTTGAACAGTGTCACCAAATACATATGCAAGTACCCTAAGAGCTTAAATATCTCTAAACAAACCAGCCACAATTAAATGTTTAAATATATTTAATAATAAATAATGAAAGAACAAGACAATTCTCAATAACTGAACACAGTGACAGAGTTCAGAATCACAGGAAATATTTTAAAACAACATTGCAGGACAGTCTCACATAAATAGAGAAAACATCTAGACTGATCTTAGTATATTCCTATCTATCTCTAAGAGAAATTATGTTCTAAATAACTTATTTACAGAGCCAGGCAAATTCAAGTGCTTAATGGATGTTTACAGGTCCAAAGACAAATACAAAATGCCCAGACTTACTCTTTGAAATAGTTTTTAAATTGCTATCAAATATTTCTGCTGGGTTATCTCAGATTACATCATTCTTTGTCACCTCTGTGTCAAAAATACTTATTTTTCATAATTTTGCCTGAAACTGGAAGTTGTAAAATCAGTTAAACATGTTTACCTTTGAAACCTGTAATTATTTCTGTTTCCAGACAATAGAAAACCCCCCTAGCTGCAGACATTCTGTCTCTTTGCTGTATTAACTAACTTTATAGCACATTGTAAAACTCTTTACTTTTCAACTTATTTTCTTTGAGTTTTGCAAGTTAACTCTGTATGTCCCAACTTCTACTATGAAGACATACATTTGCACAGGCATATAGTCTATATACATTTATGCTCTTCTCCAGCAGGGTACACTGTGGTTACATTCTTGAAGCTCAGCACATAACACATAGCTCTCTTACATTTGTAAGACAAGCCTATGGATCATATTAATATTCATAAATGACACAGAATTATTTATAAAGTCTAGCTACCTGGGCTGGCAGACTTCACACCCCACTTGGACACTGTTGACAAATTCAAGAGGTTAGGTATAAACCCTTATGTCACTTGGTTAGCCAGTTGGCTCCCAGACAGGACCCAGGATATTAGAACTGGCGAGTTCACATCTACAAAGAGGCCAGTCACAACAGTGACCCTTAGGGATTGATCCTGGGCTTTTACTTTTTGGAGTTTTACTTCTCTGAAGACAAGGCCAACATCAATGGTCTCTGGCTGAATACATTTTTAGATGATTGCAAATTACAAGCTGACATTGAATCCCCCACTGATACAAATATTCTTCTGAAATGGCTGACACAGGCACATAACTGGTGTCATAGCCATGGACTAAAGCTAAATGCTAAGAAATGTATGAAAGTATCCTTCAAAAAGTCATCCACCCCTGGTACCTATCATATTGATAACACACCCCTAGGAGCTGTCCCAGTAGTCAGGGACTTGAGGACACACATAGACGGTAATCTAGCCTTTTGCTAACATGTCTACAGTAGTGCAAAAATCGTTTTATGTTGTGCAACTTATAAACAAAGGTATGGCATCTAGGACCAATGAAGTCATTGTTCCACTGTATTTGGCATTCAACTGACCTATTATTGAGTACAATACCCCCTTTGGTATGTACCTAACCAGGCACATCCAACAACTGAAAAGTCCACAGAAGTTCATCACTAAAAGAATACAGGGAGTAAGTAACAAGTCCTATGCAGACTGTCTCAAGGCCCTATCCCTGTATTCTGTCTCCTACAGGCTGTTGGGGGAGTTCTATGTCTGGGCCTTCTGCATATCCACAAAACAAACAGCACCCGAATTAGCCATTCTAAAAACTTAAATCTTACCTGTGACATAAATAGGACCTGCTGGAAAGATGTATGTATCCAGGAGACTACCCCTTCTCTGAAATGGGCTCCCAGTCCATGAGAACCAGAGTTCTTCCCTAACCCAATTCAAGAGTAACTTGGACAATTGGATGGAGAACAGGAAATCCATCCCTCGTTTGGCACCTATGTCTCTAATGGACACAGGCAGCCTGTAAATGGTTTATCTCCCAAGCCCCTGCCTACACCTATCAAGGGTACCAGAACTTGTCAGACATTTGGATTGGATGGCTATGCTTAACAAGTCCACTGGGGTCATTAGCCTAGTACACACCTATGAACCTATGAACATAAGACAGGATATTTACAGGTTGCTGAATTCTGCACAACATGGTCATGTGATGGCCTGGTGCACAACTGCCACAGCCAGCCACCAATAGTATTGATTGAATGGTATGGGTTTTTTCAGATTCATGGAGGATATCCTGCTGTAGTCTTCTGTGTAAGTGGATAACTTGGTGAATATTGCTTTCCTTTTAGTGATGGAATGTGTCTTACACAATGCCCCCAAAGGATAGTGTAGGTGGTGTCCCCACAGATTCAGAACAAGCACTGACATTTGAGATTGAGGCAGAATTGCTCTGATGATGGAATTTATTAGCAATGATGGAACCTCCTGACACTTATCTAGTTGTGCTGTGGGGCCTAGACTTTGACTGAGAGGTCTGCTCACATGTTCTTGAAGTCTGATGAGGCCCAACTTCCATCTTCTTTGTGGAATGCTGAGGAATATCTGCAGAACTTTTTTGACATGCACATATTGTGTGGCCTACTCATCCACCATGCATGCAGGCAGTCCCATGTCCACATCCATGTGTGCTCCCAATGTGCATTTGGCAATCCTTTATGAGTATGTGCATGGAGGCTGCATGTACAACCATGCAGTACATGAGAGTCATCATGACATTCTCTATGGCTTCAACATTCCCATGTACTGTTGAAAGTCCTTATGTATAACCCACTAAATGCTATCCATCTCTAACTGACTGTCAGTTACAGTAGTCTGTGCATGAACTATGTCATGACACATGAGTGCTGGCCAGTCAAGGTCTTGTATGTCTTTGGAGCTAACTGTGAAATATGTCTTCTTCTGGCATCTCTGAATACAGATGTGATAGTAGTTACTGCTAATGCTAAAAGAATAGTCTCTTCATCTAAGGGTTCAGGTTGTGCACTGGAATCAGTGTTGAGCTGTATGTTGTCCCTTCTGTGGTAATGACATGTTTTCCTCTTGGTGACTGAGTAACACATTGTCCTATCCTAAGAAGTTCTACACCCATTATGGCGTAGGGGTCTTGCCAGTGCACTTTGTGAATGTGTCACTAACCTCAGGTTGTGACATGAGCATTAGGCTGATGACATCATTGTTGACACCTATCCTGCTGTCAACATCAGCCTGTGGTGCTAAGGAAAAGGATGACTTTCCTTCTGGTCCTGGCCTTGTTAAAAGTTAAGTGAACATGGAATTAATGTGACCTATGGCAGGTATAATGATTTCTATCTGTTGATAGGATAGCATAACTTATCACACGTTCTGTGTAGATTTTCTACTGTCTCTGATGTTGATGGCACACCTGACAATGAGACATGTAAGGTTGATGTGCACATGTGTTATGGCAACTAAATGTTTGCAAAAAAATTGAATATAAGCTACTGTAAATGACTAATCTTCCACATTGCCTAACTGTGGTTGTTGAGTTGGTATGTATGTAGTGGTGTGAACACCATGTCTAAGGATGCCAGTTGCATCCTTATCTACATCCAAATCATTTTTCCTTAGGTACTCCTCATCTGGCACTAAAGGTTGGAGTGTGAAAGGGACACCCAGTACTGCTTTGTGCTATTGCATTCTACCTAGCTTTGGTCCTAACGTGTCCAACCATATCATTGGCTCTTTTACTGCACTGCGCTAAGGTGCAGTGTCTTCCACCTACAGAATTAATTTCAGCCACTACTTGTTTACACTTCTTGGCTGTCCTGAGAGCATCCATAAGGATTTGATTCTTCTTAGGAATGACGTTGTCTCTTCTGTGCCTTCCTCTCTGCTTTTGCATTATGTTGTAACCTGTAATCATACAGAGTAACAAAAATGACAATCTGGCACCTGCTGTCCTTGTGTAACACCTATATGAAATGTTGACAACTGGCACTGTTTCACAGAAGTGCATGGAAATGGTGACATAAATACACTTTGCAGCAACAATTCTGAGTATTTGTTTTTCAGTGCTGTTATCTATACTGCCTGTGTCATGTCATCCTCTGCTTCAGTATTGATATGTATGTATGTATGTATAGGTTGGCCGTATTGTAGAAAAAGTTACTGCACGGAATTAAATAGCTCAAATCACCCACCATTTTCCATTAAACTACCCTTTTGCAATTGAAAGTAAAAAGTCAGCAGTAAGCCCCTTGACACATGTAGACAACAATAAAAATGCTACCTTACACGTTTTCAATCATATCATTCATAAACCATAAAAATAATATTAATTAACATATCTTACTGGTAAATATAAAGCTACTGCTCAGCAGGTCAGAATAAATTAAATCAATTATTGCTATTTCATAGTAATGTTAGCTTATTCTTGTTTCTAACAAATTAATTCAGTTTGTTTTCACTTTGTGTAGGCTGGCAGAGAAGCATGCAGCTCACTGGAGCCTAAAATGGTAGACTGAGCCCAGTTATTAAAAGTTAGGGGTTATTAACAAAGTTCTTTACAAATGAGACTCAGCTGCACTGAGCTCTATAAATTGCATTGCTGCACACATGTGCATCTCTTCTTATAGGTGTGAGTGCATTTGGGTTTCTATGGTTGACTGAGCTTCACTTAGCTCACTACTACAGGGTAAAAAAAACTTACTCATAATTTGCAAGTTAAAAAAAGAAAAGGACATACTAATAGGTATATAGGTCCATAGCTGAATACTAGGCTAACTGCTCTGAAGGCCCATTTTAAGCCTAGCCAATATCACATAATCAAATACTGAACATTCAAAATGCCAACCATCAAAAGAACAATGATTTTAGATGAAATCTGAAATGATCAGACACAACAAAAATTAAACATAATTTTTGCAAGGTTGCAACCCCCCTCCACCCACATGCCCCCCAGATTATATATACCAATTCCAAGATCACTCAGCAGCTGGGTAAGGGCAAAATTCCTAACTTCACATCACTTTAATCCCATACAAAACACTAGTGGCAAAAACTCAATTGAAAACAACTTTTGCTCATATGTGCATTCATCTTGAAAAAATGTTTGCTATGAACTTTTTTTTCTCAATTTTTTTTTATTTTCAATTAAAATAACATGTACATAATATTTTTAAATATCATTTTAAACAACTATATACAATATTTACAATAGCCCGACTTTCAATTATATACATTGTGTTATTAAATATAGAATTAACAGATCAGTTATCAGAGATACAATATTGATTATTGCAGAGTGTCCAACAAAGATGTAACTTTCTTCCAAGGATTATTTACAAATGGCCTGGGATAGATTTGTAGTTCTTTGATTTTTATTTTCATCAATGCAGTTGTCTTCAGTAAAGTGTAGAATTCTTCCAGGGTCGGGGGTGTATTTGAATTCCACCTTCTTGTTAAGCATTTCCTAGATACAGCACGTATTGTCCATAACAAATACAATTTTGTCTTATTCAGGTAGGAACCTTCATTTACATTTAGTATTATCAATACTTTAGTTAAGGTAAAGGATTCATTAAATAAAGCTTGTAAAAAATGATTGATTCCATTCCAATATGATTTAATTTTATTACATTCATAAAAAATATGAATCCAGTCTGCTTTATTTGAATTTTTACACCTCCAGCAAAAAAACATTTGTAGTAGTACTGATCTTTTTAATTATATCTGGTGTTAAAAATGCTCTGTGTAAGTATTTCCAGTTAAATATTTTCCAGTACTGTGTGTTAGAGGTGTAATTAACTGATAGTAAGATGCTACTTTTAATTTCTTCTGTTAACTGCAATGACTGACCTTTTGTTAAGAACTGCCAGTATGATGGTTTGGGAATTGTATTATATGTTATTAACTCTTTATATAGATTTGAAATTGAATTTTTCTTTTCAAAACTATAATACATAAATTCATACAGAAAACTTATTTGATTTGAAATATCTTTAAATGAGGAAGTATTAATTAATCTGCATAAATCTTGAGTGTACATTAGAATGCTTTGTAAGGTTAACCAGTCCTGTGTTGGAATATTGTAAGCAGTTTTTATCATATGTATATCTAAAACATTTCTTTATTTACACATTGAAACCAGCATCAGAATCCATTTTGTCCCCAGGAGGTTATTGTTTCACTATATATTTTGTGAGGAAAGTTCTTAGTGATGATAAATGGGGTTAAAAGGTCAAACCAAAGTTTTAGATCTATGTTTGCATTGATAAGTTTCCTAAAGGAATTGATATAATGATTAATCAGTGTTGTTTTAGAAGGTTTTGTTATATTATATTGTATACTTATGCATAGTATGTACCAGGGTTTTGTTTGATTTGTCTACTATTAAACATTTTTTAACAGATTAAATTCATTTGTTAATATAGCCGTTGTTAATTCTTTCCAGTTGGCAAAATAATTTGGGTTTATCCAGTCTATTGTAATTTTAAGCACAGATGCTTTTATATATGTTTCTATTTCTGGGAAGTTCAATCCTCCTTGTTTCCAGGGTCTAATGTGATGAGTTAGAGCTACGCTATAATTTTTTGGGATACCATAAAAATTTTATTAAACATGAGTTTATTTCTTTAAGAGTGCATCTTTCAGGAATTAACTGTATTGCTAATGCTATATATAGTATTTTGGCAATAAGACCATTTTTATTAATTGCAATCTGTCTTCAAAAGTTAATATAATTTTGTTCCACTTTTCTATGTATATTTTTATTGTTTCAATAATGTTTTTATAATTTATTAATATTGTTTTGTTTATATTTTTGCATAACACTATTCCTAAATAATTTAGCATAAGTTTTTGTTTTTCTATGATGGATTTATCTGTAACTTGTAGTTCTTTTTTCTTATTTAAAAATAGAAATTTTAATTTTGATCTATTAAAGTGTAGACCTGAAATCTTATAAAATTTCTCCATTACTTCTTCTAGCTCTCCTAATGACTCTCTAGAGTTTGATAGGGTTAATAAAATATCATCTGCAAAAAGCATTATTTTAGATATGTACTGGTCATAGACTTCTATTCCTTTCATTCTTGGATTATTGCGTATTATTTCTGCAAGTATTTCTATAGCCAAAGGAAATAAAAAAGGAGAAAGGGGGCATCCTTGTTTAGTACCTTTCGATATATGGATAGATTCTGAGGTGAAAGGACCTAATTTAATGTAGGCTAAGTTATTAATATATATGATTTTTAGTAATAAGATGAAAGGAGGAGGAAATTCAAATAATATTAAAGTTCTAAATTAGACATGTCCAACCTGCGGCCTGCGGGCCGCATGCAGCCCTTAGAGCTCTTCCATGCGGCCCTCAACCTCTAACTGCAACATCGATGTACGCATGCCCCAAAACACTTTTTTTGTTTTGTGTTTTTCCCGTGACCTGTAATGCTAATGTCGGTGTGCGCATGCGCCAAAGCACCCTTCTAGTTTTATTTTTGAGCCAAAAAAGGGTCAGTGTGTTTACACCATTATTTTGCGCCAGTCAGTGTGTGTGTGTGTGTGTGTGTGTGTGTGTGTGTGTGTGTGTGTGTGTGTGTGTGTGTGTGTGTGTGTGTGTGTGTGTGTGTGTGTGTGTGTGTTCTCGCTGAAGATGGACTCATGTATGGATTTGCTGCTGTTGCCTTTGAAAGGGACAGCAATTACCTGTGTTAATAGGTAAGTATGGTGTGAGTGAGTGCATGCATGAAAGCAGAATTGTGTGCGTGAAAGTAGAAGAAGAGTGTGTGTGTATGTGTGTATATGTGTGCATGACTGGGAGAGACTCATGCATAAAGAGGCTAACAATGATCAGTCTACCTACTGAACACAAACAAGTTAGCTGACAAATATATCATACACTGAGTACACTTTCATTAAATTGCGGCTTTCCTGACAGGGAGAGTGTTGTATTGAACATGAACTCATACCTCTTAACTGTATGGATTTCCAAAGAATGTCTGCATTTTTGCCTCATCTTCCAATTTGTGTCTTTTGCTTAGGAAACAAAAGTAGTCATCCAAGGTAATGCAGTTCTAGGGAGTAAGAATGAGACAGCAGCCTAGGGTTAATGGGTCAGTAGTGGACTGACTATGTGGGACTGTAGCATATAAAGTTGTATTGTTTTTTCAGACAAACAAAAAGTACCTAGTACTGTTTTTTCATTGGTGGGTTCTAAGCAGTGGTAGATTGGACAACAGTAAGCATAGCTTTGGCGGATCATCAATACTGGCAAATCAAGTGGGCACAATGTCATTTTTTAAATGTTGGGGATTTTAGTGTGTATGTGTGTGCTTATGTGTTGGGAGTGCTGCAACAGTAGATGATTATTAAAGACAGAGACTTACGGACTGTGGAGAATATGTTTCTTTGTTTCAAAACCTAATACTTGGGTACGCATACCAGAAGTAGATTTTTTAAGACATAGCTTCTTGCCATTTACAGTGGATGGATATTTACATTGAATGGACAATGTATTAGCGTGGGCCTGTGGGGTTCTGAAGGATGCCAAGTCTACCACTGCCAATGTCTTGTAAAGTGACCTGGAAATGGATATTGGGATGTTACTGAAAAAATATAGTAAGTGGGCTTAGAAATATAGTTTAATTAAGCAAAGTGTACTTTCAATTTACAGGCCATAATTTAATTTATTTCAGGTAGTCCAGATACTGGTAGATTGTTTACCATTAGACTTAATTAGGGAGAGCTGTCATTCTGGGGAAACAAGCAGCCCTAGTTTCAATGAAAGCTCTGTGGTTGTTTGCAGGTAGGAAGTTGCAGGATGTTGATGCAATGTGTTTTATTTATTATTTTTAATGCATTTGTCATTTCAAAGCATGGTTTTCTTTGATGCAAAAGAAGGCAGGACTGAATGAGCCATATAATGTTTATAGATAGAAAGATTATAAGTGATGTATAATGTTTGCAGCTACAGTTGTTTCAGTGGTGTCTGTGATGCATAACTATTTTGGGCCTGTGTCCCACTTTTATTTTTCGCTTTGTGCAGATTTCTTGCTCTAAGGTTGAGAGGTATGGTTCCATACATCAGAAGTTGTATTTACCTTGGAAGACTTTTCGGCATAATTATGAAAAACAGAGCATTTTTAATATATCTGCTTATTTCCAATATAAACTGCCATGTAACCTTGCAAATAACATTCTTATTAAGCTACTTTACTTCTTTTGGAATTGACAGGTATGATTCATCTGTTCGGACATAAGCATAGAGTGCTAATGTGACTTTGATTTCTTGCAGCAGTCTGTGGTTTACATAATCACAATAACTTTTCTGTGTTTCTGGGTGTGTAATCAGTTTAACAGTTTTAAAGATGTTTTCCAAAAATAAATTAATATATAATAAATAAATAATCCTCTCTACACTTTGAGCTATTGACAAAGTCTGGGAATTAGTTTTTTTCAAAAGCGAAGGTCAGCATTACAGCTCAGTAAACTGTTAATCTGTGAGTAACTTCTGCACAAATTAAAATGTCTGAATGTCAAATGGCTTTAGATTGGAGGGAAGTTTATTTTAATTTATTTTATTTTATTTTACATTTGTTTACTGGGAAAGTCCGACTGGACACAGGTCCATTTTCAGCAGAGGCCCGGGGAGAAAAGCTCCAAAAATAACACAAACAATATAATACAATACATGAGAGAGAGACAGTAAATTATGGATGTAGTACTCATACAATATGGCAGATTACATCTCGCAACAGTGAGAATCATTGAGGTACAGAATAAACTTAAAAACATTTTTTTACAGTTATAATTACAGCAAGGCAAATATCAATGAGTAAAGTTTTTAGGAAAAGGCTGGTTGTACATAGCTGAAGCTCTGAAACAATCTTTTGGTATGTTTTAACCTGGGGATTGACACAAGTTATATGTTTACACCAGTATGTAGCATTATAGTTTATGGTTTTCTTATTGATTTACTTTTTGCCGAGCAGTTGTTTGTTGATTTATTGATGGTCCTTTTGGTGGTGGGAAATTACATGGATGAATCCATCTCTATTATGATTTTTTTTTTCAGATATTTTGACTTCCAGACAGTTTCATTCAGTGAGTGGGTGTCATGTGATTACTGAGGTTGCCTATTTAACAAGTAGGGGCTTTTTGTGTGTGGTGTGTGTGTGTGTGTGTGTGTGTAAAATAGCGAGAGAAATTTAATATGTATACTGAAAATAATTTTGCAAATGGAAATCTTAGTTAAACATGCCCCTCTTCTTGGGCAACTAGACTTGAGTAACCAATATTAGATCTTAGCCATCCAGCTGGGAAAGGTTAGTATGTGGATTTTCCATCTGGTTTAATGAAGGCTATGCTACTTACTCAAGGACTACATTTATGGCTATCC
Source organism: Protopterus annectens (assembly GCF_019279795.1). Lineage (NCBI taxonomy): Eukaryota > Metazoa > Chordata > Ceratodontiformes > Protopteridae > Protopterus > Protopterus annectens. The sequence goes on along the minus strand of NC_056740.1, from coordinate 319,329,854 downwards.
ATCCAGCCATTGTGTTGCTGAACTACATTGTTTGATAATGAGAGGAGCTTTTTACAGAAGTTGAAGGTTTTTGTGTCAAGAATCTGTCCATAAAAAGTGGTTTGTTTATGTTGCAGTGAAGGCTGTGGTTTTTGTAGTGAGCGTTTTAAGTATAACAAGTATTTCTGAGGTAGAGGAAGTCTCTTAAGGCAGGATCTTTCTTAGCCTGGAAAGCAAGTCAATGATGACATTTATAGGGGCCAGTGAGAGACAGGGGAAAGCAAGAAGCTTTTTAGTCTGTTTGGATAACTAAGTGAACTTAGTCCTTTGACCTTTTTTGTCAGAAATGATAGTCTTTCTTTTGGCAGGGTGTTTTGCTGAGGCACATGCCAAAAGGGGCATTGCACTCAATAATGGCTCTTGTAAAGGAAGAATACAGGGATGTTATGACCTCCTTGTCCATGGATGAGATACCCTTACTAATGAAGTGGGCAATGTAAAAAAGCTTTCCTTACAACGGAGACAACGTGGTAGTCAAAAGTCAGGTTTCTATCAACCTGGGTGCCCAAGTACCATACGACTTATTGCATGCTTACAACATTGTTATTAATGTGATAATTTGTGGGGACATCACTCTCCTCAAAGGGGATGATGATGCATTTTTTGGCATTTAGCTTGAGGCCATATTTCTGGCACCAGTTCTTTGTTTGGGTGAGACCCTCTTGTAGCTTATTCAGAATTGTTTTATTAAGTCAGTAATGTGAATTCTTTACTTTATTGCAAATTTGTTGGGTTATTTTTGTGGATTATATTATTGTAGGACTGCTGATGTTGATATTTTATGTAGTTGGACTGCTGGAATGGTTTTCCCAGTGAGAAATGCTAGTGCTGTAGTGAATATCTGTTTATTTGTAAAAAAAAAATATATATATATATATATATATATATATATATATATATATATATATAGATAGATAGATATATTAACTAAGATGTTAGAGTTAACTGTTAGATTTGAGAATTAGAATTAGAATGAGAATTAAAATTTTAAGGCAAACATTAGGCATTTATTACATTTATTCATTGTTCAAATGCAACTACAGTATAGCCAGAAGGTCGACTGTGGTCTTCCGGAGCAATGAAAGAGTTAACTATATGATATATTTTATATGCGTCCCCAAGACCATTTCTGTTCACTCAATGTGGCCCCAGCAAGCCGAAAGGTTGAACACCCCTGTTCTAAATAGATATTCCCAGTTGAGGGAGTCAAAGGCTTTTTCTATGTCTAAACCGATTACAAGTGTTTCTCTATCTTCTTTATTCACATAATCTAAAAGAGTAAGTATCCTTTTAATATTATCATGTGTGTGCCTGTTATATAAAAATCCAGTTTGATCATTATTAATTGTCTTTGAAAGTGGGATTTTCATTCTGTTAGCTAGGATTGACATGAATATTTTGTAATCATTATTCAGTAATGATATAGGTCTGTATGAGGCGCAAAGGTCTGATGGTTTATTATCTTTTAGAATTGGTGTTATGAGAGAATATTTCCATAAGGGTGGTATTTTTGCTTCTGACTGGACTTCTAGCAAAGTTTTATGAAAACTGGAGATTACTGTTGGAGGGAAGAGCTTGTAAATTTCCGTAATTATACCATCTATCCCTGGAGCTTTGTTAGATTTACTTTCTTTTATCTTGTCAACAATTTATTTGTAGGATATAGATTTTTGTAGGTCTAGTTTTAAGTTTTAGGGATTTTTTTTTATATTGATAAGGTTTGTATCTAAGTTTATTTGGTTGGTATCTAAATCTTCTTTTTTGAAGTGTTCCATATAATGGAACCAAAATGCTTCAAGGATGTCTTCTATAGCTGATACTTTTTTCCCTTTCTTTTCATGATATATACTACTGTTATTTGCTTTAGATTGTATTTTAATTCTTGTAGATAAGTTATGAAGATATCTGGGTGAGGTGGCTAATGAGTTTATTTTTAATTTTCCAAGGTTAGACAAGTTTTGTGTGTTAGAATTTCATAATATTTTTTATTTAATTCCTATATTTCTTTTTTGACTTCTGGACAATTCTGTTTTTTTTTAGATTTTGCTGTCAAGAGTCTGGTTTGCAAGTCTAATGATTCAGATTCCCACTCTCTAACTTTGTTTTTGTACCAGCTAAGGGTCCTACTAAATAAATACACTTTTAATGAGTCCCAAACCATGACTCTACTGATTTCTGTTGTATTATTAATCTGAAGAAATAATTGTAGTTCTGACAACATCCAGAGTCTGAATTCTTTAATTTTTGTGATATATGATGGAATTCTAGTTGAAAGGATTAAAGTTTAAACTCTATTTGGAGCTTCATTACCAGAGAGTCATGATCTGAGAAGGGTCATGGAACTATTGAGAAGTTGAGGATTTTTGTTTGTAAATTTTGAACTATGAATAATTTGTCTATTCTGGTTTGTGTTCCAAATCTATGGTCTTTATGGGAAAATAATAAGGATTTATCATCTTTTACTTTAAAAGTGTCTATTAAATGAAATGAATCAATCCATCTTTTTAAGGAGTTTGAAATAGTTGCTATGCGAAAAGACTTCTTGGTGGTTTCTGAAGCTTCTAAGGTATAATTAAAGTCTCCTCCCAGTATAAGATTTCCTTTATAATTGTTGGAAATAAAATCTAGGTGTATTTTAACTGTTCCTGCTCCAATTCCTGGGAACCAATATAGATTAGCTAAGGTCCATCTTCTGTTATTAAATTTAATTATAACAAATGCTAGTAGACCTTCTTTGTCTTCATATTTATAAATAACTTTTGGAGTGATTATGTTTTTCTTCCAGAGAATTGATACTCCTTTTGTCTTTGTTCTATAGGAGGATTGAACTAAGACTGTATAGTCCTTAGGTTTCCAAATAAAGCTATTATTAGTCTTAAAATGTATTTCCTGGAGAAATACTACTTGTGCCTTATTTAGATTTAAATATTTTAGTAAGTTTGATCTTTTATTTGCATTATTTAAGCCATTAATATTTAATGATAAGAATGTTAAATACATTTCAATTTATTGTTGGAAGAAACTTTTTGCTTCTTTTTTTTTTTTTTTTTTGATTATAGTAGTTATACCACATTCTCTGATAACACTGGATGTTATTTTTATGTGTGTAAACTTGTGAGTGTAATTTAATGTTTTCTTCTTTAAATATAAGTGGGGTAAAATTTTGGCCAGGCTTTAAAAAAGTACTTCTATAAAACACTAATTCTAATGTATCAAATACAAGTAAATATGAATTTCCCATTAAACATGGAATGAAAGTCATTCCTAATCCAACAGATAAAGACAGATCTATTGGATTATCACTCATACCTTTAACCAACAATATCAACTGAGCTCCATATGTTAAATTATTATATGGAGAATTTTCTTAAAAGAGATATGAAATTCTATATTATTCTATTATTGTTCTATAGTATTTTATATATCAGGATGGAATGTTAGTACTGTAAACGATTATTATGTTGACTTAGAAAATATCCAATATTTAGTTACCCTTAAGAGATCCCAAACATGTCAGATATGTCATTTTGGCTAAATTAAATGCAACAGAGGAGCATACACTAAATAAGCCAACAACAAATAGATGATTACTAAAATAATTTAACTAAAAGGACTCTACAGGAGACAATGAGTGATTACCAATGAAATATGAATTTACTGTAGGTGTACTGTCTTCCTTTACTTTCCCACTCTTCAGATCACCAACTTCAACTTACATTTCTGAAAAGACATGGCTTATCAGTGGTATCCTGACTCTGAGTAAAGGCGCCCTACATTCTAGTGTGCAGTGCTTTTACATATTTACAGATTTACAAAGCGGAGTCTAAGAATGAACTATGATCACCCTGACAGTTCCCATCCTGCATAGGACACCTCCTGCTTCCAGAATGGGTAATCACATCAGGTCTAGAATGAATGTGAAGGTACCTATATGGTAATTAAGACTTACCTTAGGTAAGTATTAATCAAATAGTATTTAAAGCATCTTAGAGAGTTCTCAGGACAGTTAGAATACTCTTGCGCCTCTCCTCCCTTAACCAAAAACAGAGATTTCCCTTCCCTTTCTTTCCCTTGTTCTTTTTTTCAAATATTTTATTGATTTTCAAAACGACAAAACATAATTACTACTAGAATACAAATGAAACAAAAGACAAACTATATACAATATGTACATATGGCCTATATGAAAAAAAAAATGAGAATAACTTAGGTTAGAGAGAGGTAGTTACACATAACAAAAATATCAGTGTAATTTCTCCAAGTACTAAGAAGATGTGGAGATCTTTAAAGTCTCAATGACAGAAAAAACTTTCTTCCAAGGATTGTTGATCCTGTTTTAAATCAGTACTAATAAAAGAAATTCAGCAAACATAGGTAAACAGAAATAACATTCAGTAGTCCATCTTGTACATGACTCGCAATCCCTTAAACAAGTCAGTGACTAACATCACTTTAGTAAACATTATAAAGACAAATTAGAAATAATTTCCTAGCTCTCTAAATTTTCTGATAAAGCAAAAAGTTAACAATAAGCTATTTTAACTAAAAGTATAAAGCATTTCAATTTTCCTTGCATGCATACATTTCTACTTATATTGTAGTGTCAATACCTGTCCTTGAAATCTGTACAATACTTCACTTCTTCAAATCATTCCTTTTTCAGTTCAGGTTTTGTTTTGTCAAAACGGCAACAATATTTCAAGGGCACAATAAATATTTAGACTGATGTTTCAAATAAATAACTTGTCAGTTGCTAATTGAGTTAGTTTAGAATGTATGGTTAGTGCAAATATAGCATGTTGCAAAAATAATATGGGTACTTACGTATTATCGCAACCAGATTTTCACAAAAACAGTGGTTGCATCCCGATCAGTGAATGTGCAAGTTAATGTGCTTGAAATGGAAAACAGCATGTTTTCTTTAACAAAATAGGTTGGTTTCTGGAGTGCTACTGACACAAAGTACACAACATACTGTTGTTGTTTCTTCATGCTCTTTAATTGCAGCAGCATGTCACTGCATTGCAAGGCCGCCCACTGAATGTTCTTTGTCGGCCCATGCTGTGAAATAGCGGCCATTCTACGTACATTCCTTCCAGTTTGGCTTCAATTGTCAGGGCTGCTGTAGCATCCTTTACCGCCATAGCTGAATGCAAGAATTGGTTAAGGCATTCAGTAGCGGCTTACCAGTAACAGCAGGTATTCAGGCTTCTGAGGAATGTGGTTATTTACATGTGCATTTTTTAAGCGTAGTGGAAAGTATGGTTTGAATTTGGCACCCTCGCTGCAATGTTTTGGCCCTTTTTTTTCCCAATTCCAACTTATATGACATGACTGACCTGATTTTATTTGGAAATCAAACAGAATGCCTCTTAGCACTTGGTTCCCGATCATGACAAATGTTCATTAATGTTGATAAAATACAATACAGAGTGTTTTATTTTATCAATACACCTTATTTTCTGGACTGCTATCAGTACAACGTGCAAGACATGCTGTTGTTCTTTCTAGTGGCACCCGTGTTGCTTCCTGCAAGTCTGCCCATTGAACGTTGTGCCAGTAAACACCATTAAGAAAGAACAACAGCATGTCTTGCACATTGTATCGATAGCAGTCCAGAAAATAAGGTGTACTGTTAAAAGAAAACACACTATATTACATTTTAACAACATTAACAAACATTTGTCATGATCGGGAAGCAAGTGCTATTACTGCGAAAATCTGGTTGCGATAATATGTAAGTACCATAATATGTATTTTTTCTTGTGCTCTAGAGACTGTCATATGCAAGTGACATATATAATGTAGCATAGATAGAGCAGACAGCTTATGGATTCAGGTTGTTGAAGTAAATTATGCTTCAGGCAGTTTCATTTAAATTCACAAGTAATTTGGGAAAATTTCAGTTGAGTTTCCAGGAATACGTAGTCCAATGTGAATAACTGAGTCCACTTTTTCCTCATAAACATATGTCACAATTCATTAAACTAAGCAGAGTCTAACATCTGTCTAATAATCATTATAAAGACAAAGAATAGTAATTTCCTAGCTCTTCAAACTTTCTGATATCGCAAAATGTTGACAGTAAGCTATTTTAACTGGAAGACAAACATTTCAGTACTTCCTTGTGAATATATATTTTTACTTTTACTGTAGTGTCAAGAACTGTCTTTGAAATCTATGCATTACTTCACTTCTTTCAAGTCATTCATTTTACAGTTCTGATTATATTTTGTCAAAATGTTAATAGCATTTCAAGGGCACATTTAATATTTAAACTGATATTTTAAATGAATAGCTATCAGTTACCATGTGAGTTTGTACAGAGTGTGAGGTAAGTGCAAAGATAACATGTTGCAAAAAGTGATATGTATCTTTCATATGCTCTAGAGACTGACAATTTCAAGTAACATATAAAATGTAACTTTTACAGTGTGGACAGCTTGTGAAATCAGCATGTTAAACTGAGTAATACTTTTTAATCAAGCAGCTACATTTAAGTGCACATGTAGTTTGGGAACATTTCAGTTGTGTTTCCAGGAATATGTAATCCTATGAGGATAAATCATAAAATATTTACAAATAATCCTAATATGTATTTATTTTACCTTGTTTAGGTTGTTTTTCATTTTAATAACTAAACATTACCTTTTCTTATTATTTGTTATCTGTGAGGCTAAATGCACTTCGGAGATTCACAGTGTCCTTAGAAACTGCAGCAATTGTTTACTGTTGCTATGGCAACACAAATAGAATGTGAAGAAAGCTTCACTTCTCTTAACAAACAGTACATTTTTCTCTCCTTTTTTTATGTATTTGTTAATACTAAAAGGAAATAATTCAAAGGACATATGTGCATGAATGGAACATTTCAGAGTTAATCGCGAACATGTCCCTAATCCCAATAAGCATAACAGTGACTAATAAATATTGTAATAACAATTAATTTCACTTTTCCAATTAGTCTACCTTAAAACTAGATTATTTAAGACAAAAGCCAAAAGAAGAAGAAGATTTATCTATGTATAGATAGTGAGTTATTAAATATATACAGACTACATTAGTATAGTAAATAGGAGAGAATTTAGAAAGGGAGACAAGATGCAGTTAAAATAAATAATGAGAAAAGAGAGAAGAGAGAAAGAAAAAAGAAAATACACACATACTATGTATGTTGATTTACAGTATAAATATGTTATGTGCTATATAACCCTCCTTCTGTGAAAGAAAAGTACCCTGTTTTACATACCTGAGGTAATGTGAAAACTCTCATGTGTCATCTATTTAAAAAAAAATAGATAAAGATTCCAGTAGTTAGTTACCTGTTTTAAAATTCCAAGCAGTAAAATTGATCCTTTAAAGTAATGTTAAAACAATTGATATCATAGTAGAAGCTTTGAGAGATTTGGCTGTAACAGTATCAGTCTTTTGTTTCTTCTTTTTGACGTCTATCCAGACATTTGTTTCTTTTGTTCTCTTGAGAGAAGGTGATATCCAATCCATATCTTCTGGTAAAGTAATCACATTATTAGTTTTAATAAATGAAGAGGCTTCCTCTAAGTCAATAAAAGTCCTCATCTCATTGACATACAGTATTCTTATCTTAGCTGGATATGCAAGTTGTGCCTTGATGTTATTTTGTTTCAGAAACTTTATCATTGGCCACACTTTTCTCCTTTGTTCCATTATTCTAGATGAATAGTTTTTATCAAATTTTATCAGGCTCTGTTTATATTTTAGAGGTGCATTCCTGCAAGCAGATCTTAAAATCAGTTTCTTGTCCAAGTATGAAAGAAATTTGATAATTATTGACCTAGGAGGAGAGTTTGAGCTAGTAGCAGGTTTCCCAAGAGCTCTGTGTGCCCTTTCAATGCCAAAAGAAAGTCCTTCTTTTAAATTTAAAAAGTCAGGGATCCAGCTTGATAAAAAGGAAATAATATCCTCACCTTCTGTGTTGTCAGTTAATCTGAAAATCCTGATGTTATTTCTCCTCTCCCTATTTTCCAAGTCATCTACTTTATTAACCAACCAAGTGTTTTGTTTAAGAAGCAGTTCTTTCTGTGTTTCCTCTTCCTTAAGTCTGCTTTCTAAGTCATTTAGAGAAACGTCTATTCCTGTTATCCTTGTCTGGTGTTGTTGTAGCATTTCCTTGAGGGTGTCAGCCTCTTTTTGACTGCTTGTTTTAAGATTTTCCAGGTTCTCTTTAAAATCATCCATCTTCAAAGACAACTCCTGCAGGGTAGATGCCGTCTTTTGTAGTTCCTTCTTTAAGGCAGCATCCTCGTGAGAATTCTTTGAGTTGCTCATTTTAACAAGTGAATATATCTCCAAGCTTTTTGAAAGGAAATTATTTGTAAAACTTCACCAAAGTTTCTAATTATGTAAATGATTCCTTTATCTATAAGATTTTATACTTTGAAGAAAAAAAGAATATTTTGTCCTGTCTTATTTAACTAGTTATATGGAGCTCTAAAATACTGCTGCTTTCAGTTAGCCATTCAGGCTCCGCCTGCTATGAACTTTTGATATTCAGGGATGTATTGATAGATAGACAGAAATATATATGATTCTATCATGAAAGGTTGAAAATCTCATAAGAAAGAATCACAAAACACTGAATGATTAATAAGAGTGAATCAAAAAAATGTTGAATACTTCTCTTCCACTAAAAAAAAAAAAAAAAAAAACTGTGTTAGTAAACTCCAGCTACAAAATGGAGAATACATGATATCTTTGTAGTGATGCTGTTAGGGGAAGGATTTTTAGTAATGTAATGTGTGGAGTTAGGGTTGGAGCAGGTACAGGGTTAGGGGTTATGGTTACCACCTTAGTTATGTGTGCTAACCATAACATTAATCCTAACCCCACATCTGCCATGACATTAATGTAGTCCTTAAATACTTTGAATCCGACACCCTCCATTTAGAGTAAGGCTAGAAATCTGTTCAGATTCCTGTAGAATTTTCAGCATTGACTAGATAATGTTAGCAATAACGAAAGGGCATTTAAATTCACAAGTAATTTGGGAAAATTTCAGTTGGGTTTCCAGGAATGTGTAGTCCAATGTGAGTAACTGAGTCCACTTTTCCTCATAAGCATATGTCACAATTCATTAAACTAAGCAGAGTCTAACATCTGTCTAATAATCATTATAAAGACAAAGAATAGTAATTTCCTAGCTCTTCAAACTTTCTGATATCGCAAAATGTTGACAGTAAGCTATTTTAACTGGAAGACAAACATTTCAGTACTTCCTTGTGAATATATATTTTTACTTTTACTGTAGTGTCAAGAACTGTCTTTGAAATCTATGCATTACTTCACTTCTTTCAAGTCATTCATTTTACAGTTCAGATTATATTTTGTTAAAATGTTAATAGCATTTCAAGGGCACATTTACTATTTAAACTGATATTTTAAATGAATAGCTATCAGTTACCAAGTGAGTTTGTACAGAGTGTGAGGTAAGTGCAAAGATAACATGCTGCAAAAAGTGATATGTATCTTTCATATGCTCTAGAGACTGACATTTTCAAGTAACATATAAAATGTAACTTTTACAGGGCGGACAGCTTGTGAAATCAGCATGTTAAACTGAGTAATACTTTTTAATCAAGCAGCTACATTTAAGTGCACATGTAGTTTGGGAACATTTCAGTTGTGTTTCCAGGAATATGTAATCCTATGAGGATAAATCATAAAATATTTACAAATAATCCTAATATGTATTTATTTTACCTTGTTTAGGTTGTTTTTCATTTTAATAACTAAACATTACCTTTTCTTATTATTTGTTATCTGTGAGGCTAAATGCACTTCGCAGATTCACAGTGTCCTTAGAAACTGCAGCAATTGTTTACTGTTGCTATGGCAACGCAAATAGAATGTGAAGAAAGCTTCACTTCTCTTAACAAACAGTACATTTTCCCTCCTTTTTTTATGTATTTGTTAATACTAAAAGGAAATAATTCAAAGGACATATGTACATGAATGGAACATTTCAGAGTTAATCACGAACATGTCCCCAATCCCAATAAGCATAACAGTGACTAATAAATATTGTAATAACAATTAAGTTCACTTTTCCAATTAGTCTACCTTAAAACTAGATTATTTAAGACAAAAGACAAAAGAAGAAGATTTATCTATGTATAGATAGTGAGTTATTAAATATATACAGACTACATTAGTATAGTAAATAGGAGAGAATTTAGAAAGGGAGACAAGGTGCAGTTGAAATAAATAATGAGAAAAGAGAGAAGAGAGAAAGAAAATAGAAAACTAAGAGAAAATACACATATACTATGTATGTTGATTTACAGTATAAATATTTGATGTGCTATATAACCCTCCTTCTGTGAAAGAAAAGTACCCTGTTTTACATACCTGAGGTAATGTGAAAACTCTCATGTGTCATCTATTTAAAAAAATAGATAAAGATTCCAGTAGTTAGTTACCTTTGTTTTAAAATTCCAAGCAGTAAAATTGATCCTTTAAAGTAATGTTAAAACAATTGATATCATAGTAGAAGCTTTGAGAGATTTGGCTGTAACAGTATCAGTCTTTTGCTTCTTCTTTTTGCATCTGTCCAGACATTTGTTTCTTTTGTTCTCTTGAGAGAAGTTGACATCCAGTCCATATCTTCTGGTAAAGTAATCACATTATTAGTTTTAATAAATGAAGAGGCTTCCTCTAAGTCAATAAAAGTCCTCATCTCATTGGCATACAGTATTCTTATCTTAGCTGGATATGCAAGTTGTGCCTTGATGTTATTTTGTTTCAGAAACTTTATCATTGGCCACACTTTTCTCCTTTGTGCCATTATTCTAGATGAATAGTCGTTATCAAATCTTATCAGGCTCTGTTTATATTTTAGAGGTGCATTCCTGCAAGCAGATCTTAAAATCAGTTTCTTGTCCAAGTATGAAAGAAATTTGATAATTATTGACCTAGGAGGAGAGTTTGAGTTAGTAGCAGGTTTCCCAAGAGGTCTGTGTGCCCTTTCAATGCCAAAATAAAGTCCTTCTTTTAAACCTAAAAAGTCAGGGATTCAGCTTGATAAAAAGGAAATAATATCCTCACCTTCTCTGTGGTCATTTAATCCGAAAATCCTGATGTTATTTCTCCTTTCCCTATTTTCCAAGTCATCTACTTTATTAACCAACCAAGTGTTTTGTTTAAGAAGCATTTATTTCTGTGTTTCCTCTTCCTTAAGTCTGCTTTCTAAGTCATTTAGAGAAACGTCTATTCCTGTTATCCTTGTCTGGTGTTGTTGTAGCATTTCCTTGAGGATGTCAGCCTGTTTTTGACTGCTTGTTTTAAGATTTTCCAGGTTCTCTTTAAAATCATCCATCTTCAAAGACAACTCCTGCTGGGTAGATGCCGTTTTTTGTAGTTCCTTCTTTAAGGCAGCATCCTGGTGAGAATTCTTTGAGTTGCTCATTTTAGCAAGTGAATATATCTCCAAGCTTTTTGAAAGGAAATTATTTGTAAAACTTCACCAAAGTTTCTAATTATGTAAATGATTCCTTTATCTATAAGATTTTATACTTTGAAGAAAAAAATAATATTTTTTCCTGTCTTATTTAACTAGTTATAAGGGGCTCTAAAATACTGCTGCTTTCAGTTAGCCATTCAGGCTCCGCCTGCTATGAACTTTTGATATTCAGGGATGTATTGATAGATATACATACAGAAATATATATGATTCTATCATGAAAGGTTGAAAATCTCATAAGAAAGAATCACAAAACACTGAATGATTAATAAGAGTGAATCAAAAAAATGTTGAATACTTCTCTTCCACTAAATAAATAAATAAAAATAAAAAAACAAACAAAAAAAAAAAAACCTGTGTTAGTAAACTCCAGCTACAAAATGGAGAATACATGATATCTTTGTAGTGATGCTGTTAGGGAAAGGATTTTTAGTAAAGTAATGTGTGGAGATAGGGTTGGAGCAGGTACAGGGTTAGGGGTTATGGTTACCACCTTACTTATGTGTGCTAACCATAACATTAATCCTAACCCCACACCTGCCCGGACATTAATGTAGTCCTTAAATACTTTGAATCCGACACCCTCCATTTAGAGTAAGGCTAGAAATCTGTTCAGATTCCTGTAGAATTTTCAGCATTGACTAGATAATGTTAGCAATAACAAAAAAACTGTTTCCTACATACAGCAGGATTTTAGTAAATTCAGCATGACCAGACCAATGTAAAGAAGAGCAATTATAGCCAACATTATAGCCAGTATCCAGTATACAGTATACAGTAGACTGTATAGTGAGCAAGAATGAAAGCAGGCAGAAGGGTCATCTTGCTTAGTACCTTTATCACTTAGAAATGAAGAGGACTGGCAACATACCATAGGACATAGTCCAGCAGGCTGATTAAAATATAACAACGTAATCAATCTTAGCATATTTCGGCCAAAGTCATTCTTTTCTAGCACATCTAAAGATATCAACAGTTAACGATCAAGGCTTTTGCAACATCTACAAATTGGGTCACATTCAACTCTCCAGGTGACATTAAATAGCATCATAAGGGTATCTGCACCAGTTTTCCCCTGCAATAGTCCCCCATATAAAGTGCCTATTAGGCTGGAACTTAAGGACTGATATATGCTACTAATACTTTTCCAAGATTTTAATATCAGAATTAATTAAAGCTAGAGGCATATATCTATTTCTCTGTAACAGATCCTTGTAAGTCATGCACATATCTTTAAACTAGAAACATAATAAATTATATGGAAAACAGATAGCCAGATTCATGAATGCCTACATTCCTGCTAAGCAGGTGTATGCAGCTCTCACATGCGGATGCTTAATTTGGTATGCATTAAACAGCTCTGCACTTTGCACCTGCCCTCAAAATAAGGATAAGTGGCAGAACATGCTAACGAAAGCAGAAGTAGCCTAAACATGTGCTAACTGAGCAAGCCAACATGGCAAAGCTATTTGGGAGCTTATAAAGTATGCATGTACACATTGTGTTCCCTTTTGCTCTAAATTGCAATACATTTTGGAATATAGTCACAAAGACATTTGGCAAAAAATGTGAAGGGTTGCACCTGCTATCATTAACCTGTATGTGCATCAACCTTTAATACAAGGTGCTGCTGTCAGACCTTGGCCTAGAAGGAGAAGAGTGTTTAGACCCAGTTTGACTTATCATGGACTGCATGATACAGACATTGTAGATCAATACAGTGGACAGGGATACTCTATAGGAAATATGCAATCTCTGTTTTCCTCACTTGATCCTCCGGGTAAATCATGGAGAACCAATCCTAGAGGAAACCAATGTACATGTAACATTACATATACTAGTTAGAGATACTTTTCAGAGACCCATTGGAGATATAGTATGGATGTCACAGGCCTCAACATCTAGAATATTACATCAATTTCGAAATCAATTCCACAACATGCAAGGGATCACATCTGGTTTTCACATACCTCAGAAGATAGAGTAATAACAATGCAACAATTATATGCCGTAGCGCACTTCTTACAGGTTCTGGGGATCATAGACTGCACATGCATGGAAATAACTCCCACCAGAGAACAGGAAGAAGGTACTTCAACAGGAGGTCAGGTAGTCTGTAATACCCAAGAGATCATCTACAATGTGTGTGCAGGTAACGCTGGCAGTTTTTTTGACTCACACAAATGGCAGACCTGTAACTTTTATTTAAAGTTTGCTAGAGGTGACTTTCCACAAGTGAATCTAGATGTGGATGCAGTTATGCACTGGAACCTTGGCTCATGATAACCTATGATAAACCTACACAGCCCCCTGAGCAAGGCTACAACAATGCCCATACTCAAACTAGGAATATTATAGAATGTGTATTTGGCTTGTTCAAATCAAGTTTAGAGTGTCTTGCTACATCAGGTGGTGTCTTGCAGTATGACTCTGCCACCACGGCCAAAATACTCACAGTCTGTGCTATGTTGCAGAATATAATAGTCAGGAGACAAACAACAGGGACAACAAGGCCAAGGGCTACAGTTTCCATGACCACAGGCAGGGTCATCAGATCCAGCAGAGGCAGACGAGAAGTCTGAGGGAGAACCATCAGCTGTGGATGATCCTGGTAGATGTAGGTGTGCTCAGTATGGCATGGCTCTAGCTAAGAAGCAGAGGATGACACACATGCTCACTACCTAAGTGAAAACCCAGATGCTAAGCACATACACATATTAAAAATGATGCCTGCAAAACTCCACAGCCTTTACTTACCCAAGTACTGGTTGTGTTCTGTGACCATCAGACAGAATTAACCCCCTGAAGACACATTTTTTTAGCATCAATATTAACCAAGATAAGTGCTTAATCTGTAAAAGAGAGGCATAGAAATAAGTACTATTGTATACAGCTATTGTATGTTACCAAGATGAAACATGGCTCAACTCTAGAGCAATGTCAGCACTAACCCATGACTGATATATGTAATGTACATATGAAACATGGCTCAACTCTAGAGCAATGTCAGCACTAACTCATGACTGATATATGTAATGTACATATGAAACATGGCTCAACTCTAGAGCAATGTCAGCACTAACTCATGACTGATATATGTAATGTACATATATGATTCTGCCTGTTACTGCACATTATGTATTACAGTTACCTGGTATTAATACCCCAGCAGTGACTAGGACAATTTTAGCATCATTTGCACAAGTTACTAAATCAAAGCACTGCATTACAAAGAATACAATACAAATACAACAAGGATCAGGAAGTACATAACAAACCATTTACAACTGAGCAGGAAAAAGAACAATCAAAAACAGCTTCTGAAATACATTCCATTAAACCAAGCATTTGAATAAGCAAGCATTAGCTATCCACTCTGTGCATCAGACAAAGGTAACCCTAAGTCACAAAGAAATGTGCACAGGGCAGGGCACAGTCATCATCACTTGTACAGAGTGTGTGTGTGGGGGGGGGGGTAGAGGTGGCTAAGCCTGACACCAAAGAAGTGTTGTGTGCAAGTGAGAAAGCAGTTAATCAGCAAGTATCCACTGTCAGGGCCACACACTGATATTATTCAGTTGTAATGTTTACATACATGTTTGTGTGTGTGTGTGTGTGTGTGTGTGTGTGTGTGTGTGTGTGTGTGTGTGTGTGTGTGTGTGTGTGTGCGTGTGTGTGTGTTTATGTGGAGGTGGTATGGTCAAGATGCATTTTAATGTGAGTGGGTCTGCATGAACACAATCAAAGCACATGTGTTAACATGACATCCTAAGCCATGCATGGTAGGGTAATCAGTTCACTGTCACCATTTCCGACCATGAGAATTACCCATGCCAAGAGCTACACTGCTACTTCCATGGCCCTGGCTAGAAGTCAGGTTGCTACTTGAATGTGAATGACGTCTGCTGGGCCTTCAGGGCCTGAAACATCTATCCTACACAGATTGGCTAAAAGCCCTGTCCCTCTACTCAGTCTCATACAGAATCCTCAGAGGTGACCTCTATCTGGCAGACAAAGCAATCTCAGACCCTGCCTTGATGGGGCCGCTGTATATCTGCAAGTCAAGTGCCACTCAAGTAACCCACATGCATGACCTCAACCTAGTCTGTGACATCAAGAGGACTTGTTGGCAGGGCATTATATTCCAGAGTCTCCCCTTCTGTAGAATAGACTCCCTCTCCACATCTAGCAGAGCACCTCATTATCCATTTTTAAGTGCAACCTGGATAACTGGATTAAGAACAGAAAATACACCCCTAGTATTCCACCTGTGTCTCTGCTGGACAGGGGCATCGGGTGCTGACTTGTAGGAACATGGACTAAATTCCTAGCTAGGCTTGTAAGGGCCTCAGGGCCAGTAGACTAGTACTTCCTATGATCATATGATCCTGTGGATTAGCTGCCATCATGACTACATCCACAAACATGTGGTCTACCATGTCTGGGTGTGGACACCTCAATCACTGATGGAGCAGTAGATGTAGAGCAACTATGGGAGTATGATCTGGCATAGCCATGTCAACTAACACCTGACAATGTAGCAGCTCTCCAGCCATTTGGATGCTCACTCTCCCAGAGTAGACATTCAGTTACAGGCACTGCGTGATCCACTGTCATTCATCCTGTCCAAGGAGTCACCCATATGGTTTATGCAGTCATGCATATCAGAATGCACACCATGCAGTGCTCAGACTATCTCTTGCAAGGTCCTGATGGAACATGCCTGTGCCTCCATGATGGCTGTACACAGACATTATGTGGCACCTACTGGCACACTAACATCAGGAGCAGTGTGGACAGCAGGCCTCCTCTGATGACTTCTACCAACTCTCCTGTGTGGCACTTCACCCTTGTGATAACAACAGGGAGGCTCTACCAGGTCTGCAACTGGGGAAACCACACTACACTGATCACACATGTCACCCTCAACCTGTCCTATGTCAGATGGCTCCATGTCCTGGTTATGCATAGGAATACTGATTGTGTGAAAAATGTGGGTAGGGGAGTCACACTCTCAGTGTCAGACTGACTCTCTGCACCCCCAGACTCTGCCTCTTCATTACTGCCATCATCATCAGAGGCTGCTTATACTCTGACATCAGGAAGTAGGAATTCCACAGTGTCAGCGGCAGGCTCACCTGTGACAGCAACTAATTAACACAACAAAGAGAGAAATAGAAGACAACTGATAAAATTTAGGATATGCACACCCAAAAATTAAGCAACAATAGATGCAAATACAATTAAATAAAATAAATTAACACAATAACAACAAAATAAATTAACATAATACTGATAAAAATATTGACTTCAACAATTGGCTTAGTTTCTGGTGTCATTCCAAGGATATCCAGTATCTGTCTGCCTGGGATGACATAGTTGACAGGCCTCAGTGCATTGCCAGAGATTGCGTACACCTGTCATCATTGGGTTTCTGGATCCTGGCCAAGGCATTTGCCTCTCCCATTATGCGTTTTTTAGGCAATGTCCCAAAGAAAAATCTTCCAACATAAAAGATCTGTCAGAAAGCAAATTGAAGTTCATATTGCTTAACACTAGGAGCCTTAACCTTAAAATGCACCCACTGGAGGCTCTTCTCACACTGAAAGATGATGATATCTGTGCAGTCATGGATACTAGGTTCAGGATGGTGGGGAGCACTCATGCCTTAACCTCCTGACTGATTTGCCAGCATGATGAACTGGAACTACTCCAGGTGCAACTGACAGTTGTCAAGACACCCATCCAAGTCATAGCCAGCTATAGACCCACCTCCATGACTCATGACACCCACTTCTCCTACCCAGACCTACTTGAGTTGATCAAGGTACCCCCCACCAACACCCTGATCCTTGGTGACTTCTACTACCTCACCATAAACTGGGTGAACTATTCCTGCACTAAGGCTCTCACCCAATGAATCCTTGACTTCATCAGTTCTAATGCACTAGACCAGCTTGTCTCATCCCCCACAATGGGAGATAACATTCTGGACTTACTTCTCACCAACATGGGTGACCACTGCACCATTTCCTTAGTATGTTCTTCCCTGGTGAGATTAGATCATCGGTCTGTCTCATTCAAAGTTTCTATCCCACTCAACCCCCATCTTTAATCAAGCTACAAAACTTCTCAAAAGCTGACTACAACCTCCTAAGGGAGGATATCAGTAGATTCACATTACTGCCTTCCTCAGAGGATGCAGACAACTATGCTGAACAGTACACCAATGCAGTATACAAGCACCTATACAACTGCATGGACTCAGCCATACCCAAGAGAACTAAAACCTGCTTCTCAAGGAAATACAAACCTGTCTGGTGGACATCCTTTATCAACAGGCTTTACCACAAAAGGAAGAAATTGTTGCCCAAGGGTAGAAAGTAATAAATTCCAAATTGGAAAAACTCCCTCCTTAGCTGCAACAAGCTAATTAGATCACTAATGAAAACCACAAGCAAAGCCAATTATGAATTGAAACTAGCCTCTGAAACAAAGGGAAACCACAGGGCCTTCTTTAGCTATGTCAGGAACCTCCATGGCAAAACCCAGATTTGTTCTGAATTAGTACTTAACAGTATAACCTACACTGATCCTGTTGACTTAGCCAACTTGCTAACAGATAGGTTCAGCACAAACTTCACCCCCCCCAAAGTTCCTTTCGACATCCCCGATATTTGTCCCACACATCACTTCTCCGTAACTCAAGTGTTAAAGACCCTAGCAAAGGCAAAGAAAACAGCTTCCATGGGACCTGATAGTATACCAAGCTGAATTCTGCACCATCTCCAGCAAAAACTAGTTTCACCATTAAGTACCCTATTCAACCACAGTCTAAATACAGGCTTCATTCCAACAGAGTGGAGAACTGCCATTGTCATCCCCTTACACCAAGGTGGTGCCACTACTGACCCTGTTAACTGTCCCCCATTAGCTTGATAAGCCTGATCTGTAAAGCCATGAAGTATATTATTATAGATCTCATGAACAAGGACATAGGCAATCTCAAAGCACTTGACCCTACCCAGTTCGGATTCATCAAAGACAGATCTTGCCTGTTGAACCTGGTTGACATCTTTGAGACTGTCACCAAGGCCCTGGATGAGGGAAAGTCAGTACTTACAGTTTACCTTGACTTGGCCAAGGCCTTCAACACAATCCCCGACTCAGGCATCATCAAAAAGCTAACACAACTTAGCATAAATCTCTATCTTATCAGGTGGATGGCCAACTTGCTCACTGGCAGGACCCTCAAAGTTAAAATAGGTACCTCCACCTCTGATAGCAGACCTATCACTAGTGGAGTTTCCCAGGGATCTGCCCTGGGATCCCTACTGTTTGGCATCTACTTCTCAGAGGTCCAGGCAAAGACAAAAGGTCTGTGGCTGACCAAGTTTGTGGATGACTGTAAGCTGAGTGCTGTCATTGACTCCCCAAACGATGTTAACAAACTGCAAGAGGATCTCACAGCAACTAATGACTGGTGTCAAAGTCATGGTTTCAAGTTAAATGCAAAAAAAATGTATCATCATACCATTCAGCAAAAACACGGCCCCTACTGGTTACCACATCAACAGCAACCCCCTAAGCATACATCCTCTGGTGAGATACCTGGGTACTCAGATTGACAACAATCTCACATTCGACCATCATGTAGCAGGAGTAGTCAGAAAAGCCTTTTTCTTGGTTCATCTCATAAGTAAAGCGATTGCATCCAGAAAAAAGGAGGTTATTAGCTCTCTATACTCCTAGCTCATTAGCTAATAATTAGTTTAACTCCCTGTTTGGTATGCACCTCTCCAAACTTCTACATCAACTGGAAAGGCCACAGAAATACTTCACAAAGAGAATCCATGGCCTCTAACACCTGTCTTTTGTGGACAGGCTCAAATCACTATCACTCTACTTGGTATCATACAGATTGCACAGAAGTTATCTGTGTCTCACCTACAAGGCAGTCTTGGACTCTGTCCTGCTAGAGATGCTCCATATCCCTAAGATTAACTCCTTGCACATTACCCTCTCAAAAGGCTTGAGTCTAATATGTGACATCAACATAACCTACTGGAGAGGCAAGTTTGTCTCCCAGAGGCTGCTCCATCTCTGGAATAGACTTCCCATACACGTCAAACAAAGTACCTCGCTGAACCTCTTCAAACTCAACCTTGATGAGTGGATGAGAAACCACAAATTTGTCCCAGGGATTCCACCTGTGTCCCTTATTGATAGAGGTGACAGGTGCTGACTGAGGTTTCTTTTTAGGGATAAACTCTTGGCTAGGCTTGTAAGGACCCCAGGGCTAGTAGCCTAGTAACCTCCTATGATCTTTTCTTCTCTTCTCCATTATTCTTTCTCTCTCTCTCTCTCTCTCTACTCTCTAACCCTAAACCTCTCTCATACACACACACACACACACACACACACACACACACACACACACACACAAGCACACTGCATGCGTACATGCCACACACACACACACACACACACACATACAACAACACACACACACGGACACACGCACACACACACACACACACACATATATATATATATATATATATATATATATGTATATATATATATATATATATATAGGTCTGCTTCATTTCACTGAAAACACACTTCACTGAAACTCATTTCATTAAATGCTCATTTCACTGAAAATCAGTTGCCCGAGCACAATTCACTGAAAGCTCACTTCACTGAAAACTAATCTGACTAAAACATATTTCATTCAAAGGTATATGCCCTGTTCCCTACTGTAGTGTGATCCTGGAGTTAGTATGTATAGTAAGGAGGATGTGGGGGCACAACCCCCACATTGGGTGTGTGTGTGTGGGGGTGTAGACCCCACATAGTTTGGTTATATATTATGTTCTGGAAAGAGTTATTCATTCAACTTGTAATTATCCATGTCTATGGTTTCCAACATTTAAAATAGGTGGGGGGGTTACGTCCCCCACACCCCCTTACTATATATACTAACTCCAGAATCACACTACAAGGGAGAACTGGGCATATACCTTTCAATGAAATGAGTTTCAGTCAAATGAGTTTTCGGTGAAGTGAGCTTTCAGTGAATTGTGCTCAGGCAACTGATTTTCAGTGAAATGAGCATTCAATGAAATTAGTTTCAGTGAAGTGTGTTTTCAGTGAAACAAAGTAGACCCATATATAATATATATATATATATATATATATATATATATATATATATATATATATACAGGCACACACACACACACACACACACACACACACATATATATATATATATATATATATATATATATATATATGTGTGTGTGTGTGTATGCACATATTTATAGAGGCATCGATAGTTAGATAGATATGACAATTATTAATATGGCATACCTGAAGCTTCACCAGTAGACACCCTTTGACCATCTTCCACTTGAGTGTCTACATTCATCACTACCCTGGATTTTCTGGATCCCTTACACTGGACAAGAATACTTCCATTTCAGTCAGTGGTGGTTTGTTAGCAGGCTTACCACCAGTAGTGCTCCATTCCCACGCTATAGAAGCATGTTTTAGTTGACTTTGGTGATTATGTCACTGGCCCAATAGCTCATGCTGTCATAATCACAGTCATGGCCACCATCAGCTTTGACATCATCAACCACTTGCAGTCAGATATGGACAAGGAAGGACTAGTTAGCTTACAGTAGCATGCCATTCTTACTAGTCAGATATTTGTATAACATGTGTTCACATTCTCAAAGAAATGTTTCAATAAAGGCAGTTAACATTGCCTGAGTTTACCAAAAAAAAAATGCTATACATGCTATAACACCACCAATGGCAAACAGTGCAGCACCTAGTGCTATGTGAAATGTAAGCCATCACTAATGTAAACAATACTTTTTGAATAAACATCACAAACATTCAAATAATCTGTATGAAACAGCAATATCAAAGTCTCTAGACCCAAACAGTCTCCCTTGCTATGATACAAGCACCTTACCAACACTATGAGCATATAAAATGCAGATTCACCCCTGTGAGCATTGTGAATATGCAAATCTAGTATCAGTTCATTATCATTCATGAGTTACTTGCACTTAGCACTGGGCACACAAACACGGTGTGAGTACCTACATGATTCTGTGTATTTGCAGTAGCAGTATAGGAATGAGCATTGACTAGTGCTGCTTGCTAAGGGTTTGCAAGTGTGAATGATTAGTCTTACTAAATAATAATCAAGTATTTCAAACTCCTACCACTTTTATGCAGACTTACTGAGGGTTTGACAGAGAGAGAATAGACTTACCAAAAAGTCAGGGATTGCATATGACTAAACACTTCTGATCTTACTGTGCCTCCAAGCAAAATGGCTATAATTCATATGAAATACATAGGTTCATAGGCAAGTACTAGGCTAGCTGCCCTTGTAGGCCATTTCAAGACTAGCCAATTTCCTTTTTAAAGGGGAGAATAAACCCTGTACCACATGACTGTGAGATAAAGACCTCAACCATCATACTAACCTCCAACAAAGCAGTTATATATACAAACAGATATGAAAAAATCCAAATGACATTGCATTCATGTTGGAAAAGCATAAAAAGATAATGATGTTCAGAAATGAAAGAGAAGAAATCGACAGTAGCATTGAAAACATTTATTATTGTGACAGAAATTATTAGCTTAACTATTCAAATACCCCATGCAGCTGCATATTTACTGGGAAGCTACAAAGCACAACTGCGAGAAAATGTTTATCTTAGACCTTTAATTAAAGAAATACAATGTCACATATTGAGGATATGTAATCTACTTTCAGTTCTTCAAAAATATGTCTGTTTCTGTGGCAAATAGTGAAAGTAAACTCAAATGTGTCATGTTAATGATATGGTTTCAAGGTTAAAATCTAGACAGGGGGCTGTTTATGTCAGAATAGTGATGTTTAATGCATATAATTCCATGTTATAAGTCAACAAAGTGGAGAAAATATAGAAAAAAACAGTTTATAATAATACTTTTTTTTTGGCTTCACCCTTTTCTCACCATTTGGCATTGTGCACCAAGGATTCTGAAGAAGTTTTTATCAAAAAACAAAAGCGCTAAATACACTGATAGTGTGGATCCTGGTCTTTCTTTTCCTGGTGTTTATTGTGCACCAAGGATTGTTAGTGATCACTAGCTGTGGATTTGTTAGTGATCACTAGCTGTGGATGGTGGTTCACATCCCAAGACAAAAGATGAGCCTGACACCAGCCCAATAGACAATTCTGTATGAGGAAAATTCATTTGTCAACTACCAATCTCTGTGGTACAAATTGTAAATGCATTGAGTTGGAAGCAACAGCAAAGATAATGGTGGTATCAAATCTAGAGTACCGGTACTTTTACTTATGAGGTCAGATTAAGTATTTACACACATTTTTGTATATGAATTGAATGCTATGTATGTCTGACACGTGCTAAATATGTTTTCTGTAGTTCTTGTGAGTTGGTGCTACAGTTGTTTGTTGTTGGAGACTTAGAATTTGATATGCATGATACAAAATATGACAGCTTGTAAAGTGTGATAACAGAAAATCAGCAACATCAGGAATATGGAAATATGTACAATAGATGTTGGATTACTTCTCCATATTTCACAGGCATGATCATGATAATAGTACATTCCCTTTAAAAGTATATTTTTATTACTTGTATATGCTGTGTCAAAAATGAAATAGGTGGGTGTTCAAATACAGCACTGACTGAGGTGTGTGTGTATGCGTGTGTGTGTGTGTGTGTGTGTGTGTGTGTGTGTGTGTGTGTGTGTGTGTGTGTGTGTGTGTGCACACGCACATGCGTGCGTGCATCTGTACTGCTAAGTACATCTGCACTGACCCACCCATTTGATGTATATACTTCTACTAAGGAAAAACATTTAAACTGGGGAGTGGTCCCCAGCATTGCATAAATACTGTACATGTGTGTATGTGTCTATACTGACCAAAGTGGCTGCGTCAGAATATCCACTCTGTAGGCTTCCACTTTACAAGGCATTTTTACACTGGAAGAGTGCCCCTTCATCAATCTATTTCATTTTTAGCCAATACACGTTCAGTGCAATACAATGATGTCATCCTTTCAATGTGCACTTTCTCAGTATTGTACTCTCACTTCTTCTGTTTTGCTTCCTGTTGATGCTGTGTTCTCTAGACTGTATAACTAGATAGGTAGGTGGTTTGAATAATGTATTGCTTAAATAATATGTCTATGTATATATGTCTGTACCATCATATATAATTCTCTATTCTCTAGCAGGCATTCCATTGTGCACACTTCCACTTGAGACATATTTACACAGAGAGAGAGCCTCCATTTATTTATAGCAACCCTAGACAAAACACATTTTCCCAACACACTGATAAGATAATGCTTTAAAAATTGCAGTCAGACTTTGCCTATGACACTGGCTGTTGATATTGTGTTCTCTACCTTGTGTAATTATATAGGCAGATGGTTTGAATCCAGCAGTGAGTGACTTCTGTGAGTTTGTATTTCTCTCTTGTGATGTGTAGCTGTACAGTGTTAGTGGGCTCTCCCACAGCTTTCATTCCCTTTTAGCAGACACATCACCTTATTAAAACAAAGATGATGACATGAATACTATTATTGGAATGATTGCACAGGTGTCTGTGATTATTTTCAATACTTCCACGTTGTCACAAGTGTGTATGTTGCTATAACAACCATCAGTATTGTTTCCTTCACATACATAAGACAAGGACAACCTTACAATTCTTTAATGTGTATGTATGTTCTAGCATCAATCATGTGGATGTAATTTATTAACTTTTATCACTCTCACCGTATACACTGCAATTACATTCTTTTAAGAAAGTCCTTCTATATTGCACAGTTTATAAATAAAGGGATTGCGTCTAGATCTAAGGATGTCATTGCCCCCCTTACTCAGCCCTCATTAGGACAATCATTCAAAATAATGCCCCCTTTGGCATGTATGTGTCCTGACACATGCAACAACTGGACTCCCCATAGAGATACCTTACTAAAAGGAAGCAAGGCCCAAATAAAATGTCCTACATAGGCTGACTCAAATCCCTGTCACTATACTTGGTATCCTACAGACTGCTAAGAGGTGACCTGCGCCTTGCATACATGGCATCCTCTGACCCATTACTGATGCATTTACTGCAAATTAGCAAGTCAAATGGTATCAGAAATACTTGGTCTAGGGTTCTAAACCTCTTCTGCAACATCAACAGAATGGATTGGAAGGACAGGCATATTTCGCAGAGGATAATGCTGCTGTGGAACGGACTACCCATTTACATAAAACAAAGTTCATCTCTTTCATTTTTCCAGTGCAACTTAGATCTATGGATAGGAAACAGAAAAATTGCCACAGGATTGCTTCCTGTGCTACTAATGGGCAGATGCATCTCCTAAATGCTTTATCCCATGCATGGCTCCCCTCAAATTATCTATGGTGTTATCCCAGTTATTATCATTAGGGGTAATAAATAATTAATTACTATGAGATGGGTAAGACCAAGCTATAACTAAATGGGATTGGTTATTTCAAGCACAAAGATAGGCTTAAAATGGCCTACAAGAGCAGCTAGCCTAGTACTTACCTATGAACCTATAAAGTACAGTTTGATGTCTAGAAGGAAAGTACATCCTAAGGCATTCCAGTGCAACACTATTAGCTGAAAAGCAACAGTGATGACTATTTAACTGCAGAAGATAATAAGCAATGAATGACATCTGAATTAACTGATTGATGCAAAACAGGCAACTAGCCTTTCCCAAGAGAGGATGCCTTCTACAGCCAAGAAAGCCCTAAATGACCTATGACCCAACATTAGGGAAATACAGAGCGAAGAATACTGCTGCATTTTCTCTATCACAATAGGTCAGATGAGACAATTATCAAAACAATAATTTTGAATTCGTGTGAAGAGAGACATTATCAAAACATTACTTATGCAACTACTATACAAGTAAATGCTGTAACATCTGCTATATCAGTTGGAAAAGGGGATACTCAGCATTCCATTAATACAGCATACCTCTGCACAATTTGTGGGCAACCTGAATTAAACACTTAAGCCTCTGCTACTTAAAAAAAAAAGATATATAAAAAAGAAGATACCCATGGTTGAAAGGTAAAAAAGACAAGACAAAAAATGATATCATCTGCAATGGGCATTTAACTTTCTGGATCTTTTCTCCCCGGGCCTTTGCTGAAAATGGGTATCAGTTACCCAGTCAAACTTTCCTGGCAAACAAATGTCAATAAATAATAAATAAATGGACATCATTTGATCTACAAAAAGGACCTTTGCAAATTAAACATCAACCTCCATTATTTTCAGAAGCATTATGATGTATGAAATTTCAGGCTCCAGAAAGAAGAGAAATATGATTAGAGATTACATTTGCCCATTTGTCAGTGATCCTGTCACTCATCACCAGGCTATGTAATAGCAACTCAGGAGGCCGCTTCCTCTTTTGCTGCAACAGTCTCAGATATTCACCAGTGAGCTCCATACTGGAATCCAAAATTGTGCATATTTCCAGATGTCATGGTCTGCACTTCATCTGTTAAGCCAGAGTCTTCCTTCTTACTGCCTTGAAGTGAAGCAAATTTACAAAACAGTTTTATAGGAAGTAACTTGCCTCATCAGATATAGCTTGATCTCTTCATGTCTACATAAGAGTCCTTTTGGTGACAGCCAGTGCTGTCACATAGAAGGATAAAGATCTAACTATGGCCCAGGTGAACTGGGTTTGATTAGTAGCTTGGGCATCCAAGATACATGCAAAGAGGGATGGGTATACCTATTTTAGGAGATGGTATCTGTCTAGCTTCTCCCAAAGGGCAGGCATGGCCTAAAGAGAGGAGTAGCCTTCAGGTGGAAATAGATGAATGTGGGGAGGAAGAGGGAAGGAGGGAAAACCAATGGTAAGTTATAAAGAAAAAATTCTCCAACACAGAAGCAGCCACCAGTAAGACTTTCCCTTCCATGATGCCATTAAGATCATGCTGGCCCTGGCTTGGAATCAGAGAAACTCCAGGGATGGAAGTAGGATCCTCTAGACCCTGAGAAGAATGAGAATGATGAAGGAATGGTGGAGAAGAGTCCTTTTGTTGGGTATCCTTCTTAAGGCTGAATAGCATCCCTTATGGCTCACTGCAGACCTTTCACTTAGAGAAATAAGTGGAGTAGCTTAAAACAGAAGTAAATTCAAAAATGGAGACAAGGAGGACTCCTCTGACCCTCCCTTGGGTTGACAGGCAGTCATAGGCTTTCAGACTGCTGACAGACAACCTTTCTCTATAGGGACACAGTGAGACAAGACAAAAGCTTCAGATGAAGAGGAAAATGGGTATATTTGCTTATTTTTTCCAGTTTCAGAGCCTCTGGAAAGTGTAGCTGGACCTTTAAAACTATTGCCATCACTTGATGAATAACTGGTATAAACCACTTCCTTTTAGTGAGAGGTGGTGTTCAGTAAACAGGAATGATACAAACTGGACCTGATCAATCAAGGCCCTGCTGACAAGTTGTCTGGACATGTTCATGAGTGCATAGCAATCTTTGAGATTGGAATACTTTAGATGGAAGTAATTGGATTGTTTTTTTAGTTACCTCAAGACTACATGGCTCTATAAGGAACCCTACAAGACCCTTATACAACTCATGGACTTTTACAGTTTGGTAATTCCTGAAACTTTAAACAAAATTAATTTAACATGATCAAGCTACAAAATTATTCTGTTAACACAACATTTAGGATTGCAGTGTGTGTTAACAGTTTACTAAGTAATCAACATTTGCTTGCAGAAACAGTGTCATAGTGTATGTGCCCTTCTTTCCAGTGTACTTTGTGATCACTCTTCACAACCGATTGAAGAAACACTAGTTTCACACTATCCCAAACGAGTAGTAAACTGCCAAAGGTTAACTGCTCGATGCTCCAATCTCTCCTTGATGTTAGCAGTCTCCCAAACTGGTTTTGCAGCAATGTTGTGATGTCAGCCCTTGACATTAGTACCATCCACATAGCATTTTCTGAAACACAGCCAGCAGAAACACCTGTAAATTACTCTGCAGTATTCAAAGTGCAATGTTCTAAGCCAGGATTGTGACTACAGAAAAGTTACCCAGGTGATACTTCCTCCATTCAGCATTTAATGTTACACTAAAGTCTAAGACTAAGTACAGGCATAATGTCCCATGAAATGCATGCTGGGAATGAAATATATATTCGAGCAGAAGGACCACAGGGGTTAACCTGCCCTGAAGAGTATACATGTAATCATAGGAGTTTACCCCTCAAAAAAGAAACCTCTGTCAGCACCTGTCACCCCTGTCAATGAGGGATACAGGTGGAACCCCTGGGACAAATTTGTGGTTTCCCATTCACTCATCAAGGATGCACTTGAAGAGGGTCAGCAAGGTACCCTGACATGTATGGAAGTCCATTCCAGAGATGGGTCAACCTCTGGGAGACAAACCTGTCTCTCCAGCAGGTTTTGTTGATGTTGTATATTAGATTTAGGCCTTGTGAGTGGGTAATGCACGAGGAGTTAGACCTATGGATATGGAGCATCTGTAATAGGGCAGGGTCCAAAATTGCCTTGTAGGTGAGACACAGATCACCTCTGAGCAGTTGGTGCAGGTGTTTGGAGAGGTACATACCAAACGGGGCATTATACTCAATTATAGGCCTAAGAGGGCAGAGTACAGAGAGGTAATAACCTCCTTTTTTCTGGATGCAATCCCTTTACTTATGAGATGAACCAAGTAAAAAGGTTTTCTGACCATTGCTGCCACATGATGGTCGAATGTGAGATTGTTGTCAACCTGAGTACCCAGATATTTCGCCACAAGTTGCATGCTTAGGGGGTTGCTGTTGATGTGGTAATCAGTAGGGGCCATGTTTTTGCAGAATGGTATGATAATACATTTTTTTTGTGTTTAACTTAAGGCCTTGACTTTGATACCAGTCATTTGTTACTGTGAGACCCTTTTGCAATATGTTAACATCATCTGGGGAGTCAATGACACCACCCAACTTACAGTCATCTGCAAACTTGGTCAGCCACAAGCCTTTTATCTTTGCTTGGACCTCTGAGAAGTAGATACCAAATAGTAAGGGGTCCCAGGACAGATTCCTTGTGAACACCAGTAGTGGCAGGTCTGCTGTCAGAGGTGGAGGTGCCTATTTTGACCTTGGAGGTGCCTATTCTGACCTTGTGTGTCCTATTGGTGAGCCAGTTGGCCACCAACCCAATGAGGTAGGAATTTATGTCAAGTTTCGTTTGCTTTTCAATGATGCCCGAATGGGGGATTGTGTCAAAGGTCATAGCCAAGTCAAGGTAAGCTGTATGTACTGACTTTCCCCTTATCCAGGGCCTTGGTGACAGTGTCAAAGAAGTCAACCTGGTTCAACAGGCAAGATCTGCCCTTGATGAATCCGAACTGGGTGGGGTCAAGTGCTTGGAGGTTGCCTGTGTCCTTGTTTCTGAGATCCATAATAATACGCTTCATAGCTTTACAGATTAAACTTGTCAAGCTAATGAGGCAATAGTTTCCAGGGTCAGTAATGGCACCACCTTTGTGCAAGGGGATGACAATGTTAGTTCTTCACTCTGCTGGAACGAAGCCTGTAATTAGCCTGTGGTTGAATAGGGTGGTCAATGGCAAAGCTAGTTCTTGCTGGAGATGGTGCAGGATACAACCAGGGATGATATCAGGTCCAATGGAAGTTGTGTTCTTTGCCTTGGTTAGGGCCTTTAACACTTGGTCTATGGAGATGTGAGGTGTGGAACAAGTATTGGGGATGTTTAATGGACCCTTGGGGGGGACAGGGGGTGACGTTTGCACTGAACCTATCTACCAAAAGGTTGGCTAAGTCAACAGGATCAGTGTAAGTGATACCATTAAGTCACAATTCAGAACAAACTTGGGCTTTGCCATGGAGGTTTTTGACATAACTGAAGAAGGCTTTGTGGTTTTCCTTTGCTTCAGAGGCTAGTTTTGATTCATAACTGGCTTTGGAGGTTTTCACTAGTGAGCTAATTTGCTTGTTGAGGCTAAGGAGAGAGTTTTTCCAGTTTGGAATTTGTTCCCTTTTACCCTTGGACAACAGTTTCTTCCTTTTGCTGTAAAGCCTGTTGATAGAAGATGTCCACCAGACTGGTTTGTGTTTCCTTGAGGAGCAGTATTTAGTTCTCTTGGGTATGGCTGAGTCCATGCAGTTGTACAGGTACTTGTATACTGCATTGGCGTACTGTTCAGCATAGTTGTCTGCATCCTCTGAAGGGGATGGTGGTGGTGTGAAGCTAATGATACCCATCCTTAGGAGGTTGTAGTCAGCTTCTGAGAAGTTTTTTAGCCTGGTTATGGCTGGGGGGGGGGGGTTGGATGGGATAGAAACTTTGAATGAGACAGACTGATGATCTGATCTCACCAGGGAAGAACATACTATGAGAGAGGTGCAGTGGTCACCTATGTTGGTGAGAACCAAGTCCAGAATGTTATCTTCCTTTTTGGGAGATGAGATGAGCTGGTCTAGTGCATTAGAATTAGTAAAGTCAAGGAATCATTGGATGAGAGCATTAGTGCAGGAATAGTTCACCCAGTCTGTGGTGGTGTAGTTGAAGTCACCAAGGATCAGGGTGTTAGGGGGTAACTTGATCGAGACAAGTAGGTCCAGGTAGGAGGACTGGGTGTCCTGAGTCATGGAGAGGGGTCTATAACTGGCTACAACTTAGATGGGTGTCTTGACAACTGTCATTTGCACCTGGAGTAGTCCCAGTGTGTCATGCTGGCAAACCAGTCTAGAGGTGTGCCTATCCTTATTGATGATAGAGACTTCACCACCCTTAGTCTTTCTGACCTCATTTTGGGGTCGGAATGTGTGGAATGAGGTATAGCCTGGTAAGGCAGGTGTGCTCTCTGCAGCCCTAAACCAGGTTTCTGTGACCAAATAGACATTTACATCTTCCAGTGTGAGGAAAGTCTGCAGTAAGTGCATTTTCAGGTTAAGGCTCCTAGCGTTAAGGAGCATAACCTTCAGTTTGCTTTTTGACAGATCTTTTATGGTGAAAGGTTTGTCTTTGGGACATTGCCTAAAAAAGGCACAATGGAGGAGGGAAAAGCCTTGGCCAGGATTCAGAATCCCATGGGTGACAGGTGGAGGCCATCTCTAGCAAAGCATTGAGGCCTATCAGCCATGTCATCCCAGGCAGACAGATACTGGATCACTTTGGAATGACACCAGAAACTAAGCCAATTGCTGAAGTCAATTATTTTTTGTTGGTATTGTGGTATCATTTTTGGTGAAGGTAGGATGCTTAGGGCTAGGATCATACCTGCCTGGAACACATACTCTGAGACTTCAATCATGTCTCTCTTCATATGGTCCAGGGAGGTACAGCTCAAGTCATTCACACCAACACATACAATGACAGAGTCGTACTTGTGCAGAGACTTAAGTGCATGCATGATGTGGTGGATTCTGGCACCTGACAGACAACTGAATGTGACCATCTCCTTGTCGAGCCTGGTGAGGGGGACATTGGTGTGTCTCACAATTGACTCACCAGTGACTAGTGTGTTTGGTTTATTGTTATGCCTTATGGGCTGTGCTGATTTATTGTTTTACCTTATGGGCTGTGATTTCAGTGTTATGAAGTGTCACTAATCAGTGAAAAAGATGTGAGAATTTAAAACACCAGATATTTAATCATTTAAACAGCAAGCAAGGATTGTGATCCTTCACAGATGCAGCTCTTTTAGTAATATTGCCACAGCTAGAAATGGTCTGCTGAGTGTTGGTATTAATTAACCAGTACTACATTCTGTGTCTTTCTTGTTAAATGTTCACAAATCTTTATTAAATCTACTTAGTAGGTCATTTTGTCTTTCATAAGCAGTCTTATGGAAACATCCCCATTGTTTCTGGAATCAGAATTGACTTTACTGTTAAATAATGTGACATCATTTGTACAGCATGCTAGAGATATTGTAAATGTTTTGAGGCATGTTCAAATGGCAGGGGCTGTTTAGCTATGTTACATGTAAGATTATTTTATATCTTCATTTTCCAATCCACTGGTTTCAAAAGAATACGGTACTGATTATGTGATACTCAGATTTATAAGGATGCAGAAAATATGTTTTGAAAGTTTTAGGACATTGCTTCAAAAATATGTTGTTGGCATATAACAGGGCATAGTGCAATATAAACAGTAAGCTACAGTTACAGTCATTATTGATAGAGTCTGCAGTACTTCCAGCTGATTACACATTTATGTAGACTCACCAAATTATTATTTAAGTCATCCATCCATCTGTTGTTCTACACAGTTATTATGACATAGGTTCATAGGTTCATAGGTGTGTACTAGGCTAAAAGTCCTGGAGCCTTTACAAGCCTAGCCCATAGAAGTGCCCTGGCATCATGCCACCTGATGTTAGTTCCCAGTGCCTCTATCAAGTAGAGCCACTGCAGTGATCCCTGGGCTGAACTTTCTATTTCCCATCCACTCATCAAGATTTCTCTTGAAGAGGGCCAGTGAGGTGCTCTTCTTGACATGTATGGGAACTCTATTCCAGAGCATGGGCAGTCTCTGGGTTATGAACCTGTCCCTCCAGCATGTTCTGTTGATTGTGGTAATGAGGTTGATGTCTCAGGAGTGTGTGGTGTGGAGGGATTTGGGTTTCCTTAGATGTAGCATTTCTAACAGAGCTGGGTCAGACATGGCTTTGTAAGTCAAGCAGAGATCGCCTCTTAGTAGATGATATGAGACAGAGAATAGTTGGAGTTTTTTTAGTCTGGCCATATAGGACATGTTTGTAAGGCCTAGAATCCTCTTCATGAGGTACTTTAGTGGCCTTTCCAGCTGTTGCATGTGTCTAGTGAGGTACATGCCAAATGAGGCATTATACTCGATGACTGGCCTAATGAGGGAAGAGTAGAGAGAGATGATGACTTCTTTCTTCCTGGATGCAAAACCATTGTTAATGAGATGTGCCACATAGAAGGACTTTCTGACCACAGTGGCAATGTGGTGGTCGATATAGAGGTTGTTGTCAACCCATGTCCTCAGATCTCTTATAACGCCTTCAGTGTTCAGCAGGCTCCCATCAATGTGGTAATTAGTGGGAACCGAGTTTTTACCAAAGGGGATGACAACACATTTTTGGCATTAATCTTAAGGCCATGGTTTCGACACCAGACATTGGTCTCAGTGAGACCTTTCTGTAGGATGTCTACATAACTTAGGGAGTCAATAATGGCTCCCAGCTTGCGGTCGTCTGTGAACTTGGTCAGCCAGAGTCCCTCCGTGTTGGCCTGGACTTCTGAGAAGTAGATGCCAAACAGAAGAGGACCCAGGACTGATCCCTGTGGGACTCCACTCATGACTGGTCTGCAGTCTGACTTGGAGTCTACTACTTTCACACTGTGGGTTCTATCTGTGAGCCAATTTGCAACCCACCTAGTGATATAGGGGTTGATGCCTAGTTTGGTGAGTTTATCAATAACTCCTGAGTGGGGAATGGTATCAAAGGCCATGGCCAGATGGAGGTAGGCACCAAATCTCTCGGCCAGTATGTTGGCAATATCTGTTGGCTCAGTATAAGAGGTACCATTGTGCAGTAACTCAAAGCAAACCTGGATATTTCTGTGGAGATTCTTGATCTAACTATAGAAGGCTTTGTGGTTATTTTTAGTGTCTGCTGCAATTCTGCCTTCATAGCTGGCTTTAGAGGTTTAGATGAGGGATCTCAACTTTTTGTTGAGGCTAATAAAGGAGTTTTTCCAGTCTTGGGGCATCACCTTTTTCTGCAACAGTTTCTTCCATCTGTTGTAGAGTTTATTAATGGCAGGGGGCTACCAGATTGGCTTGCTTTTTTGGAGGAGAGCATCTTGGTTCTGTTGGGTATGACTAGTTCCATGCATTTATGTACGTGTTCATACAGTGCATTGGTGTATGATTCAGCAGTCATGCATCTATTTTCCATTGACATGGGTGCTGTGAAGTTAGCCACCTCTGTTTTTAGGATCCCAAAGTCAGCTTTGGAGAAGTTTTTCATGGGGGTGAGGGTGAGATGTGGATTTCCATGGTGATTAGTTTGTGGTCAGATCTAACCAGGGAGGAATTGACTATTGATGTTGAGCAATGGTTGCCCATGTTAGTAATAATCAGGTTAAGGATGCTGCTTCCTCTAGTGGGGGTAAGAAAGAGCTAGTCCAGGGCATTGGAAATGATGAATTCCAGGAAGTGTTGGGCCAGTGTACTGGTGCATGAGTAGTTTTCCCAGTTGATGGAGGGGTAGTTGAAGTCACCTAATATAAGAGTGTTGGGTTGGACCCTAATAGTTTCCAGGGTGCTTAGGAACATGGAGTGATAGTCTTGGGACATGGTTGGGGACCTATAGCAGGCTATGACCTGAATCACCATCTTACCCAATGTTAGTTGTACCTGAAGTATCTCAGATGCATTTTGCTGGGCTACTAGTATGGAGGTGTGCATATCCTTTATGAATATGGAGACACCACCACCTTTAGAGCTTTGGTCCATGTTCTTGGCCGAAAGGTGTAGAATGAGTTATAGCCTGGTAGCACAGGGGTGCTTTCTGCTGCTTTAAACCAGGTCTCCATTACAGCACAAATGTCAATGTTCTCCATTTTAAGGAGTGCTTCGAGCAAGTGCATCTTGAGATTTAGACCTCTGGCACTGAGCAACATGACCCTCAGATTGCATTTATTTATAGCTGTTATGGTGGTAATTTGGTCTTTGGAACTTCACGTAAAAAAGGCACTATAGGGGTGGCAAGAGCCTTAGCCAGTATCCGGAAACCCAGGGATGACAGATGCGGGCCATCTCTGGCAAAGCATCGAGGCCTATCAATCATGTCATCCCAAGCAGACAGATACTGGATCCCCTTAGAATGACACCAGAAACTTTGCCAATTGTTGAAGTCAATCATTTTCTGCTTGTACTGCAGTATCATTCTGTGTGATAGTAGGATGCTGCTCAGGTGCTAGAGCCATAACTGCCTGGGCCACATAATCCAAGACCTCTTTCATGTCTCTTTTCATGTAGTTCAGGCAGGCATATCTCAGGTCATTCACACCCACAAGGACAGTGATAGAGTCATACTTGTATTTGCTATGGAGTGGCCTGCGTGCATGCGTTATGTGTCGGATTCTGGCACCTGATAGACAGCTGACTGTTACCTTCTCCTTATTCAACCTAGTGAGTGGGACATCAGTGTGCCTCACTATTGTGTCACCTATGATTAGTGTATTGGGCAAGCTGTTTTGCCTTAGGGGCTTAGGTGTAGGGGCACACTGTGTAGGTGAGCTATGTGTCTTGTAGTCTGTGCTGTGTTTTGGTGGTCAAGTGCATTTTGCCTTGGAGGTCTCTGCTGTTTGGGTAGATTTCTATTGAGAGCCTCCGTGAAGGTGGGTGTGTGGTTTGTGTTTTTATGTGAGAGCTGTGATGGTGGGTGTTCTGGAGGGCTATGTGTAACATGTGGTGTGGTGCAGGTGTTGTCCTTCTCTTGACCAGCTATTCAGATTTTGGCTTGAGAGTGCATTGCTTCCAATTAGGATATATAAGTGCATCTCTCACAAGTCTGAGTGTTGTGAGGTAAGAAGAGAGGGTTGTCTGTGTACATGAGGGAGTTGCTACACTGCCTCAGAATGTCCAAGTTCACCAGGTTAATAGGAGAAAGCACAGGGAACTGACCTTTAGACATGCCAGGAGGGATGGTCATTATTACTAAGTACTGGAGCTGTTTCATTATATATTCCTTTTACAGGAAAAATGTCAGTCAAGGTGTCTGAGTCTGTACAGAGCACTGCCAAACGCTTGAAGGGAAACTAAGACATAGACCCTGAAAATTTAAGGATGAAGTATTTAGACAGATATTCTGAAGATAGGAAGAAATCAAGCAGTACTTACTGAAAAATAAAGAATTAGCTTGTCAAGAATGATGAAAAGAGGGGAGTCGCATGAATGGCTACTGCCTGGCTACTGCTAATGTTGGTCTCAGTTATTAAGGTTTCTGGTGATCAGCTGTCTCCAGGAAATAATGTAACTGCACTCCTTCTCTCCCCAGGAGAAAACAAAAGCACTAATCCCAAGATGACTACTGAGAGGCAGAATGTGGGTTCTCCAGTTACTGGTGGTCTTGCCATAGATGCTTAAATGTAAACTAAATTTATGTTTTGGTTATTTGCTTACAACCATCACATAGCACAATGTATTTAAACTGTGCTACAAAATTACTAAAAAGCTGCAGGAAGCTCTTATTTTCCACAAAGCTGATCTGGCAGTTAGTACAGAGGATTAAGGGTATGAGTTACTTTCTTTAGTCAATGGTCTAAGCAAGTCACTATATCAGACCGAGTTCACAGACTAAGTATGAAAAAGATCCATCTGGATAAGTGCTCTACTCCAGTCAGTAAACAAATAATTATTACACATTTAGAAACTATTATACTGTAAGGTCAATTCCTATTTATTTAAAAGATATGTATAGCAGATTTTCATTTTGTTGTTGACAAAATAGTAAAACTTTAAAATCGGTTGTGTGTATATTAAATTACACTAGAGGTCACTCTTTCTTTGTAAATCAAATAATCTTTTACATTTTTATAAAGGTTTCTATTCAAATGTATCAGCATCTAGAGGGAAAAGAATTTTAGTGTATAAATCCAAAAAATCTCTCATGTCTTCTTTCGGCTTTTCCCGGTTAGGGGTCGCCACAGCGGAACTCCGGTCCGCTAATGACTGGCAGTTGATTTTTACGTGCTGGCTTGCCGTGCCTAACGCACAACCTTCAATGAAGGAACACCCATTCATGCAAGTCAACACACAGAAGGTGCTCTAACTGAGAATCGAACAGGCAACGTCTAACTGTGAGGCGACAATGCTAGAATTTATTTAAACTAGTCCTTTTTCTACTATAGTCCTCTCAAAATGTAAAAAGTAAGAAACTGCAACCTGATTTCTTCAATGAAATACATATATTTATATGTATATGTATATTTATTTATTTAACATTTATTGATCAGGAAAATCCGACTAGGACAGAGTGTATTTTTAATGGAGGCTCAGGGAGAAATGCTCCAGACTTATGTCTTTGGAATGTGGGAGGAAACCCATACAAAAGCAAGGATTCCATGCAGACTCCACACAGAAGGGTCCCCAGCTGAGAAGTGAACCAGAGACTCTCTTGGTGTGAGGCAACACAGTTAACTGCTGCACCACTGTACCGCATTATTTGTCTATACTGTTTGATCTCAGCCATTTGCATACTTTGACTGCTTGTGGCAAGCATTTATTATGCACTTATACTCGCAATTAATAAATTGTATTTCTGCTATGTGAAATCACTTTGTTGAATTTATTTGCAAATACTGTAAAGGCAGTAAATACCAGTTAAACACATTTTCATGTCTCTCTTGTCTAAGTCATGATTTTTTCCACTAAAGTGTGTGCTATTGTATCTTCACCTGATTTCCTAATGGTTAATATTGGGTTACTTTGGAAAATACCTCACTATTTATTAATATGTAATTGTAGTTGCCTAAGGATACATGTTGTAATAAAAGTAATTTCTTATTTCACTGATCAATAGTACTTGTAATCAGCCTTCGTTAATCCGTTCAAGGTCAGATTCCATTTCCTTCATATAGTCTATTGCTATGTGCTTATTTGCCTGTAGAAGCATCCAAATAGTTACCAGCAATCCTGTGATGTTTTGCCACTTCCCAAAAAATTGATGGTTTATTTCAATGTTTTATCTCTAATACATTCCCTTACTTATGATTTTAAATAACCCTAGCATGCTGCAACCGCCCACATGCCCCAGACACTTTAGAGTTCTCACCCCATGTGTAAGTTCAGGCATTAAACACGTCTCCTTTTTCTTCGCATATTATGTTACGATTTTGAAACTTTCTTTAAGCTAAGTCAAATAATGTAGTGCTGATCATTTTGTACTGTACAATATCTTACCGAATCATATTTCTTATTTATTTATTTGTTTTATTTTATATATTTATTTTTGTTGATCAGGAAAGTCAGACTGGGCAAGGTCCATTTTCACTAAACGTCCAACTGTAAAAGCTCCTGCACATTGAATGAATACATAATTATTAACATTTTTTTCAGTAGAAATTAAAGTAGGTTCAGTAACATTGCCACATTGCATCCTAGTGATGCCTCCAGGTGCATCTGCAGTTACCTCCTACTGACGCCTCTAGGCATCAAATATTGCTTGTTCATATTTGCACCAATAATTCCAAAACCATGCTATGTACAAGGTTTTAAAAGAGTTC
The DNA here is from genome assembly GCF_019279795.1 of Protopterus annectens. NCBI lineage: Eukaryota > Metazoa > Chordata > Ceratodontiformes > Protopteridae > Protopterus > Protopterus annectens. The sequence goes on along the minus strand of NC_056740.1, from coordinate 319,291,951 downwards.
ATCTTAAAGTGTACACAATGGTAAACTCAACTGCATTAATATTTTACCTCTGTCTAATGAAGGTAAAGAGGTATTAACTGCAGTTTTTAGTATATTAATTTATATAAATATAATTTTCAAATTTTTATAACTATCTCAACAACCAAGTAACATAGACAGAACTCCTTAGCCTCATATGAAAGATCTCAGCAAGATGAAAAAAAGGTGTGTAACTTGAGTGGTATTTGAGATATTGTAAGTTGTTTACAAAATATTACCAACATAATAGTTACTGTGTTTACTGTGACTTATAAAATTTGGTTTAAGATCTAGAACCTAAAGAATACTTTGTGTCTTTCCGCTTTTCCCGGTTAGGGGTCGCCACAGCGGAACTCTGGTCTGCTAATGATTGGCAGTTGATTTTTATGCACCGGCTTGCCAGGCCTGATGCACAACCTTCAATGAAGGTACACCCATTCACGCATGTCTCTATGCAGAAGACGCTCTAGCTGAGATTCGAACCAAACAGCGTCTTACTGTAAGGCGACAATGCTACCGCAGCACCACTACCACTATAAAAATAGTTTGTTCTGAAGGGTTTGGCATTTATATTACTTTCATAACCCCTATGGTTCCAGAGATATGAACATTTGTTTGAAATGTGAGGACATAATTTGATTCTGTCAAAAGGCTTAGGGTCCACCCATTACAAGTTACAATGCAAACTTTCTGAGCTCTATTGGAGTGAATGAGAAGTATACGCAGTGACAACAGTTTTAGAAGTTTTATAACATGATGTAAAGAATATTTTCAAAAGGACAACAATTGTTAGGCTGAGAAATTATAGGAATTGTACTTAATATTAAGGATGATGAAATGCAGGTGAGGTAATGGGAAAGCTAGAACTTGAACAGACAGAAGACAAAAGTGAAGCAGAGGATGTTTTATATGCTTTATTAGTATAAAACATATTTTGACATAATTAAAACATTGTAGTTGCTCTCCACATTACCTAGACAAGTAAATCAGATACTGAGATGGTTTTGTTATATTTGCATTGGAGGTACTAAAAAACATCTTATATCATGCTTCCACATGACAGAGCATTTTCACTAGGGTGATATTGCAGTGAATAAGACAGTAAGCTATATAAACCAGATAGCAAAAGCTCCAGACAATTTATTTATTTATTTAGCACTAGAGGTGTTGATGGGACTTTTTATTCACTTTGACATTTTATTATCGTAATGGAATAAATTGTAACATGAAATGTACTTATGAAGATGCTAAAAAGGCTTAATGAGTGTTATTTGGAGGACACTGAAGATGAGATTGACGTACCAAATTATGTTGACAAAACAGTACATTCCAGGTCGGTACTGTTTCTTCAAAAAGCAAGATATACAAGTTCTAGGGGACAAAGCATAATGGTGGGGGAATACCAGTACAAAGGGAGGAAGTGCTTTCTTATTGTAAGACATTATGTAAGAAAAGTGTGTTACAGGAGAGAGAGTGTTTGCTAATAAATAAAAATTTAGAGAGGCATAGAAAAAAACACCACAAGCCTGCTGATAAGCAGGAAAACATACATTACTCAGTAACACCAAACAACAAATAAGAGACCAGAAGGTTATTGGGAAGATTTCATAGATATAGCATATTTTGCTTATGTGAATCATCAGCATACACATAGATATAGATATTAATGTCAAAAATCAAAAACTTTAAATAAATAACTGCATTTTCAGCCCAAATTAACACTGCAGAGACCTCTTCAAAAAGCACCTCTTATGTAACGTATGTATGACTAAGGCATATTCCTGCACAATTCAGATAAGACTCTCCTCAGAATTTCGCTGCATTATTAGGGTTAGATCGTAAATGGATTATGAACTTAGTTCAGGAAAATGGTCAGGAATGTTACGGAATGACAAGAAAAAAGTGTACATCACAATTCAGGGTACTGGGTCCCTCATGGAGAGGTAGAAATAATATTTTTGTTCTGTGAGTTGCAGATATCAAACTAACATTACAATTTTCCATTCAAGAGTATGAAGGACTCTCTCATTATTTGTAGCCCTATACTCTGGTGTTATGTGTACATACATATTTCTTCTGGTGTCTCAACAAGAAAGGATCTGCATTACTGTTGCAGCAGGATAGTATATGTATGATATCATGAGATGAATCTATCCAAGAAGTGCAGAAGTTCATAACAAATTTAAATACAATTTAATTAAAGGTTATCACTGCTGTCACAGCTCTATTTGTACAGTGGGGAAGAAGTTCAAGATGAAGAAAGACTCCAGATGGTCATTTCTATAATTGGAGAAAGCATATGAGAAGGTCTCAAGAAAGCTGATTTGGGCAGGCCTGTGATGGTTTGATGTACTGGAAACACTGGTAGAATTAGTGTAGGCTATGTACAAAGGAGCCAAGGACACAGGTATGAACAGTGTTTGGACTCACAGAGGGGGTCCTGGTGGGAGTGGGTGTGCATCACTGTTCAGCTCTAAGCCCACAGCTGTTCATACTAGTGATGGTGATCAAACCCACTCAGCTGACTCACAAACCTACAAGAGTAGCAGCACCATCGACTGATCATTCTGAATTGTCTAACTCTTCATTTTATCATAGAAAGTAAACTTAGCAACCAATTACCACTTATATCAGAAATGTTATTATGTCAGTCATTAAATGAAGCCCATAACAACAAGTGATGATGGATACATAGAATAGCTTGGAGGATGAGGGCATTATCCTATGAATAACTTTTTGCTTCACCACCAAGGCTCAGTAAACCTTTAGTACTGTCACTACTACACCCTTCCACTGGTCAGTCTCTCAAACCCTTCTACCCTCAGTTGTAAACTAGAATACAAAATTCTCTGTCTCTCCACTTGGAGTAACTTTATCTTTCCACCTATGGAGAGTGATGCATTCTTTTCTAGGACAGAACCATGTCCTCTAATTCAGAAGTGACACATAACATCCAAACGGTTTCACAGTTAATGGAGATCATTACCATGTGTGCCCAAAACAACATTATCTGCAAAAAATAAATAAATAAAAATACCTTCAAATCTCTAGACTGGATAGTCTCCACACCCTTTACCTGAGACTTGATATCTTTTCCAAAAAAAAAAAAAAAAAAAATTATGAAGAGGTGGGTGCATAATCCCTGATGGGGTCATGTGCCCATATTACATGTATCTGAATTAATGTAAAGAATGCAGATACAGTTGTCTCTCCATATAAGATCAAAAAGCCACGTGATCCTCTAATATTGTGGCAAGTACTGCAGTTTCAGTCTGGGATGCAGTGTAATATAACTGCTCCAGATCATTATAATGCATTCGGACTGCATAAACAATCTTCTAAACACATCTGTAATGCCTGTTCAAGGGCAACAAGTTGATTTTCTGTTCCACAACATGGAGGAATCTAAACTGCTCCTCTTAAATCATAGACTCATGCTTCAGGCATTCATTTTTCTAGCACATTAGTGTAGACTTTCCAGAAAGTTACAGGAGCTTGATTTCTCTAGAATATCAACACACCATCTTGTCCAAATTATTGAAATCTTGCCCATGACAGCAGACTGCCAGTCTTCATTATTGTTCCTGTCTTCCACTTAACATTGAAAGAGGCACGATACTACTACAATTTCTAGAAGATTCAGTGTTTCTGGCCAAATCTCATGCATTTCTGAAGCCTTGCAACTGCAGATCTGCTTAACTGCCTCAGCCATACTGGTTACTAAAACTAACCTAATTCCACCACTTGGATCCAGCACAGCCTCCTCATAGGAAGGCAGATTCAAAGAATTCCTTCTACTTCTTATCAATGTTCCCCATCAAGGTCACTATTTGTCTATCTTTTTGAGCACTGCCCTGGTGATGTTGTGTGCCCCAGCTGTCTAGAGTCATTCTACCTGGCTTCAACAAACTCCTCTGCATCTGTGTTTTTACTTCTATGACTGCTGTAGCAGTTATCTTTCTGGGTTGTTAAATATCTATCAGATCTGGAAAGTTACCAACTACCATCACCTGGAGGGTCTGTTTCCTTAATTAAACAGCTTCCTTTTCTGCTAGTATCCACCAGTGGGTCCTAAGGTTTCTTCTTGTGTAAAGAACTGACTATATTGTGGCCATAGATCCTCAACTACCAAAGTATTGATCAGTGCTCATTTGGACTTCCTACCCCATAAGTGCATTTCCAGGATACCCTCACTATGTTTATGTCTCCAGGATTTTTCCAGCCCTCACCTCAGCTCTCTGCCAAATTTTCTTCAAAGCATTGATCACTTGGCTGTTCAACATCTCTCTCAAGATTTAATTTCACCAAGTCTTTTGGGTTTCTAATACCATGACAGGAATGGACCCCTTTCATAAGTCAGGGTATGATTAAAGTTCATGAAATTAGTGTTGTTTCAATCAATGATGTTAGCTAAAAGTGCTCTTCACAGCATTCATAATATGCTCAGAAAGGACTCCTGTAATTCATATTGAGTTACATGTATTGGTAGCATATTTAAATATGACTATAAATTCTATGAGACCCATTGCTCCTACCACTATTGGAACTCCATAGGTATCTTTCTTCCACATTGCTTGAATTTCTGCCTGCAAATCTTGATATTTTATGACTTTATGTCTCTCTGTATGCGAGACACTGTAATCTCCAGGTGTAGTAATTTCAATGATCAATGCTACTTTTGTTTTTTTTTTCATGGACTACTAGATCTGGATTTCAGCATCTATTTTTTGAATTGTTGGTAATGGGGAATCCCACGTGATGTACAAGTCATCATTCTCTATAATGCTTTGTGGTTCGTGTTTCCATTACATTTCAATTACTTCTATATCATAGTGTTTGCACAATCCCCAGTGCAACAGTCTTGCCACATTATTGTGCCTGTCAGTGTGCAGAACATCTGCCATGACAATATCACACCCAACAAGCAGGGAGGGTGGCTTAATGGTTAAGGTGTTTGCCTTACAAACACAAGGTGCAGGGTTGGAGTCTCACAAGGGATAATTGGCTAGGCTTAAAATGGCTCGCATTTTTCATGTTTTGATTTTTGTGATACCTGGAGATTAGTAAGGATGAGAGCAGCATGAAGACGTGTGGGGAGAAGATAAGTAGTGGCAAGTGTAGTTTTAATTGCATTGGGAGAAAGTTTTTGGCTCTGTAAAGTATGCCTATTTTTTACGAGTTTTTCTTATGCAGTTTTGTACATGCAGGTTGAATTTAAGATTATCATCCACCAATGTACCTAATAATTTACTATGAGAAGTGATTTCAATGGTTGTACTATCAAGAGAAAGGACTTTTAAATTATGTTTTTTTTTTTTCATGAGCGAGGGATATAGGGAAAAAATTAGCAGTTTTTTGGGGGGGGAGTGAGTATGATTAGTGAGTTCCAAAACCATGTTACAGTGGCTGTTAAAGCCACCTGAGTAATGTCTAGAGGTGTGCCATGTTGTTAGATGTGGAAATGAGCGTGGAGTCATCTGCATACTGTATTAGAGATTTGTTGTGTGGATGTGTGGAGGATGTTGGTGAGAATGTCAAAGAGGAAGAGACCAAGGATAGAGCCTTGTGGTACACCTGTAGTGACTGGGAAGTATGGAGAGAGGATTGAGTGCCATTTTATAGACTGATACCTATCGCAGAGGTAGCTTTTGAATCAGAGAAAGGTGAGCTGAGAGAGGCCTAGTGAGGAGATTTGAAGCAGAAGTTCACTATGACAAACTATCAAAGGCTTCAGACAAATCTGGAAATAAGGAGGAGACTAGTTTGCACTTATCTCTAATTTTATTGGCAGTATTTGCATAGGTTAGAAATGCAGTGTTAGTACTATGGGAAGGATGGAAGCCATGTTGTGTGGAGGATATGACTTGTTTCTGCAGGAGATAGTTTAGCAATTGTTTTTTTAATATATTTTTCAAGTGTTTTGGAGAGGGAGAATAAGATTGGTATAGGTCTAAAGTTAGTAATGTCTGTTGAATTTCCTCCTTTGTGGAGAACAATAAAGTATGACTTTTTCCAGAGAGAGGGAACATGGGATTCTTTGACTGACCTATTTATAAAAATTGAGGCAGGGCAGGAAATGCTATTGGCTGCTGTTATAAGGTACATGCTTGGAAGGGTCTTAGCTGAAGTAGAACATGGTTTTAGCTTAAGAGTAGTTTTGTATAGGATGTAGGCACATGTTTGAAGGTGAGTATGGATGTGGTGATAAATGGCTGTCGGGCAGGGTTTTGATTAGATGTTGAGGAATCCTTGGTTAGAGATGCTATACTATCTATGAAATAAAAGTTAAATTGTATTGTGGTTTTGAGTGGTGAATTATTGAAAGAAGGATTAGGGTTGATTTTTTGGCTAGGATGCAAGATTTCTTAAATCATTACAGACCCGTTACACCTATATGTGTTTCTGCAGTTACATCTTACTGACACCTCTCGGTGTCAAATATTGCTTGCTCTTATCTGTATTAATTTCAGAACTATGCTATATGGAAAGTATTAAAAAATTTTATCTTAAGGCATATACAATGGTAATTATAATCGTGTTGATATCTGACCTCTGTCTAGTGCAGGTAAAGAGATATTAACCATCATTCATATAATATTTATTTATATTGTCATGAAGTTCATGTTTTTCTGAATATTTCGATAACCAAGTAACAAAGACTGGACTGCTTAGTCTCTCATGAAGCTCTCAGCTGGATGAACAAAATTCTGCTGACAGTATGTAACTTGAGTGGTTGCTAAGATATTGCAAGGTCTTTACAAAATGTTAACAAACTTAATACTATGTTTACTGTGACTTATACTAACACTATAAAAATAATTCATGCTGACGTGTTTGTCATTTACACTTCATTAGCAACACTTGTGATTCCAGAAATATGAACATTTGTTTGAGCTGTAAGGACTGATTTGATTCTTTCAAAATGATTATATTCCGACCATTGAAAGTTACCAAGCAAATATACAGAGCTTCATTGGAGGGAATGAGTTAATGGTTGCCCATATTTTTTAATGCTGTGTTTATTATTATTCTAAAGTTATTATAGTATATTTCTTTTGCCTTTATTTATTTGCTTATTAGCATGATTTTGAAACATTCTAAAGTTTTCAAGACATTATATATCTGCCATTCTTTCCATACTTTTTCTCTGTTCTCCATTAGTATTCTACTCTTTTTGGAGTCAAATTGCATTATTTGTTATTAGCCTCTTTCTTGTAGGAGGGGCAAGGTTATTTAGGATGTTCAGGAAAGTTGTATTGAATTCATTTACAGCATCATCTAAGGGGAGGAGTTTTAGGAAGTTCCAGTTAATAAATGATAGGGTAGTAATGAACATTTCTGGGTTAAATTTGGAAAGGTTGCATGCTATTTTATAACATATGAAAAATGGGAATTGTGGGAACAATACATACAGGGGAGGAATGAGGTTTAAAAGAAGACAGGACTTAAATGTGGTATGTAATGTTTGAAAATGATTGTGTATATTATAAGTGATGTATAATTGCAACTGGGAATAGCTTCATAGCTTCATACTAGGCTATCTGCCCTAGGGCATTTATAAGCCTAGCCAGAGTGTGTTTGGCTTTCGCCACCCATTTTAAATTAATTTTGCTATGCCCTTTTTCGAGGTTTGTATACTGTGCCTCTGTCTAACAGTGACACAGAAGTGATACCTGGGTAAACCTATGATCTCCCATCCACTCATCAAGATTCCTCTTGAAGAGAGTCAATGAGGGACTCTGCCTAACCTGGACTGGGATTTTATTCCAGAGTGAAGGGAGCCTCTGGGTTATGAATCTGTCCCTCCAGCATGTCCTATTTATTTCAGTGCTGAGGTTCAAGTCTCTCAAGCGCGTAGCTCGATGGGATTTGGATTTTCTGAGGTGCAGCATGTCCATTAATTCTGGGATGGACATGGCTTTATACATCAGGCACAGATCGCCTCTGAGCAGGCAGTATGCCACTGAGTAGAACTGGAGTTTCCTTAACCGGGCAGCATTTGGCATCTGTTTGAGCCCTTTGATCCTCTTGGTGAGGTGCTTTTGGGGTCTTTCCAGTTGCTGCAGGTGTCTGGTAAGGTACATCCCAAAAGGGCATTGTATTCAATTATGAGCCTGATGAGGGATGAGTAAAGAGGCACGATGACCTCCCATGATCTAGATGTGAATCCCTTCATGATTAGATGGGCTATATAAAATGTTTTTCTAACCACTTTGGCCACATGGTTGTCAAATGAGAGATTGCTATCAACTTGGGTCCCCAGGTCCCTAATTACTTCTTCTGTACTTAATGGATTACCACCTATGTGGTAATTTGTGGGCACTTTGTTTTTGCCAAAGGGGATGACTATACACTTTTTGGCATTTAGCTTGAGACCATGGCTCTGACACCAGTTGTCTGATTCTATGAGGCCCTTTTGGAGGATGCTTGTGTCAGCTGGAGAGTCGATTATAGCACCCAGTTTGCAGTCATCTGTGAACTTGGTCAGCCACAGTCCTTCCGTGTTGGCCTGTATCTCCGAGAAATATATAGAGAGGTCCCAGGACTGAGCCTTGTGGGACGTCACTTGTAACTGGTTTGGAGTCTGACATGGCTCCAGCAATTCTAACCATGTGAGTTCTGTCCTTGAGCCAGTTTGCAACCCATCTAATGACATAGGGGTTTATATTTAAGCTGGTGAGCTTATATATAATGCCCGAGTGGGGTATTGTATCAAAGGCTTTTGTGAGGTCCAGGTAGGCTGTGTGGACCACCTTCCCCTCGTCAATGGCCTTGGTGACTGTTTCAAAGAAATCAACCCAGTTTAAGAGGCAGGATCTGCCCTTAACAAAGCTGAACTGGGTAGGATCCAGTGTCTGTAGGTCCCCAATATCTTTATTTATGAGGTCCATGATGATCCTTTCCATAGCTTTGCAGACCAAGCTAGTCAGGCTTATGGGGCAATAGTTTTCAGGATCCATTGTGGGACCACCTTTGTGGAGAGGGACCACTGTTGCTGTATGCCACTCTTTGAGCACATATCCTGTAGTAAGGCTGAGATTGAACAGTAGTTTTATGTTTGGGTTTAGCTATTCTTGGAGTTAATGTAGGACGCAGCCTGGGACACCGTCTGGTCCCATTGATGCTGTGTTTTTTTGCTTTGGAGAGGGCGGCTCTTACCTGAGCATCTGAGATGTCAGGGGGGCAGCACTCTGCTGTGATAGATATTTGCCCTTTTGGTGGGAAGGGGGGGGTTTGCGCTGAACCTGTCAGCTAGGATGTTGGCAATGTCTGTGAGTTCGATGTACTTTTTGTCATTTTGGAGTAATTCTGAGCATATCTGGGAATTCCCACCCAGGTTCCTAACATAACTAAAGAAAGCCTTGTGATAGCCTTAGTGTCCTGTGCAATTTTTCTCTCAAAGCTGGCCTTAGACGATTTTATGAGTGCCCGTAGTTTTTTTCTAATACTGATCAGAGATGCCTTCCCTTTTTGGGATTTTGCTCTATCATGTAGTAGCTTCCTCCTTCTATTGTATAGTTTGTTTATGACTGGGTTCCACCAGACAGGACATCTGCCTTTGGAGGATTGGGTCTTGGTTTTATTTGGGATTGCATGATCCATGCATTCCTGAAGGTGTTCATAGAATGCGTTTATAAAGGATTCTGCGGTCTGGGCCATATTTTCCACAGGCTCGGGGGCTTTGAAGGATTCCACCTCAGTTTTGAGGAGTGTAAAATTTGCTTTAGAGAAGTTTTTCACCGTGGTTTTCTGGGCAGGGGGTGGGGTTGGGATGTGAATATCCAGTGAGATTAGTTTATGGTCTGATCTTACCAGTGAGGGATACACTTCTGGTCTGGAGCATAGAGTCCCCATGTTGGTGATGATCAGGTCCAGTATGTTTTCTCCTCTTGTGGGAGTGGTAACAAGTTGTTCCATAGCATATGAGTTTATAAATTCTAGGAACCTTTGGGCTAGGGTGTTGGAGCTAGAGTAATGCTCCCAGTCTATGTTTAGGTAGTTGAAGTCGCCCAATATAATGCTGTTTGGAGAGACCCTCATATTTTCCAGTGTTCTCAGGAAGGCAGAGTGGGGTTCCTGGGTTTAGGAGGGTGGTCTTTAGCAGGCTATAAACTGGAAGGCAGTTTTACCCACTGTTAGTTGCACATGGATAGTCTCTGATGCTTCATGCTGTGCCACCAACCTGGAGGTGTGGGTATCTTTGACGAATGTTGATAATCCCCCTCCTTTTGTGGTTCGGTCCAAGTTTTGGGGCCGAAAAGTATGGTATGAGGTATAACCTGGTAGTGCTGGGGTGCTCTCAGGAGCCTTGAACCAGATTTCTGTTACTGCACAGATATCAATGTTCTCCATGCTAAGGAGAGTTTCGAGTGCGTGCATCTTGAGGTTTAGACTTCTGGCGTTGAGTTGCATTACTCTTAGTTTCTTATCCCTTGTGATACCTATGGAGGTGGGTTTGTCTTTTGAGCCTTGCCTAAAAAAGGCACTGTGGGGGAAGCAAGAGCCTTTGCCAATATCCAAAAGCCCAGGGGTGACAGGTGCAAGCCGTCCCTAGTGAAGCATCATGGCTTGTCGAGCATGTCATCCCAGGCTGACAGGCATTGGATCCCCTTTGAATGACACCAACACTTAAGCCAATTGTTGAAATTGATCATCTTGTCTTCATATTGTGGCATCATTCTTGGTGAGGGTAAGATGCTACTCAAGGTCAGGGTCATACTGGCCTGGGCTACATGCTCAGAGAGCTCCTCTATGTCTCTTCATGTAGTCCAGGGAGGTACATCTCAGGTCATTCACACCAGCATGGACAATGACCAAGTCATATTTGTACTTGCCTTGGAGTGACCTGAGTGCTTGTGTTATGTGGCAGATCCTAACGCCCGACAGGCAGCTCACCGTGACCTTCTCCTTGTTCAGCCTGGTGAGCGGGACGTCAGTGTGCCTGATGATAGAGTCACCTATTACAAGTGTATCAGGTGTGTTGTTTAGCCTTAAGGGCTGTAACTGTTCAGCACACTGGCTTTGTGAGCTATGTGTTGCATGTGTTTTGTTTTGGGGTAGCAGTTGCTTGGGTGTCTGCTTTGGAGGTCTCTGCTGCTTAGGCAGATTTTTATTTAGAGCCTCCGAGTATGTTTTTGTGTGTTTATGTGTTTGGTTTGCTATCGTGGTAGGTCTATGTGAGACTGGAATTGTAGTGAGTGTGGTTTCCTTCTCCTCCTAACTGGTTACGCCAGTACTGAGTTGAGAGAGCTTAGCCTCCAGTTTGGCTATATGGTTGCATCTCTCACATGTGTTGGAATTTGTTGGGAGGAGGAGAGGGTTGTCTGTGTACATGAGGCAGTTGTAACATTGCCTCAAGATTCCCAGATTCACCAGCTGGACCGGAGAGGAGATTGACAACTGATCTTTGGACATGCTAGAATAGTATTGGGAATTCCTTTATAATTGAGAAAAAGGGCCAGTGGGGAACAAGGTACTCAAGGGGAGTTTGTGAGGGTGTAGTGCTTTTAATTTTTTAGTGCTGACTTATATAATTGCTTATATAATATAATTGCTTTAGTGAGCAAGTGCCAGGTAACTTAAATGCAATGTGTTACAGGTAACTTAAATGCAAAAATGACAAACAGTAACTTTCTTTCAAGTGAAACAAGGAAATAAGTAAAGTAAGCAATGCAGATATCACTAAGTGCTGAAAAGCCGCGTTTTAGGTGGAATTAGCGTTTCAAGGAAATAACAAGCAAACAAACAAAAAGCATACAAACAAAGCTAGATTCAGCAGGCCTGGATCTAGTCTATGCTACAGCAAACGAGGTGTACCAATTTCAGTAAGAAACAGTTCAAATATGCAGGAACTATAAGCCTTCAACCAGAAATTCCCAGCTCAGAAGGGCAGAGTCCAGCCTCTCCTCTGTGTCAGTATGGTTTGTGATGTCAAATGCTTACAACTAGGATTGTGTCAGTGTGGTTTGTTTTCATTTATATAAATGTATGATTGCTTGTGTCATAAGTGACTGTTTAATAAAGATGTTTAAAAAAAGCAGGAATTGAATAATTTATGTAATGTTCATTAGGTTATGTGATATATAGCTATATATGTGAAGTATAATGTTTGTAAATGTGAACTTGTTAATACAGCTTAATTACTTTTATATAAATGTAAATTTGCCTATGTCTCAAGTAATAATTCTGTAAAGATGTTTTAAAAAAATAACATGCTGGATTTGTGAGATGTCTGATTGTAAAGATTGGCAGATGATCACTGAGAGCATCTGACATTGTACCTGTGATGATGTATTTGCTAGGGTCTGACACTAGGATGCATTCTAATAGGGAATTTGATGTCTTCCTATAATGTATGGGGCTATTAATTTGTTGTGTGAAACCATATAAGTTCATACTAGATCTAGGGGAGTTAAGAGTTTATATCCATCCATCTGACATTCACATCACCTAGTAGTATTTTTTCTTGTGGAATTGTTATAGTGTAAGTGTGAACTGTTTGTTTGTGTGAACAGTGTAAACAGTGTAACTACTTAAGTGCACAGACTATATGTATATATCATATTTTTTAAATGGACTTTTACTGATGGAGATTATTGTTATTTAAAGGTATGTGCAAGTTTCACCACTTGAGGGCAGCAGTCATTCAATGTTTCATACTCTATGGTTCCCAAACTTTTATGGGTCGATATACACTTTTGAAAATGGTAATTTTTCACAACCCACTATTCGCATCGGTGGGCATCCATGTGAAGCATGTATGGTCCTCCTTAAAGGAGGAGATGCCACCACTACTGAGTGTTTTGTTGGTATTTAATAGAGCCATGAAAAACAATTCTCATACTTTAATTACTAGCAGAGGTAGATCATGGTCAAATGGGGCCCTAGGCAGGGTAATAGATTGGGGCTCCCCCCAGGCAGCCCCTCTTGCAACAGCCCCCTTCCCAACCATTCCAGTGTTCTGTTACTTAGCTATTTCAACCCAGTTAGCATGAACACTTTTTAAACCTATCAGGGTGCATACTGTTTTCTTATTTACTTCTACAATGATTACAGATATTGAAATAAAATGCACAAACACTGCTAGCCGTTTGCTAAACAAACAATACAGTCTCACAGTGAAAACAGACTTAGCATGAGCAGTAAACTTCTTTGCCATGAAAATCACATTAATTGAAAAAGCATTAAAACCCACACGCAAATAAAATGCATCTGGCCAATGAAGAATTAAGTTTACCTTTGCGTTATTTTCAAACCATAGGCTCCTTGCACACATTTTTAGGGCCATGCATACATGCATGTGTTTAGCCTCAACAAGCAAATTAGATCACTAGTGAAAACCTCCAAGGCCAATTATGAATCAAAACTAGCCTCCATAACAAAGGGAAACCATAAAGTCTTTTTCAGTTACATCAGAAACCTCCATGGCAAAGCCCAGGTTTGTTCGAATTAGTACTTAACAGTATCACTTACACTGATCCTGTTGACTTTGCCAACCTGCTAGCAGATATATTCAGTGCAAACTTCACCCCCTGTCCCCCCCAAAAAGGTCCTTTCAACATCCCCAATACTTGTCCTGCACCTCACATCTCCATAGATCAAGTGTTACAGGCCCCATCCAAAACAAAAAACACAGCTTCCATGGGACCTGATAGTATCCCAGGATGTATTCTGCACCATCTCCAGCAAGAACTGGCCTTGCCATTGAGCACCCTATTCAACCACAGCCTAAGTACTGGCTTCATTCCAGCAGTGTGGAGAACTGCCATTGTCACTCCCCTTGCACAAAGGTGGTGCCAATTCTGACCCTGGAGAAAGTATTGCCCCATTAGCTTGACAAGTCTGATCTGTAAAGCCATGAAGCATATTATTATGTCTCTCATAAACAAGAATATAGGCAAACTCCAAGCACTTGACCCCACCCAATTCGGATCCGTCAAGGGCAGATCTTGCTTGTTGAACCTGGTTGACTTCTTTGAGACTGTCACCAAGGCCCTGGATGAGGGAAAGTCAGTACATATAGCTTACCTTGACATGGACAAGGCCTTTGACACAATCCCCCACTCAGGCATCATCAAAAAGCTAACAGAACTTGGTTTAAATCCCTATCTCATCAGTGGGTGGCCAACTGGCTCACTGACAGGACACTCAAAGTCAAAATAGGCACCTCTGCTTCTGATAGCAGACCTGTCACTAGTGAAGTTCCCCAGGGATATGTCCTGGGACCCCTACTGTTTGACATCTATTTCTTGAAGGTACAGGCAAAAACAGAAGGCCTGTGGCTGACTAACTTTGATGACAATTGTAAGTTGGGTGCTGTCATTGACTCCTCAAATGATGTTAACATACTGAAAGAGGGTCTCACAGCAACTAATGACTAGTTCCAAAGTCATGGCCTCAAGCTAAATGCAAAAAAAAGTATCATCATACCATTTGGCAGAAACACAACATCTACTGATTACCACATCAACGGCAACCCCCTAATCACACAACCTGTGGTGAGAGACCTGGGCACTTAGGTTGATAACAACCTCACATTCGACCATCATGTAGTAGCAGTGGTCAGAAAAGGCTTTTACATGGTTCATCTCATAAGTAAAGGGATTGCATCCAGAAAAAAGGAAGTTATTACCATCTCTATACTTTTCCCTCATTAGACCAATAATTGAGTATAATGCCCCATTTGGGATGTACCTTTCCAAACATCTGCACCAACTGGAAAGGCCACTGAAATACCTCACAAAGAGAATCCATGGCTGGCAACACCTGTCCTATGAAAAAATAGAAATGGCTGAAAAACAGCTTTACTTCAATTCAGATAAAAGAACAAACAAATAAATTACACTCGAAAAACATAACATCAGTCCGTAAGCGCTTTCATTTAGCTTGTACTAAACTTTTTCAAACAAATTACACATCACTTCCTGTTAGTTAAATACTAACTGAATTAAATCAATTAAATCAAAAAGACGTACATGCTGTAATCAGTTAAAGAGACAGCAACAATGTATCAACCACATGTACGTATTATACTTTTGTGTGTTTGAATACCCGCGTATAAATTTATATTCAGAAATTTTAAAAATATATATCTTAAAAATATTGTGTTAAAATCTCTCAATAGATTGTATCTGACACATATCAACTTTAAATGTGGAACAACCAGAACAGAGGTACTAAAATACTAAAGGTAATAAAGAGGAAACATAAAAAAACAAGGAACATTAAAGCCCAAATCTCATTCCTTATATAATGAACTCTGTGAATAGGCGAACATATAAGAGCAATTTGTGACAAAAATGAATTAAATGCCTTGGCAAAACATATCTGTTTACATCCAACACATTCATTTAAATTCGTAGTTTTAGATGTTTTAAAATTGAATGCCGGGGAGGACCCTGGCAACCTTTACTGGAGAAACTGGAATTGGAATGACAAATAAGATTAAACGCACATAATTGGCCGGGTATGAATAGTGCCATTTCAATAGCCAGTATTTTAAAATTAAAATCATTAGAAAGAGAGAAAAGAGATATATATTTAGAGGTATTTAGAGGTATTAATTAGATTTTATATCATTCCGTATCAATTCATAGTTACAATATATATTTATATTAATATATTTATTTAAGTATTTATTATATTTATTATATTTTACTTACCTACTTATATTTTAAGAAACAACATATGTTGAATAACATATGTTGAACCCATATTAATATATTATTCATACATTTATATAGATATATTTATAAAGCTGATTTATATATCTATATTCATAAACATATTTACATCTGCAGTTCGGTAAATGTATTTAAATACTGTAGCAACTTCAAACTTGTACGAAAAGCCATCTCAGGCTACACAGAGTTCAGTATATAAGGAATGAGATTTGGGCTTTAATGTTCCTTGTTTTTTATGTTTCCTCTTTATTACCTTTAGTATTTTAGTACCTCAATTCTGGTTGTTCCACATTTAAAGTTGACATGTGTCAGATACGATCTATTGAGAGATTTTAACACAATATTTTTAAGATATATATTTTTTTAAATTTCACTGAATATAAATTTATACGCGGGTATTCAAACACACAAAAGTATAATACGTACATGTGGTTGATACATTGTTGCTGTCTCTTTAACTGATTACAGCATGTATGTATTTTTGATTTAATTGATTTAATTCAGTTAGTATTTAACTAACAGGAAGTGATGTGTAATTTGTTTGAAAAAGTTAAGCTAAACGAAAGCGCTTACGGACTGATGTTATGTTTTTCGATTGTAATTTATTTGTTTGTTCTTTTATCTGAATTGAAGTAAAGCCGTTTTTCAGCCACTTCTGTTTTTTTGTTGGTTTATTGGTTGGTGTGGCTTTCATAGTCAACACCTGTCCTATGCTGACAGGCTCAAATCACTATCACTCTACTCGGTATGGTACATATTGCTCAGGAGTGATCTGTGTCTCACCTACAAACCAATCTCAGACCATGCCCTACTAGAGATTCTCCATATCCGTAAATCTAACTCCTCACACACTACCCTCTCAAAAGGCCTGAACCTAATATGTGACATTAAAAAAAACTGCTGAAGAAGCAGGTTTGTCTCCCAGAGGCTGCCCCATCTCTGGAATAGCTTCCCAAACACACAAAACAGAGCACCTCGCTGACCCTCTTCAAGTGCAACCTTGATGAGTAGATGGGAAACCACAGATTCATCCCAGGGATTCCACCTGTGTCCCTCATTGACAGGGGTGACAGATGCTGACTAATGTTTCTTTTTGGGGATAAACTCTTGGCTAGGCTTGTAAGGGGCCCAGGGCCATTAGCCTAGTAAGCTCCTATGATCCTATGATCCTATGATTCACATTTGTGACTGTATTAAATTATAATCCTTGTATAATTCCACATTAATGATATTTGTAACTAATGAAGAGGCTGCTAGTGGCAAACAACTTTACATTTGGTGCTTCATTTACAAATTCAGTGCCTGCTGCCCTTGAAGAATTAATCACCTATGTTACATTAAAGAAAACTGGGCTAGCTGGTAATGTTGCAATAGGGAATGACTCAGAAACTGACAACAAGTTCATAGTTACTAGGCATCTTATATAAAGAGGGACATACTCAGGAATGCAGAACCCTACCCCCTCCTTAAAATGCACCAAATAATCAGCAACTAGGACATTACATACCCTGCCTCCATACATCTCAACATGTTAGTACAAGAAATCTGGACAAAGCCCAAATCAATGCTGGGGGCAAAAACCCCAAAATAGGGACAGATTATAAATATTGCTTAGAAAGTTGTTAGAATAGCAGCATTTGTCTTAGCATGCATAAGTCTGAAACTGAAATGTATGACATTGTTTAGTTATTTCAATCCTCAGTGATTTGAAAGAAAACCTATATATAAGGAATAGGCCACAAATATGAGGCAAGAATGTGGACATTTTGCAAAAATCTGAACAGTTAAGAGTTATGCATACCTCTCAACCTCTTAGTGCAAGAAGTCTGGACAAAGCCTAGAATAATGTTGATACAATGGCCCAAAATAGGGCTAGATTTTAATTATTGCTCTTTTTAGCTTAGCAAGTTGCTAGAATAACAAGATTTATGTTAGTATGCATTTTCTGAAGGATATGAAGTCTGAAACTCATATATGTCATTATTTAGTGACTTATATCCTCTGTGATTTGCCAGTAAACCACAAATATTATGAGAAACAGGCTAAAACTATGAAGCTAAATCTGGACAGTTGGGAGGTATGATAAACACATGTACACACACACACACACACACACACACACACACACACACACACACACACACACACACTTACCTTCTCTCTGTTCTTTCACACACACACACACGTGCACACACATACCTTCTCTCTGCTCTCACACAGCAAAACACACATGCACATACCTACTCTCTCACACAGCAATACACACACACAATCACAGCTTCTATCTCATACAGCGATACACACACACACACACACACACACACACACACACACACACACACACACACACTCACACTATCTCTCATACGAAGAGAATAGCTAGTTTAAATTACATACACACATGCACATACACACACTTTCTCTTCACACACATACACATGTGTGCGCATGCTTAGATTCTTTATAAATGGAATGGCTAGATTAAATTCCATGTGTGAATGGAGAATGGGTTTACGTCCTTGTTGGTGTGCATGTGTATGACACACGCATGGTCCTCCTTAAAGAAGACACTTCCACTCCAGTGTTAAGAAGCATTTTTTTTATGTTGACGCTTTCTGGCCAGAGGCAACCCACCCAAAATCAGCTGGTGACCCACCAGTGGGTCATGACCCACAATTTGGGAACCTCTGCTCTATACTTTTGCCAAATCTGTAGCTGGATAGTTTTTCAAAGTTTTATGTGTCTTGTGTATCTTTCACCACTTAATGACAGCAAAGATTTTTTGTTTTATTCAAAATATATTTTTGACTTGTATGTATTTGAATGTTTTTTTTTATATATTTGGATTATGTTAGGAATTTTCTTTAATAAATTCCAGCTGGAAGTTAGGTTTTTCAAGAATAATATCCAATAATAAAAGCCTATTTAAAACATAATACCAACACCTTACACTGATACTGTTTTGATTTTTAAGGTATTTTATTGGCTTTAGAAGGTCAGCTGATATGTTTAAAGGAGAGTTTGCCTGGAGTTTAACATACAATGATGAAGGCCTAAGGGATGAACCCAGTTTATTCTGTTAACATTTTTTGTCCTTGCACTGGCATCATAAAAAAACAGATTGTGGAAACTTCAAGGTGTTGATTTCTTCTGTGTTGGAATACAGCCCCCCTCATGCATATATATATATATATATATATATATATATATATATATATATATATAGGTTCATAGGTAGGTACTAGGCTATTAGCCCTAGGGCCTATAAAAGCCTAGCCAAAAAGGTACCCTGGCTTTCACTACCTAAGAAAATTATTTTCCTATGACCCTGTTGAGCAGAGCCACAGAAGTGATCCCCGGGGTGAATTTCCTATTGCACATCCAATCATCAAGATTTTTCTTGAAGAGTGCTAATGAGCTTTGTTTGATATAGATAGGTAGTTTGTTCCAGAGTATGGGAAGTCTCTAGGACAGGAATCTATCCTTCCAGCATGTTCTGTTTATTGTGGTGACAAGGTTTAGGTCTCTAGAGCGTGTGTAGCTTGGAGGCAATGGGATTTCCTTAAGTGGAGGATGTCCAACAGCTCTGGGTTTGACATAGCTTTATATGTTAGGCAGAGATTGCCCCTGAGTAGGTGATATGCAATGGAGTAAAGCTGGAGTTTTTTGAGACGGTCTGCGTAGGGCATCTGTTTGAGGCCGGTAATCCTCTTTGTGAGGTATTTCTGCTGCCTTTCCAGTTGTTGTAGATGTCTTGTGAGGTACATACCAAAAGGGGCATTGTACTTTATAATGGATCTAATGAGTGACGAATAAAGGGGAACAATTACCTCTTTTTTCCTGGATGAGAAACATTTTGTGATGAGGTGTGCCATGCAGAAGGATGTCCTGACTACTGTGGCAATGTGATTATCAAAGGAGAGACTACTCTCCACCTGTGTCCCAAGGTCTCTTATCACACTTTCGGTGTTAAGTAGACTACCACCTATGTGGTAGTTCATGGGTACAGAGTTTTTACCAAAGGGGATGAGAATGCACTTTTTGGCATTGAGCTTGAGGCCATGGCTTTGACACCAGGCATCTGTCTCATTGAGACACTATTGTAGGATGTCCACATCGTTAGGAGTTTCAATTATGGCTCCTAGTTTGCAGTCATCTGCGAACTTCATTAGCCAAAGACCTTCTGTGTTAGCCTGTACTTCAGAGAAGTATATAACAAACAGGAGAGGACCCAGGACTGAACCCTGTGGTACTCCACTTGTCACTGGTCTGAAGTCGGATTTGGAGTCTGTTACTTTTACAGTGTGGGTTCTGCCAGAGAGCCAGTTGTAAACCCATCTTGTGACATAGGAATTTATACCCAGTTTAGTGAGTTTATCTATAATTCCAGAGTGGGGGATGGTATCAAAAGCCTTGACGAGATGTAGATAGGCTGTGTGAACCACCTTACCCTCGTTTACAGCTTTAGTGATTGCTTCAAATAAGTCTACCAGGTTTACGAGACATGATCTGCCTTTTACAAACCCGAACTGGGGGGGGGGTTCCAGAGTTGGAGATTACCAATGTCTTTGTTTATAAGTTTCATGATGATACGTTCCATGGCCTTGCAGACCAGCCTCATCAGGCTAATGGGGCGGTAGTTCCTGGGGTCCATGGTGGCTCACCCTTTGTGGAGTGGGCTAACCATCCCTGTGCACCATTCAGTAGGCACAAAGCCTGAGGTGAGGCTATGATTGAACATGGTAATTAGGTGGGGTGTCAGTTCATTTTGTAGTTCATGTAGAACGCAGCCTGGGATGTTGTCAGGTCCCATGGATGCTGTGTTCTTGGCTTTGGAGAGTGTGTTTTTTTACCTGTGCAGCCATAATTACAGGAACTTTGCATTCTTCTATTATAGAGATGGGCCCTTTAGGGGGTGAGAGGGGGATAACATTAGCACTGAAACTATCTGCCAGGATGTTGGCAATATCAGTTGGTTCTGTATATTTAGTGCCATTGTGCTGGACAAGTGGATGGGAAATAGGAAATACACCCCGGGGATCACTTCTGTGTCTCTGCTCATCAGTGGAACAGGAAAATAACTTTCTTGGGTGGCGTAAGCCAGGGAACCTTGTTGGCTAGGCTTGCATAGGCCCTTGGGCCGATAGCCTAGTACCTACCTATGAACCTATGAACCTATGAACTCAGAGCAGATCTGAGTGTTGCCATTGAGATTCTTGACATAGCTATAGAATGATTTGTGGTTGTCTTTAGATTCAGTGGCAATTTTGTTTTCATAACTAGCTTTAGAGGATTTTATGAGGGATCTCAGCTTCTTACTAAGGCTGACCAGAGTTCCTCCAATCATGGGATTTTACTCTTTTTTGCAATAGGTTTTTTCTTCTGTTGTAGAGTTTGTTTATGTTGGGGGACCACCAAATTGGCTTCCTTTTTTTTGAGGATAGCATCTTGGTTCTGTTAGGGATAGCATGATCCATGCAGCCGTGTAAGTGCTTATAAAGTGCATTTGTGTAGGATTCAGCAGTCGTACTTCTATTGTCCGCCTGCATGGGTGTTGTGAAGTTTGCCACTTCTGTCTTAAGAAGTGTGAATATGGCTTTGGAGAAATTTTTTACGGTGGTTTCCCTAATGGGGGGTGGGGGCAGGATCTGGATGTCTAGGGTGATTAGCTTGTGGTCGGATCTGACCAATGAGGAATTGACCTCTGGTGTGGAACACCAGTTGCCCATGTTGGTAATGACCAGGTCTAGGATATTACTGCCCCTGGTGAGGGTGTGGATAAGTTGATCCAAGGCATTGGAATTTATGAATTCCAAAAAACGTTGTGCAAAAGATTTGGTACATGAGTAGTTTTCGCAGTTAATGGTGGGGTAGTTGAAATTGCCCATTATTAGGGTGTTGGGTTGTACCCTAATATTTTCTAGTGTATCAAGAAATGAGGAGTGGGAATCCTGGGCATGGTGGGAATCTGTAGCAAGCTACAATTTGGATTGCGGTCTTGCCCAGAGTTAGTTGCACTTGAATAATCTTGGATGCATTATGCTGAGCAACTAGCCTGGAGGTGTGGATATCCTTAATAAATATGGACACGCCTCCGCCTTTAGTGTTTCAGTCCAGGTTAGATGCCCAAAAGGTGTGGTATGACTTTTAGCTTGGTAATGCATGGGTGCTCTCTGGAGCCTTGAACCAGGTCTTTGTCACTGCACAGATGTCGATGTTCTCCATTTTAAGGAGTTCCTTGAGTGAGTGCATTTTGAGGTTTAGACTTCTGACATTGAGTAGCATTATCCTCAGATTTTGCTTGCTTGTACCTGTTACAGCAGTGAATTTGTCATTTGAACCTTGCGTAAAAAAGGGACTATAGGGGTGGTAAGAGTCTTAGCCAGTATCAGGAATCCAAAGGGCGTCAGCTGCAGGCCTTCTCTGGCAAAGCATCGTGGTCTGTCGATCATGTCATCCCAGGTAGACTGATACTGAATCCCCTTAGAATGACACCAGAAGCTTAGACAATTGTTGAACTCAATCATTTTGTCCTTGTGCTGTCGTATCATTCTGGGTGATGGCAGGATGCTACTCAGGGCTAGGGTCATATCTGCCTGGGCTACAAGATCGGAGGGATCCTCCATATCTCTTTTCATGTAGTCCAGGGAGGTGCATCTCAGGTCATTCACACCAACATGGACAATGACAGAGTCATATTTGTACTTGTTGTGGAGTGAACTGAGTGCGTGCATTATGTGGTAGATCCTGGAGCCCGACAGGCAGCTGACAGTAACTTTCTCCTTGTTTAGCCTGGTGAGTGGAACGAAAACTATGAGTATAGTGTTGGGTATGTTGTTATGCCTTATGGGCTGTGGTTGATTGGCACACTGAATTTGTGGGCTATGTGTTATTTGGGTTGTATTGGGGGGTGGAGGTTGCTTGCATTTCTGCTTTGGAGGTCTCTGTTGCTTGTGTAGATTTTTATTGAGAGTCTCAATGAATGTAGGTGTGTGTTTTGTGTTTCTATGTGTGTGCTTTGGTGGTGTAGGTTTTGAGGGACTATATGATGAGTGTGATGAATATATATGTGTATATTATTTATATATATATATATATATATATATATATATATATATATATATACAAATATAGATGTATGTATATATATTTAGTGTGTGGATGTGCATTTATATATGTATATTGATCTGTCACTTAATGTATTGCGTTATTACTAGACTCCTACTGCAGAATTTATGCTAATGAAGTAACGCTGCCCCCTCCATGCATGTCTGCTGTGGCCACTCAACTGTACATTGACATTAGCTGACTTATACTTCTATATCTGCCAGTTTACATTATGTGGCTTTTGCAACATGTGTTGAAGTGGTTCAGCTATCATTAACATCCTGTTAAGTAGCTAATGTCTGTGGAAGGGAGGTACTGGGAAGGGCATTTGCATGGTAAAGCAGGGATCCAAAGATTGTTAACCAATGGGCTGCATTTGCACAATCTGGAGTGCCTGCTAGGAGACTGACATGAGGTTTCTCAGTTTAAGGTGGATGCTTGACATGGTAGTGAGTAATGACATGGACATCTGACACTGCAATGATTGGTGTCAGTATCATTACAATGACCTGAAGATATGCTACCTGGGCCTTCAGTGCCAGTATAATACATATCATGCTGCATTAATACCCATTCCACAGCCTGTTACTGTGCAGTGCTTGTCTAGAATACCATACGTGCAAATGCTGGGCTGTTGTGTACAACTTAATTAACACTCATCATGGTGCAGTATTACCACAGGGTATAGGTTCTCCTTGTGTATTCCTGTTAGTATTTGGAGGCATGTTATATGTGGGCTAGTGCCACCCTGTACAGCACATCCCAGCATTTGCCGTGCTTTGTATGAGACTCATGCAAGTTATTTATACATTGTTGTTATTTTTGCCTAGCTTTATTGTCCACTTAACATATACTTTATAACATTTATGCTCTGCATCACTGTACAGCGCTAAATTGTATCTCAGAACATTTGTAGCTTCATGATTTCTGAGCTCTTACTGTCTCCCAACCCCTTGCTTAGTTTGATTATTTGCTTCACAAAGTGCAGTCTTGGTAAGTTTGGGTGTGGTAAAAGGATGTAGAGAATGCAAATTTGAAAAGT
>NC_056740.1:319143101-319263101 GCF_019279795.1 Protopterus annectens | reverse complement strand
CCAAACAGTGGAGTCACAGGACAGTTGCATGACTGTCTATGCTAACAGAGCATGGGCTGGTCATCCCCCACCCCAAAACACATCGGTGTTGCCATACAACTGCTGTAAGAGTAAATCTGCAATGCTATACCAGCAGGTCAGAAAATGTCCCTATCTTGTTAATAATATGAGGGAAGAAACCTCTCTTTCTGTCTCAGTGGGCCAGGGACATTAGTCTGTGTGATGGTTTGAATGTGGGAGCATCCAACATCTTTTGCATGTGAATTACCCATATGGAGGTAGACCCACACACTGTCATAACCCCTCAATCTGTTACTGCAAGAAAGCTGGACAAAGCCAGAGTGAATGGGGGCACAAAGGTCCATACCTACAGACAGACCTTATACACGCTTTGAGTAGAAGGTGGCCAGTATAACAGCAGGCTGCAACAGGTCAAATTAGTTGCAGGATGTAAAGGCCATCAGTTTAATGTGTTAATAGGTAGAACAAGTCAGCAACTGATGTACAGTATAGCATCAGGAAACCGCAAATGTATGATGAACTCAGCAGAGATATGGGGAAAAATTCTGAACATTCTACAAAAACATGTACAGGGAGAAGCATGCAGACTGTCACCCTGTGTGTGGTGTTTCACCATGTACCCCAGTCACATCATACCTCTCAACCTCTTACAGCAGGAAATCTGGCCAAATAAAGTGAATAATAGAGGGACCAAAGGCCAAAACGTGGGACAGGTTTAAAATAATTGCTCTCACAGACATAGAATGTCAATAGAATAACAAGTCCTGCATTTGCATGAATCTCTTGTTGTGCATGGAGTCTGAAACTCAAATATCTGTCACTATTAATTTACTTCAATCTTGACTGATTTGCCACTAATTTGCCAGAAAACAACAATCGTTATGTGAAACCAAATATGTGGTAAGAGTCTGGGCAGTCTGTGAAGCGGTCTACAGTTCTGAAGTTTGAGTCACATATTAAGGTCAGCAAACAGCTGGGGAATGCCTTGGACAATGTCAGACAACTGCAGTACTGTGGTAACAGGTGCAGCAGCCAATGGCCTGCAGCACACAATAATCCTGGACTGGAGTACAGGTAGCTCTGGCCTGGAGTCACCTTGTAAGTACCGACAATCACACTAGGCATGCTCCTACACTTGGCTAACTTGAGCCCAAGTCTGTTGCCTCTAACACCCAAAGACCTGCTATGTGGAAATATGTCTGTACAGACATACAGCTACGTATGCATATCTGTCGCTCCCTATCCCCCTCATGCTTGATTAGTGTCTCTATCAGTATGTTGCACACACACACACACATATATATATATATGATAACAAGATGTATATATAGCTATATAGAGTACAATGATACATAGTCTCTCCATGTACTTCTACAGAACACATTTGCATTACTGACACACACAACTACATTTAAGGAGACAACCCCATTATACACATTGATATAGATATGGGTGAGGATATATGAATGTTCCCACATACCCCTGAATGCTGGGGTTATCTGCACATATACATCATAACAACTGACCCAATGGCACCAGACCAAGGCCACAACAGTACATAATCCACTCACCCAAAGACCCCTGAGCCTGTAGGCATTCACCTGCAGACAGACATATGTATGCAGGTGGTGTAATGTACAATGGGTGAAACGCAGTCCTTGGACAAGCCATATTTTCCCTAGTCACGTGTCTGCCTTTCAAACTGCAAACAGCCACATATGGCCAGACTGTTAAGTGTCCACACATAGCAGGGATATTACCAGGTATCCCACCCTTAGGACACTAGCTACAATAACAGTACCAAACAGTATCACTCTACAGGCCACACATGCTGTCTAACATAAGGCCACTTTGTGTTCTCCACAAGTACTGAGCCTACATCAGCATATACAACAGACATAAACTGTGGCACGTGTGATAGGTACTGTGAATTGTAGTGTGTAATACCAGTTATGTAGGAGTTCTAATCACCCATCCTCCAACTTTGTGTGTACAGATATATCCCCTTACAGCACTATGGGCATGCTCATATGGTCTGTCTCTGTGCAATGGTATGCATTTTAATGGCCCTCTGACTGGCTGCTGGCCTCTAAATTCCCTCTTCAACAAGGCCTGAAAATGTCATCCCCCTTAAAAGCACTGGCTGACTATGCAATAAGTACTGCAAACTATTGATAGGTAGGAGTTCTAATCTCACATCTTCCAAGTTTGTGTGCATGTGACTATACCCCCATGCAGCACTTCAGACAAGGCCCTATGAGCTATATCTGTGCAATGATTATACATTTTATGCCTACTGACTAGCTGCTGGCCTCAACATTGACCTCCACTACAAGGCCTGCTGATGTCATCCACCGTAAGAGCACTGGCTGACAGTAAATTATCAGATAAACAGCATGGAACATGTGGTAAATACTGTGAGCTATAGTATGTAATACTAGATAAGTAGAGGTTCTAATCTCACAACAAGCAACTCTGTGTGTGTAAATATCTCCCCTTGCATTAGTACAGACATGCCTATCACTGTGTAATGGTTACACATTTTAAGGCCCTGTGACTACCTGATGGCCTCTACACTGGCCTCCTTTATAAAGCCTTCTGTTGTCATCCACTTTAAGAGCACTGGCTGACAATATCAAGTAATCTTCATGGTGTATATGATAAGTACTGCAAGCTGTAGTATGTAGTAGTACATAGGGGTTCTAATCTCACATCAGCCAGTTGTGCATGCGAGTGTGTACATAAATACATCTGCAGCACTACATACATGCCCATATGGGTTATCTCCAATCATGATTATGCTTTTTATGGGCCTAAGACTAGCTGCTGGCCTCTAAATGCCTTCCTCTACAAGGCCTGCTGATGTCATCCACCTTAAGAGTACTAACTGACAGTCCAACATTAGATGAATGCTGTGGTGCATGCAATAAGTACTTCAAGCTGTGGTGTGTAATAGTAGATACATAGGGGTTCTAGTCTTACATCAGCCAACTCTGTGCATGCATGTGTGTGTGCCCATATCTGTGGGTGCAGCTATATCCCCTTGTGTCACTATAGACATGCCCATGTAGTCTAGTTCTGTGCAATGATTATGCATTTTACAGCCCTGTGACCTGGACCTACATTGCCCTCATCTGCATAGGCATAACTGTTGTCTACCACCGTCTAGGTTTGTACAGTCAAAAAACCCAGGTAACATGTATTAAGGGTAGCAGACCTTGTCACAAAGTATGAATGCATAATAACACTGGCTGTCCCCATTGTCCCAGATATGCCCTTCTACACATATGCACCTAGGGAACCATGCACGAATACTGCCGTACCTTGCTGACATATTTCGGCTGTGCTGCCATGCCAGCCTGTGCCACTGTACTGCCACCATGTGTCCATAGAATAACCACTCAAAACCCTGGAACAGAAACATATACAAGTCCATGATACAACTGCCATTCTGTCAAACTACAAAAAGTGTAATATCATTGAACTAAGACACACAAAAGGTTTACTGTGTAGTCATGACACATGCCAGCACACAGTACTGCCATGGCCCATAACACTTGTCATGACATAACAATACGGCACTACACACGTACATTGAAAGTAACATAGTCTCCCTGTGAATCAGACACATATTTGCATGTCCCTGCATCGATGGCATGGATGTCAGGGATGTGGCACAGGTATCATGCATGGGGTGTGGTGTGGGGTGCCAGAGGCCTAGGCTGTGCCATACAGTTGACAGCATGTGTGTGCGAGTCAGGAAGGGGTTCTGGTTAGACTGGCCATGGAGAGCTACAATGTGGGTCTGTTGGTGACCTGCATGTGACAGTGATGTTTGAGGGTGTGCTAGCCCTACACATGCATATATTGGACAGTTGTGGACCATACATGGCAGAGTGGACACTTCACCATCTCCGGCCACAAACACGGGAACTTACTTGTCAGGAGTGGCACTGGCAGCACCATGCTCAAGGTTAGATGTGGTGCTAGTAGTTGATGGTGACTGTTGTCTGCTGGGCCCTTGTCCCCCATGGAAATGCCCAGGACCACATGCCCATGGCTTGCCACATCATGGTGTTGACAGCACACTTCCATCTGTAGTGCTGGAGATACTGTCACTATGGGATTGTGACTGTGCATGGCCAGATTTACTCTCAGCAGATGGTGTTGCTGACTTAAGTCCATGTGCCCAATGCCCTATTCCAACCAGATGCTCAGGCATAGACAATGCACTGGCAAAGATCAACACTATCTCAGCCCACTGTCTGTGCACTGCATCAGTGAAATGATCCATGGTGTCACCAATGCAGTAGAGGCAGTCACGGATGTCAGACTGTGCTGCATCCATAACCATGAGAATCTGTCTAGTGTTGCATTCAGTACTAACCTGTGCCTCCACGATGGCCCAAAACATGCAACAAGTGACCCATGATGTGACACCTGTGACAGGCAGTAGATGATTGGCAGTCCTCCTTTGAGCACCCATGTCAATCTGCCTATGTGGGACCTTGCCAGCTGTCTGGCTATGGCCAGTGTCTACACTTACACATGCCTTAGTTGTCACACTGTCCTGTTCAATGTTGCCGCTGTCTGACTGTCCAATATCTGTGACCTCTGGGGACTGGGTATGTGTTGGCATATTGACTGACTGTGGGGACAATGGGGATGGAAGAGAGATGTTAACCTCTGGACAGATTCAGCCCCAAAACCCCTACCTTTGCATCACTATAGACACCATCATCATCAGAGTCCAGTGTGACACCAACATCAGGATGTGAGGGAGACAGACTCCAAACCCTCCCCCCCGTTCACCTGTAAGGAGGAAGACAAAATCAGTACATTTTTACCTGCACTATTATGTATGGTAATCCACGCAGACTCATACAGATGAGGAGCCACAACTGCATTACCAGTCCCACATCTTCTCATCACTGATCTCATGCACAACACGCAACCACACAACATACACAAACAAGACAGGCCCTTTATAACATGCACTTCAGCTACATACAGTGAATGTTGCCAGTACAATACACCTGTGATGTACGCAATATGACAGTGTATGTGCTAGAACTACACATAATACCCAATACACCTTTCCCAAGAATAATATGCTCCCTGTAGTATCACTGCCACATGTATGTACCATTTCCTTATAGTGTGCGAACAGGCATCTTGGAGTAATTGCCTCCTATATAGCAGGCTGCATACTTGTTCATGACTATAACTGCAAATGTGTTAGTGTTTGTACAAATACACAGCTGTGATTATCCATTGTATGCACTGCAGTTAACTGCTCCGAAATGAAACATATAACTATTCTACTCTGGTTAAGTATAATAGTTGTGCCTTCTGCAAAATGACAGTCCTTAACATTCTTAGGGTATATATAATCCATAAAACAACAGTATCATGCTTACCAGGTACAGGAACACAGACTCTTGCCACACCTGACAGACCTATGAAAAGGTGAGGTAGAGGGATTGTCATCAATACCAATTGTTGCAGAATTAGAAGGTATTATGCGAGTAGATCCAAATGTACAGTAGCTAATGTGATATTGCCTGCATTGTTGACATTCTGAGTATGTGTGCACAACTGTGCATTAAAACAACCCCCCACCCAATGCTGATAGACCTGACACCCATGTACTGGTACACAGAGTCTGCCACAATTACTGATACAGTATTACACTGGTGAACAAAGTAAGCTTACCTGGATGCTCCTCTGATGTGGACCCTGTGGTATCCACCCCCAGTATGTATTGGGGTGATGGATGCCTTAATGATCTTATGTGTTTCTCACTTGTACAAAATAATCAGCTCAGCCAAGACTCAAACCTAGGCCCCTGTCAACTACAGCCTGCTGCACTAAATCATTAGGCCACAGAGATCTGGACAAAACAGGTGTTTCCAGCAATATATACTGATTGCCACTGATAGACTGAAAGCAAACTAATGTGAAAAATAGGAGTGTACTTGGGACACTGATGCAAAAGTACACCAAGTAGACAGCCAAATAACTAATAATGGCAGTATGTGACGTCTGGGATTGCAGGTAAATGCTCCCTTTTATCTGCAACATCTTTAAACACTCCTGCTAATGCATCAATGGCACAGTACATATGTTCATCTTGGACCCTGCTGCAGATCAACTGTCTTTGACAGTCATGCACATACTGCTGGATGCAGACAATGGGCAGGATTCACGAAGCCTCCATGTAAGAGATACATGGCTTACACGGAGGCTGCAGTTAAACGGTGTGACGTCAGCATGTCATACATATGCCTGAGGGCATGCTGAATCACACCGAAGGCTAACACGGTCCGTGGAAGACAGTAGGGGGCATGTCCATAGGCCGAGCCCTGCAAGCGGACACGCCCCCAGAAGAGTAAAATTGCCCAAAGTAAACACCCATGACAGAGGCCATGGAAATGTGAATAAACACAACACAAATCATGCCCCTACAGACTATGAACATAAAATATATAAATGAAATTTTTTTTTAAATCGTAAAGATGTTTGCCCGTGAGTGCGCTCGTTTGCGCGGGTGTGCCCGTAGCTTAGCCACAGTTAGCAGTCAGTGGAAAAGGATATAAGAACTAAATAAGCAAAGTAAGCCAAGAAGCAATAGCGTAGCAGTAGAGACGTTGGCTAAAGAGCAGGCATTCATGGTTTGAACCCCCACAACACCAATTTTTATTTCTAGTAAAATAAGCAGGAAACAAGTCCCTGACAAACATGTACACATATAAAACCATAGTTTATGTAAAATGTAATGAAATAGTCCATTTATTTTGAAGAAATGTGAGATAACAAAATAATAAAAGATGCCAGATGTGCCCATAGCTGAGCTACAGTTTAACAAGGTGAGTGCATCTGCCTGTAGGTGAGCAGTGGTTTAACAGGTGCAAAATGAGTGCCCATAGGTGAGCAGTGGTTCAACAGGAGCAAAATGAGTGCCCGTAGGTGAGCAGTGGTTTAACACGCTGAAACTGTGTGCCCCTAGCTGAGCTGAGCGTAATATGCGTGCTGATAGCTAAATGAGATGTTAACCAGCGTACCCCGTTTGCGCGGAGCTGTGCACTGCGCCAACAAGCTAACCGACGGGCAATGTTGAGCAAGCCGTATCAAAACTGCTTTTACACAGACACACCCCTCAGCCTGTCTAGACAGTAATAAAAAATAAAAAGCAGTGGCCAGGTTCGAACCCAGAATACTATGCACCATAGTCAAGGTACTGAACCACTAAGCCATGACAGCAATACCGAGAAATGCAGTAATAGCAAATATATAGGAATGAATACAAAGTGGAGCATGACAAAGCAGGTTTTGTGAAGTTGATACAATTCCAAAATGGCCAATCACAGATATGTGCGGGAAAAATGGCATATATAAGTCCCATAGGTGGGAATACACAGCATAAACAATTGTAGAACTGACTTGCAGCCAGAATGACAGAAGTAGGTGAGGGTAGTTGCTTTCGAGCACAGAGGTGGGGCATTGAGGAGTCCAGATAC
This sequence comes from Protopterus annectens, assembly GCF_019279795.1. Classification (NCBI taxonomy): domain Eukaryota; kingdom Metazoa; phylum Chordata; order Ceratodontiformes; family Protopteridae; genus Protopterus; species Protopterus annectens. The sequence goes on along the minus strand of NC_056740.1, from coordinate 319,255,560 downwards.
ATGGTCTGGCTCCTAGTCCACAATCATGAGGCCCAACTCATGCAGGGCCAGGTCCTGTGGGGAGCATATAAGGCTGAGGCGTGGGACCGGTTGGCTCATGATCTCGCCAGTGCCACAGGGATTCCAAGGACTGGTGAGCAGGTTCGTCACCACCATGCAGACCTGAAGAGATGCAAGCAGGACCAATTGAACCTTTGGATCCAGGAGGCCCGGCAAATGCCCAATGCCCCACTACTGAGTAAGTTACATGTAATTATGTATGTAAGAAATTAAACTAGCTGATATTATGGAGATGTGTATTCCAATATTACTTCATTTATATTACAGCTGCAGGTGTCCGTTCTGCGAACCGCAGAGCCTATGGCGATAGACTGGTGCGGTTGCGCCACCAGGCAGGTCAGTAATCCTCTGCCAGTAACTGTAAAGAAATATAAAAGTATGACAGTTAGCAAAAGAGTGCAGTGTAGTCACTAAGTAATAGAATGTGCAAGTAACAGTGTAAGACTGTTTGCAAGTATTGCTTGATTACAAAAGTGTGTTGCAGTCTGTAATCCAAACAGAAAAATGAAAATGTCCGAAATAAAGTCTGAAATAAAGATGCTCCACCTGTAATATAATAGTACACAACCTGCAGCAGGCTGAAAAGTACAGCTGCAGAAGATGAGCAAATCACATGTGTGAAATATACCCCTGTTGCAATACTGAAACATGACAGAAGTGAAACTGCTGGAAAGGATTGTAATAACTACAGGTAAAACATGTCAATAAAGCCTAGAAGTAAGTACCATCCTGAATAGTAAAATGAAAACGAGTGAGAGAGTGTGAGAAAGTGTTATGAATCCACCAATAAAGTAGTAATAACCCCTGAATAAAGTATACTGCAGTCAGTACAGAATGAAATGCATGTGAGAAGCAAAACCAAACAGCGAAATCTGTTCAAAGTGTTGCTGCAGCTGGAATGTGTATCCCAAAATCTGGATATGTTGCTTTCAGTCTGCAATATGCAGATAGTATGATTGTCTGACATACCAAACATCCACAGTTGTCTATAGCTATATAAAGCAAATGTAGCAGGATGATGTAGCTGAACAAAGCCCGATATGAATATGTATGAAGAACAATAAAATGTATATTGATGTAGCAGTAACAGTCCTATCACCAAACTGAAGTAGTTATCATATAGGAAACTATAGTTAGAACAGTAGTGTGTATATATGTGCAGCTATTAGAAATGTACAGCATATGTATTGGTATTCGAAGGTGTTAATATTATTTTCTTCACCCCACCCTATAACCACATATAACCCATTCCACGTGAAAATGGTATGTGCAATCACAATTAACACCCCTGGACATTTGTCCTGTTGGGTAATAAATATTTGCATGTCCGTTGATGCATCTGCCCTGTTCATACATCCAAACCTGATGGCCTCTTGCCATCAATCAACCCTGCATGTTGTTGGACTGTTTATTGCTGTTCAAATTATGCATGTGTTATGCTCGCTGTTCAATGGTGTGAATATCTGGGTGTTTGGTTAATGGGAATACTAATGCATGCTGTTACAACTAATTGTGAATGGTATTATATGTCACTAACCCAAACTGTCATGACATAATGCAAAACATAGGATGACAGGGAAGGCGGGTTCCAGCGGACCCACCTCTCCCACCTCAACTGGCGAGTGCACCTGGCACTAGTGCCCAGTCTGGACCCTCCTCCGGTGGCCCTGTGCCACCTGTGGGTGGAAGCACTGCAGGGGATGGGGCTCACCCCCCCTCTGCAAGTGTGGCCGGAGGAGAACCACCACTCACCCTCCGTAGCGTCCAGACTGTGGTGTGTAGGGAGATCCAGGACTCTGTTCTTGGGCCCCTACTCCAGCTTGAGGCACAGGTGGCACAACTTATGGGCATGCCTGCTGCCTGGCCTACACAGCCCCCAGCACAGCCCCATCCTGGGCAGTGAAGGAATAGTGGCAACTGCCCATGGGTGGGGATATCAGTTCCACTGTTGCCATCTGTGGGCTCATGGGCTCTGGATATCCAAACATCCATCCCCGTCAATTGCGTAACCCCCCACATGTGTCATACACCACCCCTGTATGCGTCTTGTTTGTCTTGTCTGTTGACCTACCCAACCTACCTCCCCAGCTATACCGACTTCCTCTACCTGACATACCACTCTCACCTGAAAAAAAAAAAAAAAGGGGCACTCTGTACCCACAAAAAAATTACGCCCCATACATAGCTGCCCATTCCGCACACATGTCTGTTGGACATGGAAACTATCAATTACAATTGGCTGTACAAGTATTATTGTTGTCCTGACACCTCTCTCAGGGGTGGTTCAAATGTCACACCAAATTACATACATATGCACAGCTGTTGCTGATGAAGAAATGGGCAGCTATGGGCCTTACCTACATCCCTCCTGCAAATCCCAAGCTTGTTTCTCTACTGTCTTGCCCTCTTTGTGACCCCTTTTTCACCACTTTCCTGTCTCCCCATTTTTATTTCTTTCAAAGATAATAGCACGGGTCTACGCCAGAGTAAGCACTGTTAAGCGGTTGTAAGTGGCTGTGTGCGGAGCTGAACGCCAGTGCGCATGCGGGAGCTCCGCACAAAACACAATATAGTTGTAGGCGTCATTGTGCATACACACTTACTACAGGGAACAGGAGAGAGGAATGGAGAAATGTGAATCTACAACACAGCCTGAATCATGAGAGAGATACTAACCTTTAAACTCACAGAACAGTGTCCACAGCATACAAGCATGGTCCCCGCCCTTACAATCTGAAAGGGCAACGCCTGTCTCACATACCCTTTTATAGCACTGTCCTGAAATCACAGTGAGAACTGCAATCAGTACACAACTGGTTGCATGCAATTAGCAAATGCTGGCTTACAATTGGTGCAGAGGCCATCATATGGACTTATGCAGATACCTACAAAAGCATCCTGTACTAACACTCCACACATGCAATACGTTCATTGCACTGTCTGGAGGCAGACAGAGAGAGAGAGAGACAGACAGAGACAGAGAGTGAGAGAAAAAAAATACACACGGTACACACACTGAGTGTAAGCTGTCCGCAGTGACAGTAGCAAGCCATGCCAGCAGCAGCAGGAAGCAGAAGTAGTGGTAACACAACCAGCTGTGACAAACACAGGTAATGTAAAGTATCAGGTTAATAGTCTGCATACTGTGAACCCTCCAAATGTGTCATCGGTCTGTATGTATAGGTATGTCCATGTGATATGTTGTGTGCACGTAGTTCCACCAAAAGGGGATGACTATACATTACATGTCAGTCAGTGTTAGGCCATGATCCTGGCAGCAGTTTTCTGTTGCAGTGAGGCCCGTCTGTAGGATGTGTGTGTCAGCTGGTGTAACGACTATGGCTCTTAGTTAGCAGTCATCTGGGAACTTTGTCACCCACAACCCGCACATGTTCACTTCTACATCTGAGAAATAAATGCTAAACAAGAGGGGTCCTAAGACAGAGGCCTGTGGGATGCCACATGTGACTGGCATTGAGTCTGACATGGCTCCTACAATATCGATATTATGAATCCTGTATGTCAACCAGTGTGCAACCCATCATGTGACATATGTAGTAACATGTAAGCTCATGAGCTTGTCTATGATGCCTGAGTGGAGTACTGTGTTAAAGGCCTTAGGCAAGTCCAGGTAGGCTGTAGGGATTGCGTTGCCCTCATCAATGGCTGTAGTGACTGTTTTGAAAGGTCAACCAGGTTCAAAAGTCAGGATCAGCCAATCACAAAGGCAAACTGGCCGGGAACAAGTGTCTGCAGGTACCCAATATCGCTGTATATGCGTCCCATACTGAATAATTCCATAGCTTAGCAGACCAGGCCGGTTATGCTTATGGTGCGGTAGTTCCCAGGGTCAGTAGAGGTGCCTCCTTAGTGGTGTGGGACCACTGTTGCTGTATGCCAGTGTTCAGGTACATATCCTGTAGTACGGCCAAGGTTAAATATCAGTCTTATATGCAGTTGTATGTCCTCTTGGAGTGCACGTAGCACGTATCCAGGGATATCATCAGGTCACATTGATGCTGTGTGTTCTGCTTTGCTGAGGGCAGCCCTCACATGGACATGTGAGATGATAGGGAGGTTACATTCAGCTGTGATAAGTATTTCTACATGTGGGGGAGAAGGAGGGGGGATACGTACACCGAACCTGTCTGCAAGAATGTTGCCAATATCTGTGTGTTCAGTGAATGTTAAGTAGGTGTGTATTAGCTCAGAGCATTTCTGAGGCGTTTGGTCCATATGTGTAACATAACTGAAGAAGGCCTTGTGGTTATCTATAGTGTTTGTGGCCATTTCCCTCCCAGAATAGGCCGTGGCTGTTGTTATGAGAGACCGTAGCGTATTACCAGTGCTGACCACAGATGCCTTCCCTTAATGTGAATCTGCTCTGTCCTGCAGTAGCCTCCTGCTATTGTTATACAATCTGCCTCTGGCTGGGGTCCACTGGACAGGATGCCTAACCTTTGTGCATAGGGTCTGGGTTAGAAATTTGTGTGCAAGTTCCATGCAATCTGTGGGATGTCCGTGGTAAGCATTCGCAAAGGGGTCAGCAGTGTGGGTTGTGGCTTCCAGTGGCCCAGTGGGCTGCATGGATACCATCTCAGTTCTAACAAGTGAATAACTGTCTAATCACATACATATCAAAGTAGTCTACTGTGCTGGTGGTGGTGGTGGGATATGTATATCCAGGCCGAGTAACTTGTGTCCAGATCACACTAGTGGATGGCGTTCCACATACAGTACCTTGGTATGAACCCCCAGAGTGAGGTTGTGCATTGGACCTGTCGCAGTGTGCTGACCGATGGGGCATGCTACTATCTTGTATGGAATGTGGCAGGTATTGTTGCACAGGTGTTGGGTGAGCACTGATATCTGGCCACGTACTTGTGTATCCACCATGAGACACACACATGCTACATATGGGAGTAGTAGTATATCACTACAGTTGAGTATCATGTATAGTATGTGTGCCATATATTGCTGACATAGTCTGCTGGTATCCTGTTTGTGTTCTCTTCCAGGGAGATGGCGCATCAGCGTAATCCCGCCTACTCTGCATTGGAAGATGAGGAGATACACCAGAGCCTGGTGCGGGATTATGACATACTGTTTTCCCGCACCAGCCAGAATCAGCAGGAGAGGTCTGCACTGTGGCAAGACCTTGTCCATAGGGTAAATGACATTGGCATGCATAATAGGACATATGAGCAGGTACAACATCACTGCAGTGATTTAATCAAAATGTCCGTCAGCGTGCGTCAGATATCCACAGGCAACAGGTTGCCACAGGAGGTGGGGTGGCCACACATCCCCCCCTTACCAGACTGGAGGGGATACTCCTAAGTGTTGTGGCTCCAGCCCCGGAACAGCAACTAGCAGTGCTAGTAATACTAGTGTAACTCAGTAGTGCTCTGTGTGTATACTGTGGGGTGTGCATGTGTGCATGTGTGCATGTGTGCCTGTGTCCATGTGTGCATGTGTGCATGTGTCCACGTGTGCATGTGTGCATGTGTGCATAAGTGCATCACTGGTAACATTGTGTGGACACTGTAAACTGTGTTTCCTGTCTTCCTCCCACAGGTTCTGGTGCTGCTCTGGTGTCCTGCAGCAGGGAACCTGAATCTGGTGCCACAGGTACTGGTAATGATGATATCTGTGTAATGGCACAGGAAGGTGTGTCAGGGTCCGCCATTGGTCACCCAATTGACAGTACACAGCTGCCAACCCCATCATTGAGCACAGTCATCCTGCCAGTACTTCCTTTGTCACCATTGTCCCTAGGTGTTGGACAGGATACAGTGGGCATTGACCAGGGTAATGTGGTATCTGTGGCACATGCTTCCCCACACAGCAGCCATGGGCAGGGTCCTGCGATTGTACCACACAGACAGTTGCCCATGGGTTCTCGTGGGAGCATCTGTGGGTGTACTGCCTCTGGCAGACGTGCCCAAAGAGGTCTGTCAACCTCAGCTATGTTTCGGGCTGTCATGCAGGCACAGTCACATATGGAAAGGTACACCAGACAGGGTCTGAGGGAGCTGAGAGCATGTCGCACAGCCATGACTGACAGTATGCGTGACATCACGGATGCTATCCGTAATTTCACTGATGTCATATACAGACGTTGTGGGGACATATTACAGCAGTTCCACAACCACATGTCCATGAGCCAGGGCAATGGTGGCAGTTGTGGCATCGACGTGGCCATATGCCAGCAACAGCAGCAGCTGGCAGTCAGTGTGGATGACAACAGGCCTGCGCACACCCCCATAGTGCCAGCAGCAGCCCCAGCAATGCTGGGTCTGTGCTGTCATCAGAATGCCCCAGGAGACCACATGCACATGGTTCTGGACAGTCCCAACAGGGACCTGTGTCCAGTCAACACACTCCCGCTTCTGGTGACAGTACCCAGTCTGGCTTAGTACCAGATACGGTCCGTAGCACCCCTGCCAGGCACAGATACCGTCTCCGTGCCCACAGACACTGATCTGTATGACCTGCCTGGTGCAGTCTGTGGCTGTCCACAAGCCCCTGTATATGGCAGCCATGAGGTGGAACTGTGTGCGTGCATGCACACATGCAAAATGTTAACACCTAGGGCTACCACATACATGCACACACTGCACCAACAGTGCCCCACCCTGTACTGCTGTCCCTCACCAACACACATACACAAACATGTCAATTGGTGGTATCAGTGGCAGACTCAGGCATACCTAATTCACACCCTGTGCATATGATGAAACTGTGCCACCCCCTGCAATCTCCAACATCAGTGCAGGTACAGGTAAACATGTTGCTGATGCACAGGGTGACTACATAGAAGTGTATTAGTAGTATCATGTTGGTAACAGTACAGTGTGCTGATATGACTGTGTATATCCCAGCATGCCTGATGCAGTAACCGTATGACTGTCCTGAATTGTTATCTGCACCCATAGTACGTACCAAAATGTAACAGCTGCACATTATTGCATACCGGTGGTAAGGATGTCAACAGATAGCCACATACATGGGTAGCACAGGGGGGAAGCTAATGCAAGTAGTGATACGCAATGATGGACATGTACAGTAATGGTGGCAAGTTGCCCACAACGACTATGCAATGTGGATGTTTGCGCATGTTGATATGTGTGCAGTACCAATGTAATCCAAATCACAATTAACTATGACATAATATCAGTTCTACCATGGGCATCTGCGCTGTGCATTCCTGGGTACATGTTGATAGTGCCCACATATTTGCGCTGTAACCTACTGTTAGCGTTACCCTTCTTTGTTGTACAATGGACTACTTCCAGCCCTGCTTACTGTAGCTTTGTTTGCATGCATGTTCACTTGGGGTTCCCTGCAATACTGCTTCCACCTGCAATGCAGAGTTACAGTGCTTCTGTGGACTCCTAGTGACATCGGCATAGCGTACGATACGTATGTCAAGTTTACACATGACAGAACGTCACTGTCTGTCCTGTTCGCATGAACGTTGCCTGTGACACATTGCACATGTCTTACCTGGCATTTAACTACGTGTGCAGTCATATATGCCAGTGCTATGAAACAGTAGCAGTACACCCACACATACATACCTTCAGTATGTTGTTCCCCATTGGCCCTATGTGTTGGTAATCACCATGGCAATCACACTACTAGGGTAGCATATGCAAAGGTAACCTGTGAATCACCTCTATGGTCCAGTTGTGGTTTATGTGAGTCATTTGGCAATGTCACAGCTGCCACATGTATGCAGTTAACCATCACCCTTGGCCAGGAACGTACAACACATGTGTGGGATGCCACCACATAGCCAATCTGGGGACTGAGCACTCTGAACCCAGTAATGCCATACCCTGTCAGGTGGCATGTCATACTACAGTGACTACAATACCAGTCAGACATAGACAATCACTGACAGCAATCTGAACACACTGGGGCATACTTGGAGACTCAAAATAGCATCCTGCCTGAGCATCACACAGCTCCACAGCTGGCACACAGGCATACGTTACGTCGGAACAGAGCACATGCCACACATGGCACACACATCCCGTGTGCCACACACTCACAGCCTGTAGGGCAACACAACACACCTGCTACAGATGTGTCAGGTACCTATCTTGGCCGCTGCAGTGGGGTCCCACTCAACAGGCTGTACACGGTGAAGGTCACAGCGATATGCCTCTGGGGCACTATGGTCCACCACAAAACACATGCATACAGGTCAGTCAGAGGCATGGACACATATGACTCAGTCATTGACCATGCCACTATGGATGACCTGAGACATACCTCCCTGGACTACATGATAGGGAACATAGAAGGGATCTCTCAGCATGTGGCACGGGCCAGTATGAGCCTGATCTTGGTTGCCATCATACCCTCACCAGGTATGCTACCACTATATGTAGGAAGGGTGTTCTATGTCTACATTCTGCTCAATCTCCAATGTCATTCATAGGGTATCCACTGGCTGTCAACATGTGCTTACATGCTAGGGAAGCCACAATGATTTGTGAGGGGCAGCTTGTACGTGACACCCATGGCCCAATGTATATTGGGGAAGCCCCTTGATACACACATACTGCCTTATGCTGCAGGACACAGATTACATAGCCACCTCCACGGGTATCACACAGGATAGTACACTAACAGTGATGCTACACAACACCAGCAGTGTACACCGCAAGATGCATGCACTGGACACTGTCCTCAGCACGGTGAACTGCAATGTCTGTGCAGTACCAGAGTCCTGATTCATGGCTCACAGGTGCAACCCATCACTGCCAGGTTATACCTCATACCATGCCTGTCGTCCCCGACACATGTAACACACATGGACAGGGGGGTGGTATCCCAAGGCACCACAGATACACATACCTCCAGGTTGTTGGCACAGCACAAAGCATCAGGGCCTATTCATGTGCAGCAAACAGTGTGTCAGACTGCCGTCTGGTTCATAGCCTGGCACACACAACCCTCCCATACACAGGATACCCACCTATCCTCCATAACAACACTGGCAATATGACAGTCTCAAGAACTGTCTTTATATGGCTGGACTGCATCCAGCCAAACATTGTGCGTGAGCATTACTGTAGCTACAACACACTAGTTGAAGGGTTCCCAGCATGTGGTCACTGGATTGCAGTGGAATGGCATGTTACCACTCCCACAACAGGTGGGAACATGCAGCACCTGTACATCGACTACATGTAGACTATATGGCCCAGACCAGATGTGTATCCCCTGCTGTAGGTATTTTACCATATACACCCACACTGTATAGACACATACCACATGCGGCCCCTGCACAGTAAGACACAGTCATATTGATATGCATTGCAAATACCATTTATCCACTCGAGGCACATGTCAGACATGGTAACTACTGGAGGTCACAGGTATTTATGTGTATGTGTCACACACATACATCATGTGTGCATTGCCATTGCTGGTTTAGGCAATGGCATGCATTGTTATGCACAAAGACCCACACAAGGTCATAATGTGTGACACAACCACACGTGGCAGTTGTGGGTTACCAAAACATACCTAGCTGTACTCTGACAATGGTAATAGTCCCAGAAGCAGAGCGCACTATTGGCATTACTGGCCAACTAGCCCTGTTTGGCTGTGCTGATAGTGTGGTGACATCCCCTGTGTTTACTGGGGGAATATGCAGCATCTGGTGTATTGTAGTATTTGCCAAAAGGATCTGTTCTCTCACACTTGCATTGACACCCAACCTACTACCCCCACACACACACTTGCCATTTGCAGGATTCATACCCCTACCTAACTATGTCACGACACGTGAGAGAGACGCATTAGCGAAATGCACTATTTGGATTACTAGGAGGGTCTTCTTCTCTGGCTGTACTTATAGGGTGCTGACATCATCAGTGTTTGGAAAGGGTAATGTGCATCAGGTAGTGTGATCTCCTGAGTGCCAAAACTAATATGTTTTTCATACAGAATTGCACACACACAAACTCCCCACATCCATACACACACACTTGCCATTTGCAGGTTTCAAACCCCTACCTAACTATGTTATGACACTTGAGAGTGACACTGTAGCAGACTGCGCTATTCGGATTACTGGGAGGTGTCTCTTCTCCAGCTGTATCTATAGGGTGCTGACATCATCACTGTTTGGAAAGGGTAATGTGCATCATGTAGTGTGATCTCCTGATTGCAAAAAAGCACATGTTTTTCATACAGAATTGCACACACACAAACTCCCCACATCCAAACACACACACTTGCCATTTGCAGGTTTCAAACTCCTACCTAACTATATTATGACACTTGAGAAAGACGCATTAGCAGAGTGCGCTATTCGAATTACTGGGAGGTTTGCCTTCTCCTGCTGTACTTATAGAGTGCTGACATCATCTGTGCTTAGAGAGGGGAATGTGCATCCTGTAGAGTGCTTTCACAGTTGCCAAAAGGGACATCTCCCTCACACAGACTTGCATACACACTAAGCCCCCTCCACACATACTGGGCAGTTGCAGGATTCAAACACCTACCTAACTATGTTATGACACTCGTGACAGATGCATTAGCAGAGAATGCTATTTGAATTACTGGGAGGCTTTCCTTCTCCTGCTTTACTTATAGGGTGCTGACATCATCCGTGCTTAGATAGGGGAATGTGCATCCTGTAGAGTGCTTTCACAGTTGCCAAAAGGGACATCTTCCTCACAGACTTGCACACACATCAACCCCGCCACACACACACACACACACACACACACACACACACACACACACACACACACACACACACACACACTGAGCAATTGCATGGTTTGAACTCCTACCTACCTATATTATGACAATTGAGGGAGACGCATTAGCAGAGCGCACTAACCGAATTACTGGGCATCTGGTCTGCACCTGCAGTATTTATAGGGTGCTGACATCTTTATTTCTACAGAGGTATGTACATCTAGTACTACCTATCAGGTGGGGGATAGCATATATATGCATTTGCAGCCACCTACGTCAGGGTCAGATATGCACATCGCACTGGCAGGTTATGTTCTATACCATGCTTCGTGACCACAGGACCTGTAACACACAACACAGCCAGTCCAGAACACCACACCCACATCCAGGACACACACTTAGCTTCCCTGGGAACAGTGCCGGGATATGCAGGTGTTCACATACACCATTCCAGTTGTTAACATCAGGTACAGGCATATTGTGTGTGAGAACTACTCAGGCCTCTACCACTTTACCCTACAGCCACTACAATTTTTGGGTCCATGTGCTATGGCAGAACCACACACCACAGCCACATGGGGGAATACATATTGCACCTGTCCATCTGCAACGTGGGTACTCACTGTTCCACACCAGAGGTAGACCACCATTGTTGATATCTGACCATACCCACCTTTCCCTGGACATCCACATCCCATCCACACCCCCAGGCAAGGTTGTCACTGCACACAAACTGTATTTAGCACAAGCAGACTCTACACTTGTGAAGACTGGGGTGAACGACTTCAAAGGACCCATGCTGGGGGACTATACTGGCCACTCAGCATAATCCTTGACAATTGCATTCTATGAGCATGTGTACAGTTTGCATTGATCATGCTATCCCACATATACCCATGACTGCTCCACAACAAGACACCTGTCAGGTGTACACCAGCCATATATGAGCCGTCCAACAGACAAAGTGAGCTAATACATTGCAGAGCTGTAGCCCACAGAGGGAGGACATCTGTGAACAGTTCCGGCATGACACTTCATTCCCACATAATCAGCACAACACAGTGTTGACAGTGGAATTGTCCAGACAGTGCAGATAGGGCTCCCCTCAGTCTGTTATTGACGGCCACTTACTGTTAGAGATCCTCAGCAACCCTCTTCCAGCACACACCAACAACATGGCTGTGGCTTAGCACATTCAAACCCTGGGATCTCCACTGTGCCCCTGCTTGACAGAGGCACAGCTCACTAGCCTCACACGTTGCCTTATGTGACCTACTTTACAGTGGCACAGTAGCCTACTGTACTGGGGATGCAGATGCCAAGCACACTCTGGCTAAGCTCTCATTTCCTAGGACAACAAGCCTAGTATTGACCTCTACACCCATATGTTCAATTGTCAGATGCACAATATTTGTTGTGCTGTTCTACTGTTTGCAGGTCTTTATTGTCATAGCATTCCCTGTTCCTATGACCAACTTGTGTATCTGTGGAAGATGTTTGCATATGACGGCGATCCACTATATCACTTATGTCTCTGTAGTCATTTACTGTGTGCACTGGGCAGATTGCTGTGTTGTGGTTGGGTCCTGGAATGACACGTACAAATACCAGATATGTGTGGCCAACTGCTAAACGGAGATATGGCCTAAGTGTGTGAGCATGCCCAGTTCAGCCTTTCCATGGCATGTTGTCTGACATATGCCTCATTTATCAAAGTGTACGAGCATGCCCAGTGTGAGCTTTCCATATGTTGCACTCTGAAGTCCACCACATATTTGGGTGTGTGTGAACTTCAAGAATATCTCACGTTTATGGTTGTGTGTTGGGTGTCATGTTGTGTACTAACTGGCCAACTGCTTCGTGTCTGCAACAACAGGGATCATACTGTGCCTGCAGGGATTGCATGGGATACTTTGCAGACAGTTGTCAACATACTTTCATAATGACCTAACACTGTAGTACCGTATAGTGTACTGGTTCAGTACTTTCACTGTGGTGGACAGTATCCTGGGCTTTAGTCCTATCACTGCTTGACATCTTCATAGTGAGCACAACAGACTGTGTAGGGGCCAGTTGTGCACATATGACCATGTTGCATTATGTTCAGATATGGACTACCTACACCAGGCTCATCCAACACTGGTAGTGTATTCCACAACATAGGTGGACATTGGCAAACACTAGCGATGTTCCCTAGGCCATTTCTGATGCTAGTCACAGGGTGTGTTTGTCCTTCGACACACATTGTAACTGAAGTTTGCCATGACATATGTCATGGTTAGTATACTGTGACTCCGTCTACCTCTGACATAACAGTGATACCCAGGGTTAACCTACCATCTCCCATCCACTCATCGGGATTCCTCTTGAGGGGTGTCGATAGGTGACTCTCTGCTAACCTGTACCGGGAGTTTACTCAAGAGTGGGGGTGCCTTCTGTGTTATGGATCATTCTGTACAGCTTGTCCTATGTATGTCAGTGCTGGGGTTCAGGTCTCTCATGTGCATAGCTCACTGCCATTCAGATTGTACAAGGTGCAGCATGTTCATTGATTCCAGCTTGGACATGGCTTCATACATCAGGCACAGCTTGCCTGTAGCTGGGCAGTATGGCAGTGTGTGGAGCTGCAGTTTGTTTACTCAGGCAACACATGGCATCTGTTCATGCTCTTTGCTACTCCTGGTGGGGTACTGTTGTGGGCTTTACAGTTGATGGAGGTGTCTGCTGAGGTATATCCCACAGGGGCTATTGTAGTCAATTGTGACGCTGATGAAGGATGACCACAGAGCCACAGTGACCTCCCCTTATCTACATCTGACAACCTTCATGATTGGGTGGGTATATGGTATGTTTCTGCGAACACTACAGCCACATGTTTGTCCAGTGCAGGATATCTATCACCTTGTGTCCCCAGGTCTCTCATTACATGTTAGGTACGTAATGGGTTAACACCTGTGTGGTAATTTGTGGGCACTTACTGTATATCGACAGTGGTTGTCTATACACAGTTCTGCAATTAGCTTGCTGACATGGCTATGGCTCCAGTTGTCTGTTTGTAGGTGGCCCTTTTGTGGGTTGCTTGTGTCAGCTGGGGGTCAGATATGGTGGGCTGTTTGTACTCCTCTGCATACATGTTTAGTCACAGTCCTTCCATGTTGGCCTATACCTATGGGACATATATATAGAACGGGGAGGGGGTCCCAGGACCAAGCCTTGTGGGATGCCACTCATATCTGCTTTGTAGTCTGACATGGATGCAGCATGTCTGACCATGTCAGTTCTGTCCTTAGTCTGGTTTGCAACCCCTCTACTGACATAGGGGTATATATTTAAGCTGGTGAACATATCCATACTGAACTCGAAGGGTATTGTCTAGAAGCATATGCACGGTCCAGCTACGCTGTGTGGACCACATTGCCCTCATCAATGACTTTAATGACTGTTTCAAATGGGTCAAACATGTTTAGGGGCAGGATCTGCAGTTACGACAGCCACACTGTGTAGGGTCCGGTATCAGTAGGTCCACGATAGCTTTATGTCTGCGGTACATACTGATCCTTTCCATAGCTGTGCAGACCAAGCTTGTCAGAATCCTGGGGTGGTAGTTTGCAGTATCTATTCAGGCAACACCTTTGTTGTGAAGGACCACTGTTGTTGTACACTGCTCTTTGGGTACATATCTTGTGGTAAGGCTGACATTGGGCAGTAGTGTGATTTGGCATTCCATTATTCTTGGAGTCCATGTTGGCCTCAGCTCAGGACACCATCACATACCTTTGCTGCTGTGTGTTTTGCTTTGCAGATGATGGCTGTTACCTCAGCATCTGCAATGTCAGGGGACCAGCAGTCTGCTGGGATAGATATTTTGCATTCTGGGGTTGCACTGCACCTGTCATGTTCTATGCTATCAATATGTGTGTGTGTGTCTGGTATGATGTTTGTAATATCTGTGTGATTTCGAGCATATCTGTGGATTCCCAACATGGTTCCTACCATCAGTTAAGTAAGCCTTGTGATTATCCTTAGTGTCCTGTACAATTTGTATCTTCATAGGTTCATGGGTTCATACTAGGCTATCCACCCTAGGGCATTAGTAAGCCAAGCCAGAGTGTGTGTGTCTTTTCACGCCTTGCTATGTAACTATTATGGCCATTTATGATTTTCTTTACTGTGCCTCTGTCTGGTCGTGACACAGTGAAGACCCCCAGTATACATGTACGATCATCCATCCACTTGGCAATATTCCTGTTGAGGGGTGTCAGTGAGGGGCTCTGCCTACCATGGATTGGGATCCTGTTTCTGGGTGTGGGGAGCCTCTGGGTTATGTATCTGTCCCTCCAGCACATCCTATTTCATTATGTGTTGAGGCTGACATCTGTCACTCTCACAGCCTCAATGGCTTTGATTTCCTGTGGTGGAGCATGTCCATTACTCCTGTGTTGGACATGGCCTTGTACAACAGACATACAATGCCTCTGTGTAGGCAGTCTGTGACTTCATTCAGCTGGGGTGTCTACAGCCAGGCAGCATATGGCATATATTTGACACCCTTTATCCTCTTGGTGGGGTACCTTTGAGGTCTTCCGAACCGATGCAGGAGTCACGTACGGTACATCCCATATGAGTCATTGTACTAGATTATGGGTCTGATAAGGGAACAGTACAGGGGCACAGTGACCTCTGTTGATGTAGATGTGAATCCTTTCATGATACGGTGTCCAATATCGACAATCTTCCTAGCCACATTGGCATTGTGTGTCACATGACAGATTACTATAAACTTGTGTCCCTAGGTCCCTGATTACTCCTTGCATACATAATGGTTTACCATCTATGTGGTAATTTGTGAGTACCTTGTCTGGTATTTGGTGGGACATTCATACTGTCCAGTGTCATCAGGATGTCTGGGTGGAGGTCTTGTGTGTGAGAGTGTGGTCTGTCGCATGCTACAGTCTGTACAGCAGTTTTGACTACACTTAGGTGCACATGGGTGGTCTCCACTGCTTTGTGCATTGTCAGTTACCTGGCCATATGGGTGTCTGTGCTGCATATGGATACTCCCCCTCCTTTGATGTTTTGGTCTAGGTGTTTGGGCCATAACACATGATATGGGGTATAACCTGGTAGTGCTGGTGTGCTATCAGTAGGCTTGCAGCAGGCTTCTGTCACTGCACATACATCGATGTTCTCCATACTGGGAAGTGCCTCAGGGGCATGCATATTGCAGTTTACACATCTGGCATTGGTCAGCATTACCCTTATGTTTCTTACCACTTATGTTTTCTAGGGTGGTGGGTAGTCTTTTTGGCCTTGCCTACATACGGCTCTATGGAGGTGGCAAAGGCCTTATCCAGTATCCAGACGCCCAGGGGTAACATGTGCAAGCCATCCCTGGAACAGCAGCATGGCTTGTCATGCATGACATCTCAAGCAGACAGACATTAGACCCTCTTGGACTGACAGCTGTAACTGTGCCACCTGTTAAAGATGATCATTCTGTGTTTGTACTGTGGCATAATTCTTGGTGAGGGTTGGATGCTGCAAATGGCCAGTGTCATACCTGCCTGGGGTAGATACTCAGAGAGCTCATCCATGTCTCTTTTCATGTAGTCCAGGGAGGTACATATCAGGTCATTCACACCAGCATGGACATTGAGTGCATCATATTTCTGTTTGCTTTGGGGTGACCTGCATACTTGTGTTATGTGGCATATTGCGGCAGCCTACAGGCAGCTTACTGTACCCTTTCCCTTGTTCAGTCTGGTGAGTGGGACAGCAGTGTGTCTGCCTATACAGACACCTATTACAACTGTATCAGGCATGTTGTTTCTCCTTCTGGCCTGTGACTGTTTGGCACACCAGCTTTGTGTACTATGTGTTGCATGTGCTATGTTTGGAGGTTGTGGTTGCTTGGGATCTGCTTTGGAGGCTTCTCTTGGTGTGGTGTGTTTGTAATTAGGGCCTCTGGGAATGTTTTTCTGTGTTTATGTGTTTGGTTTACAGTTGTGATAGGTCTATGTGGGACTGGGTTTGTGGTGTATGTGGTTACCATCTCCTCCTGACTAGTTTTGACAGTACTGGGTTGGGGGCGCTCAGCCTCTGGTTTGGATACATGGTTGCATCTCTCACATATATTTGTATTTATTGGGGGGAGTTGTGGGTTGTCTGTGTACTTGGGCCAGGTGTCACATTGCCTCTGGATTCACAGATTCTACTTGTTGTGGCTGGCCTTAGTGGATTGTATGTGTGGACATATTTTATTGCCATACTACTGATCAGTGATTACTTCCCTTTTTATGTTTTCTCTATCATGTAGTAGCTTCCTCATTCTCTTGCATGGTTTGGTAATGGCTGGAGTCCAGCATGCCAGATGCCTGCGTGTATGGCATTGTGTCTTGTTATTTGTGATTGCATACTCCAAGCATTCCTGGCTGTGTTCATGGAATGCCTGTATAACATGTTCTGTGGTGTGTCCCATATTCTGCACTTGCACAGGGCCTTTTGTGGATTCCACATTGGTTTGGAGGGGTGCAACCTATGCTTTACACATGTTTTTCACTGTGGTATTCTGGCCAGGGACTGGGGTCGGGATGTGTATATCCAGTGTGATTACTCTATGGTCTGGTCTTACCAGTGAGGGATACACTTCTCATCTTGCCATCCAGTACACATGTTGCTGATTATCACATCAAGTATGGTTACCTCTCTTGTGGGAGTGGTACGTTGTTCCTGGGCATTTTGGTTTATGGATTCTGGGAACTTTTCTCCGACTGTGTTGGTGCTAGTATAATGCTCCCAGTGTATGTCTGGGTATTTTCAGTCAAGCAATATAATGTGGTTTGGGGGGCTTGATATACTCATGTATTCCAACATAGGCCAGGTGCAGTTCCTGGTTTTAGGACAGTAGTCTGCAGCAGGCTATATACTGGGAGGTGGTTTTAGCCATTGGTATTTGACCATGGCTAATCCATGCTGTGGTACCAACATGGGGGTGTGGTTATCCTTGACATTTATTGCTTGTCACCCTCCTTTTGTAGCTTGTTCCATGTTTTGCAGCTGTACAGCACAGTATGAGGTGTGACCTGGTAGTGTTAGGGTGCTGATGTGAGCCTTGACCCAGTTTTCTATTATAGGACTGATATTTACATTCTCCATACTGTGTGCGTTTACACTGCACACATCTTGTTGTTTAGACTTCTGGCACTGGGTAGCATTACATCTAGGTTCCTATCCCTTGTGGTACCTATGAAGGTGGGTTTGTGTTTTGAGACTTACCTATTCAGGGCATGCTGTGGGTACTGACAGCCTTTGCCAGTATCCATGGGGCATGGACTGATAGGTGCATGCCACCCCTAGCAGGTGGTGCAACATGTCATGCTCCACATGTCTTCCCAGCCTGAAATACATTGGCTCCCCTTTGACTAACTGCATTACTTCAGCCAGTTATTGCACTTGATCATCCCATCGTCATTTTGTGGCTTCATGCTTGGTGAGGGTGGATGTTAGTCAGGGTCCTCAGGTGTGCATATAGTACATGGTGTTACATTACTCAACACATGGCATTCATGCCTCAGGTGGTGCTGCAAAGCTGCCTCTGTCGGATGCACATATTACACTCCCTGTACATGTTTGTGAGCAGGTCATGTCATTTTAGGCATCCCTGTTATTATTTGGGTGAGTCAGAGGGGGTATCATTCCCAGGGTTCCTACTGAGCCAGTGTATGTGCTATGCGTTGCCTCTTTGCCAAGGCCAGGGAATACGGGGCACACCTCCTTCTGCCTACTGGGGCAGGCTCAGGTTGTTCCTCCTCCGAGTCACGCTCTGCCTGTGATGGCCTTGGCAATGGTGGGGGGCTGTTTGGCCCAGCCCTATGCTGGTCCTGCTGCAGCTGTTTTCGCAAGATCATATTATGTAGCATAGCACATACCATGACAATTTGGGTACATGTAGTTGGTGTGTACTGCAAGGCTCCACCGGATGTGTCCAGACACCGGAACCGTGACTTGAGCAGCCCAAACACATGCTCTATTACATTACGTGTTTGTGCATGTGCCTCATTATGGCGTTCCTATTCAGGTGTGTGTGCATTTCTGATTGTTGTCATCAGCCACGGCTCCAGTGCATAACCTGCATCCCCCACTAGGTGTCCGTGTGGGATGTCCCCATTGGCAAATGTCTGGTACAGCTGCGTCAAATGCCAGATGTGGGAATCATGGTAGCTCCCAGGGCAGCCAGCACACGCATTCATTATTATGCCCTGGGCATCACACATGACCTGGCAGTTGATGGAGGGGAAGCCCTTGCGGTTAATGTAGGCCCTACCCTGCTCACCGGCTGGTGCTTTGATGCGTATGTGCGTGCAGTCTATTGCACCCACTACCTCAGCATATTCCGCTATTTGATGGAAGAGACGCATATTGCTGGCCAATACCTCACGGGCATTGGGGAAATATACATGATCACCGACATGTGCTGACATGGCATCCAGGAACTGGTGCAGTACCCTGGATGCTGATGCCTGTGATATCCCCATCATATCACCAGTTGGTCTTTGGAAGGTACCTGTTGCTAGTATTTTTAGGCCAACACATACCTTAGTTTCCACTGGGATGGGTTCCCCTCTGTTGGTTCTGTGTGTGAGGCGTGGCTTGCACAGCTCAACTATTTGCTGCAGGAGCTCTCTGTCCACTCTATAGCGCTCTACTATCTCCAGCTCATGTAACTTGTGGTAGGTGACCCTGGGCCTGTACACTCTTCTCCGTCTCCTCACTGTGGGTTGTCTGGCACCATCTGCATTGACACCACCCTCAGCAAGTCGCCTATGTCTCATTATGACAGCTATGGCAGCCCCTAACATTTCTGCTCTGAGTTAAGCTTTTTCAGTTTTCACTTCTAATAGCTTACTCCTGTCTTGCAGTGTCTCTTGAGAGAAACATCCTGCACTGCTGTTTGCAGAGTTTTAAGTGCTGGGCTGGGCTACTATTCTGCCTGTGTAATTGCCTGCTTCTAATTGTTTTCACCTGCTAGCTCCAGCAGTATTCCCTGCTAGCTTCCTACTAATTCTGTTGCTTCCTTTTTCCTATCTGTTTCCTCAGGGGGGAGCAGCGTGCATACCAGCAGAAACACGCTCACAGTGGCTTACATGCGCGCACACATGCTTACATGGTTTACAATCGTCTTATTCAGGTTAAAACGCACGCACACCAGTGCAAACAGTGTTACAGGTCTGCCAACAGGCTCCTACATGCTCAGTCTGCCCTACACGTGCGCACACCAGCGCAAACAGTGTTACAGGTCTGCCAACAGGCTCCTACATGCTCAGTCTGCCCTACACGCGTGTACACCAGCGCAAACAGTGTTACAGGTCTGCCAACAGGCTCCTACATGCTCAGTCTGCCCTACACGCGCGCACACCAGCGCAAACAGTGTTAAACATCTACCAACATGCTCCCACATGCTCAGTCTGCCTTACATGCGTGCACACTGCCCTACTCGCACTTCATGGTGCGCACACGTGCGCATGCATGACCAGCAAGAAACTTTAGTGTAAGTAACAGTGTACACCTTCCATTTCTTGACTTTCCCATGCTTATCTTGGGGCACTCCTCTTTCCCTGATCTGTGTCTGTCATCTGTCATGTTACACTGACCTCCAATAAACTGCATTTGTTTCTACCATTCCCCCCTGTGATGTCACCTATCTCCTACTCTATTCCTCTCCCTTATGTATCTCTTACACTACTCAGACTGTGCTCATTTGCTATCTGGCTGTGGGATTCAGTATCCTAACCCTCATTTACATGAGATTGCCTACTAATGCTTAGTTACATGTCTTAGACTCAGCTTCCCCCCTTAGCAACCACTACATGGTGGCCATGTTGTTTTTGGTCTGCTGGTCCCTGCATTGTCATTGCATGTATTGCATAAAACCCACATTTGTGGGTTTATAACCTTCATTTTTATGTTTTATACAGCGCAGCCCATTTGCGCCGAAAAAAAAAATTATATTTTTATTATTTTTGCATCGGGTTACCTTGCCAATGGCCACATATTTGGCCATTGGCATGCTGCCTGACACATATGCACCCTTTATTTGGAGCTGACATGGCTCCATTGTGATTTTTGCAGAAACGTACTCAGTTGTCAACTGAGTACATTTCTGCAGCTAAAACGTCTCTTACACTGGCTGGTTTCTGCTTCGTGGATCGCTAATATACCTCATTTGCAAACCTTTTAGCTGCAAGTGAGGTATTTAGCATGTCCACGCCCAGTCCGTGTAAGAGACATTTTAGCTGGTCTCTTACACAGAGTTTAGGGCTGTTCCTGGATTGCGAGGCTTGCATGGAATGTTACACGTCTCTTACACTCCGTACAAGCCTTCGTGAATCCTGCCCAATGTGTATCACAGCCTGTATGTCTGCATATATATCTAGCAACTACATCTGCTCCAGCAGTGACGCAGTAGTGTTGTCTGTTAAATGCCTTGCATCCCAAACATTTTGACACACACAGTCCTGGGTTCAAATCTAGTGTGCTGCACATCAGTTACACTATTGTGAAGATAGCAAATAATGATTGAGTCTTGCATTTTTAATCCCCATAGGTTACTGCTACTGAATTATCTGCTACCCAGTTTAAAAGTCAAAGGCCTACAGGTAGAGACACACTGCATATATTCGTATAGCCTAACTAAATGTTGTCTACTGCTCTATTATTGGCACTGTTGCATAACAGATATACCTGAGCACATGCCTTGATTGGACTGCATAGGTTACCCCTACCCTGGCTCTGCTGCAAGGATAGAGATGACAGTATTGCCACAGTTACACATACAGCTTGCTGACATCCAAAATGTTCACACTCCCCCCTATGTGTCTTAGGCTGCATGTTGTAGGTCTATGTTAAGCTAGCTGCTACAGACCTACCATACCTCACAACTCCCTAGAAATATGGATCCAGAGAAAACCATATGTGGGGGGTGCAAAGGTCCAGTGATAAGGATACATCTAACAGTTTGCCCCTACAGAGACAGTGAGCTTATAGAATAGCAGCTACTGCATTATCATGCATATTCTGATGGGTATGACGTGTGACACTCAAGTGTCTCTCTCTCCTTACTGACCGCAACCCACAATGCTCAACAATGAACAGACACATTATCACAATGTCATGGTGTACTGGCCAAACATATCAGGCATATCTGTTAACATACCTCACAAATCACAACAGTGGACAGCATTTGTGCCTACCCTCTGTGATGCTGTAGTCTCCACACCACACTAATGCCCATCTCAAAGACTAAGAAAGGGGTCTAGGCCTACATGAAGGCCTTAAAAGTGGTGCCATGTCATTGGCTAATTAAAGTGCAACTAAGCTGTTTTAGATGCAATTAGCAAGTCTGAGGCACAGACTGGTCCACAAGCAATTACCTGGTAATGAGCATTACCTACAAAAGACAAGCAACTGCCTATGGGGAACATGACTGTATGTTGTTTTGTTCACACAGACAATGGATTAGCAAGCTATTTGCAAAGGAACACTTCAAAAAAGATTACCTCACTCTGCCAGGTATGTAATAGATGTCCCTATATAATGGGATGCAGATGGAAGGGCAGGGAGTACAACAGTAGACCTGTCATACAACTATGGTGTTGACATGTTAGTGATACTCTGCTGTTCAGCAGCTACAGCCATGCCTCTCAACTATCCCTGCTTTGAGTCAAATCCCAGCTCTGCCCCTGTTACACCCTCCTACAATGGTCGTTTTTTGTAGGAAAGCTAGTGGAATCTGTGTTATACATGGTGATAGTAAGTGAGGGTGTACACTCCTGTAACATCAAATGATGTAATGTAATTTACATCATCTCAGTCTGTCAATGTCATACATAACTAGTTCTGACATTGTAAAGTTGTCCCTGACTGTACCTGATGTACTCTGGCTAGGTCACTGTTTTGTTGGCAGTCATCCCTCATTGGTTGAGAGCTATAGCTAACATACCTGTCGACCTCCTACAGCAGGGATTCAGGTCATAGCCATAATTAATGGGGGGGCAGGCCCAAACTCAGTGATAGAGAATACATATTGGCCATACAAAGTAAGACTATGAATAGACTCATAGATATTACTGCAACATGTTTTCCGAGGGATCTGGCATTTGACAGATAGATTCTCTGTTTTCTGACACTAACCATCAATGAATGGCCAACCATTTGTCAGACATCCACATGTTTGTGCCAAAAGGACCACATCTATGAGGCACACGTTCACATTCTGCAATCATATGTGTAGTGGAGATGTTTGATGCCTACATGGAGCATATACTATAACAGGTTTGCATTGCTGTCTGTCATTGTGGCAAACTGGAATTGCTGGACTGTTCCCATATAGTTGTAATATCACACAGCTGTTTGTCTGACAGTGGCTGTAGGACATATTAGTGGGAACTTGCTCATAGGGGATACGCCACAGTAGACTACAGTGATGGGTGTAGAGACATACAACAGAATCTGTCACAGCACACAGGGATATACCCAGCATGGCTACTATATTGGTGATAGCCACACATGTAGTGTGTTGATAGACTGTGGGGTATGATGTGTGAGGGAACGGTGGAGAGTGCAAGCCATATTGGTTGTGCAGGGTCTGTACATAGTGGATGTCCAAGTATCTTGTCCTGTAATGTGTTCCCCTCTTGTTGTTTTTCAGAAATTATGTATTGCAGGAGGCATACACCATTCACAGCTGCAGAGAATGCTGTTATCCTGGATGGCCTCAGACTGCATCATCACATTCTGCTATCTAGTGGTCGACAACATCATGAACAGAGTGCTACATTGTGGGGTGACCTTGTCAGGGTGGTTAACCAAATTGGCCAACAGGACAAGAACTATGAGCAGGTCTGACATCAGGCCATATATATGGTCAATGCTGCATGTGAAAGGGCAGCTGCTGTGGCCAGGGATCATGCTGCCACAAGTGGAAGGCCTGCAACAGAACAACCACTTTCAGCCACAGAGAAATTCCTGGCAAACCTAGAATCAACAACCAGCTCCCAGGCACATGGGATTTGAACCCAGGACTGTGTGTGTCATAATGTTCTAGATGCAAGGCATTTACCAGACTAC
Organism: Protopterus annectens; assembly: GCF_019279795.1. Taxonomy (NCBI): domain Eukaryota; kingdom Metazoa; phylum Chordata; order Ceratodontiformes; family Protopteridae; genus Protopterus; species Protopterus annectens. Next base: position 319,231,644 of record NC_056740.1, on the reverse strand, counting down.
ACTACTGCGTGAGTGCTTGAGCAAGTGTAATTGCCAAATATATGTGCAGACATACAGGCTGTGATACATGTTGTCTGCATCCAGCAGTATGTGCATGGCTATCAAAGGCAGTTGTTCTGCAGCAGGGTCCCAGTTACACATATGTACTGTGCCATGGATGCATTAGCAGGTGAGTTTAAAGTTGCTGCATGTAAAAGGGAACATTTACCTGCTATTTCAGACCTCATGTACTGCCTACTGTTATATTTTTGCATCAGAGTCCCAGGTACACTCCCATTTTTTACATTAGTTTGTTTCAGTCTGTCAGGGGCAATCAGTATATATTGCTGGAAACACCTGCTTTTATCCAGATCTCTGTGGCCTAATGGTTTAGTACAGTTGGCTGTTGTTGGCAGGGTCCCAGCTTTGAGTCTTGGCTGGGCTGATTATTTTGTACAAGTGAGAAATACATAAGATCTTGAAGGCATATTGAAGCACTTTTAAGTGGGTTTGAGTGGGTTTACATGATGTGCCATATCTCTGAGCTTTGCTTAGCTCCACACAAACCCATATTAAAAAATTAAAAAGAAAAGAAAAAAGAGGTGATAGGACAGTGGTGAAATGGGAGCAAGCAGGGGGAAAAACATACTGAAAGGCAGGTAGGGATGTGCAAGAAGGGTTTAGGAAAGAGATATATCTTTCCATTTCTTGTACAGCAACAGCTATGCATTTTGACAGATTTTTTGGATGAATTTGGACAAACCTTGAGACAAGGGTGAGGAAAACATAAATGTATTGTCAAACAAAATTGGACCAAATTGGTTGTGTCCAGTGGACACGTGTACGAAATAGAGAGGGAAATATTTTTCTGCGGGACAGGTGCCCCTTTTTTATAAGGAGAGAGTGGAATGATGAGGAAAGGATGTAGGTACATGTGGGAAGGTAAGCTGGGTAGGAGAAGATGCAATTGCAGACAGACAAGACAGACATGACAGCAGACAGGGGCAGTGTGTGACTCATGATGGGGATAAACACCTTGGACTTGGAGGGTGCTATGGAATCTGAAAACTATATGCCTCCAGATGGTAGCAGCATGACTGAGCTCCCCACCCATGGGCAGTCAACACTGCTCCTTCATTCCCCCTAAGGTGGCTGTGCTGGAGGCTGGGGGCCAGGGCTAGCAGGCCGCACCAGGTTGTCAAGTTTTCCCTCAATCTGGTGTAGGCATTGTTCACAGTTCCTGTGAACTATTCTGTGCACCATGGTGGGTCTTGGGTGACTGTTGCCCCTCTGCCACCACTCCTGAGATGGGTCAGGCCCAGTCCTCAATGTGGTTTCACCCAAAGGTGGTACAGGGCCAGCAGAGGAAGCACCATCAGTCTGGGTCCCAGATGCACTGGTACTTGGTGCCATGGCTGGCTGAGGTAGGGTAGGCAGATCAGCAGGAACTGGCCTACCCTGTCATGCTGTGGTGAGAGAGGTTTAGCAATGTGTATAGGTTAGTTCAGAACAACACAATTTATTAGTAATAACAGCATGCCAGAACTTTGGAAATAACCCAATCACATTTTAATGCATATTATATGGAACACAACAATAAATAGCATTCAATATATTAAAAGCATGCCATTAACAGTTACAGCATAAGGCCAACAACATAGCTAATTCAACAATACAGGTTAATATGCAACCATTATAATACATACCAATAGTAAAACACATGCCCCAAAATAAAGTTTAATGTAACAATAGGTGTTAATAGTAAACCATAAGCAATGGATAACAATAATAAATGGCCTGGTATTAGAAGTACAGTTTTATAGTAGACTGCACTGACAGTTGAACAAACAGGCATGACATTCAAGCATGACAGAGATACTAGGTAACCTATAAATAAATGAAGATAAGGGGTGGGGAGAGAGAGGAATAAACAGTGCATTAATACCATTATAGTCTATTTTGTGGAGAACAGTAATACTATCTACTCTACAGGTCTGTTCTTTCTTTATGTTTACAAGTGGACTATAGCTGCTGTAACACATACATACCTCTCAAGCTATCCATACGGGGGAGTATGGGCCAAGCTCTAACAACTGTGGGTAATAAACTACATATAACACTTGCACATCAGGTGGACCTGTATAACTACCAAGGTGTACTGTGGGATAATGTAGTGATGCATTCCTGGTTAGATACTAATGTCGATGGTAAATGTGTGACAGAGGGATTACCTACTACTAATTACATTCTGTGATAGCATGAGACTTGAGAGACATGCATGTGTACAGTACAAAAACTATACTACAATCATGCTTTGCTTGACAGGCATGGGGATAGAACCCAAGAGCAGTGACTGCAGAGAACATCTGCATTGAATGTATTAATTGACTCTGGCAACATTTAACAGACACTCCAGGCATGCAGCCATACCAATGATTACACATTTTATGTCTTTTATTTTATTTTGTTAGTATTATATTTATTTCCTTTATTTTATGCTGTCTATTCACATACCTGGTAATGATTTTAACATTCTCTGACAACTAAGCACACAATTATTTACCCATACTATGGCCTAACTTACCTATTTTCCTGTAGTTTCTGTGGAGAGAAAATCTGTAATAATTTTGTGACTGCTACTGTAATATGTAGTGCTACAGAGCAATGGATTTGAACCTTGGTCTGTGTGTGGCAAAATGTATTTCAGCTGGGAAATTTAATAAGCCGAGCTACTGAGTCACTGCTGCTTACTTACTGACATATAATTTGCCTAGAGCTCACCTGGAACCAATATATGGCCTGGTATTAGTAGTACAGTTTTATAGTAGACTGCAGTGACAGTTGAACAAACAGGCATGACATTCAAGCATGACAGAGATACTAGGTAACCTATACATTACTACATAGAATGCAGGTGTGTACAATATATTGTTAGTGGGTTGAAATATCTGTGAAGTCAACAAACCATATCAGATTACTGGGTTGGCTAGCTCACCCATATACATTTGCAGGCAGTATATTTGCAGTCTATAACTATTACACTGTTATACTTGCCTGCAGCACCATACCTCAGAGCCTGAATTCATATAGCTGAAATGTAATGGTTAAGACAAGACAATCCTAATATACACAGTACACCTTGGGTGTTATTGCTATTGTTTCATGTGTTATTGCAGAACAGACGTCATAATTAATTTCTTGTAAAACAGCTCTGAATCTACACCTATTGCACAACACTCTTCATTAGATATACCTTGAGGCAGAAACCAGTATTGTTTTGTGTTTTTATTGCAGAACAGATGTCATAATCAATGTCATGCAAAACAGCCCTAATTCCACACATATTGCACAACACAGCTTTATTAGACATACCTTCATGTAGTTACTGGTATAGTTTAACATTTTTATTGCACAGCAGTTGTTGTAATGCAGGTATTGCAATGCAGTTGTAATTCTACAGTTATTACAGTAGAAAATGTATTTCATTTACTTTATCAAGGTTAATGCTTTACTCTTCCCTGTTTACTGCACTAAAATTTGGAAAAGTCACTTATTGCAGCACAGGTCTATGTCTACATTCATTGCAATACAATCTTTACTGTATATACCTAATGGCAGGTACTTTTTTGCTTGCAAAATACATCTATACTCACCACACTCAAAGCACAATCTGGCCAAGTGCCTGACATGCACCTCAACATTGCAAGCTATGTCCTCTGCAGCTGTAGGGAGAGAAGCACACTATTATACATACCTGTCTATCAGACATTTGGATTAGGTACTGGTGAAACAATGGTAACAGTACTTACAAACTTGTGGGGCATTCCCTGCCAGAGCATCTGGGACCCAGGTGGCCAAGTGATCCCGCTTCCGATGCTTCAGATCATCATAGTGGGATGGACCTGCTCACATGTGCAAGGGATACCTGTCTCACTAGTGAGCTGAAGTACCAGCTAGTATCAGGCCTCCTCCTTGCACTCTGAGCCCTGGAACTCACCCTGCTGCAGCCGCTCATCATGGGTTTTCACCAGAGTCCAATCATAACACTGGACTCCTGAATGCCCCACTGCTGCACCTGGAAGCGTGCATCCTCTCCAACATCAGCCACAGTTACTGCACAGTTCAAACTCCAACAGAATATGCTGTATTCCCACCTAGTAACCTTACTATAGCCTGTTTTCCCACACTTACACTCCTTTGGGCAATATTTAAAAATGCATTGAGTCACTTAGCACCACACAAACCAGTGTAGCTCAACTGAGCAGTGCTTAAACTGGCAATGCTTAGAAAAGCTCAAACCAGCTAAGCACAGCTGAGTGGTGCCAAGCAGTGCAAGGCAGTGTTTAAACATATCTTGTTTAAGTAGTGCTTAGCAAGTCTTAGCACATCTTAGCAGAGCTTAACTGAGTGCAGCAGATCAAGATTTTAAAATAATTAGCATACTTTGTATTTGGAAAATAAATGCTTAATATCCCTTCCAGGTATGCAAACCTGCACCAACTGCACATAAGACCATAACTCTAATTATTTGGTTACATGGATATGTGGAATTTGGCTATACATTTACATATACCTCTGAGCTACCTTTAAGCACTGCTGAGCACCATGCCGTGCTGTGCAAACCCACTCGGCTATGCTTAAACTTGCCCTTTTCATAGATAATTAAATGCAACTGGTCTCAATTTTTAGAATGTCTGGCACATGTAATTTGCTGCCCTCCATGCCACGCAAACCTGCTTTTTATACAAAATAAAAAATATTAATTTACGTTAATATAATGTGGTTGGACAGTGCAGGGAATGTGTTGCTCATCTGTGGACACAGTTAGCACCACACTCCGTACACTGATTTAGTAACAATGTTCCACAGCTATACCTCGGCAATGCACTATGATTAATATGCACGGTGCATTGCAGGGGGGGGACCATGTACATGGATATGGTAACAGTCCATGTAGGCTCTACACTGTGCCTACATGGACTTTATTAAAGCCTGGGGAAAGTCAAAGTAAACTTTATTGTCATTCAGATTATATAACTCATGCACCACTTAACAAAATTTTGTTACTCCTTCTCAAAGTGAAGGCATTTTCACATATCAATCTGTATTATAACAACTACTATTGACATGACATGCATTATTGTCTTAAACTCTTAACTAACTATACATAACATTTGCACAGAAAGGGGAACTTTTCATGGTAATCATTATTGCACATTTAGGATTGTATAATAATATGAATTAAGAGAATCCTAATAGCATTATTGCACCTAAAGTTATTGCACAAAAATATGTGATACTACTGCTGGAAATTTCAACAGCCTTTTCAGAGTTTAGAGTTCAGCATAGTGCTGAGTTAGTATGGGATTAGTGGTCTGATGGCCTGTGGAAAAAATGTCTTGCTGTATCTGGCTGTTTTACATCTCATACTGCAGTAACATTAACCAGAAGCTAAATAGGTGAACAGTCCATGGGCAGGGTGGGTAATGTCTCTGATAATCTTATTAGCTCTTCTCAGACAATTGACTGGTGTATTTCTTGGATAGCAGGGAGCATTGTTCCAATGACTGTATCTGTTACTTTAACCACTTTCTGAAGGGCCTTTTTGTGCAAGATGGATCAGTTACTGTACCAGTTTGTGAGACTGTTGGTTAGTACACTCTCTATGTTACCTCTGTAAAAGACAATAAGGATTGGAGAAGGGAGGTTTGCCTTTTTCATATTTTGCAGGTCATCTGTGATCTGTACCCCCAATAATTTTGTGCTTTCCACTCTCTCTACTATTCCATTGTGGATTGTTAGTAGAGAGTGTGTTTTGCGCCTTCTTCTGAAGTTGACAATGATCTCCTTGGTCTTCTTCATGTTTCATGAGAGACTGTTGTTGTTGCGCCAGACAATGAGTTGACTAACTTCCTCTATAGGCTTATTCATCATTGTTGATGACGAGACCTATGACAGTTGTGTCATCTGCAAACTTGATGATGTAGTTCAATTTGAACTTGGCTGTGCAGTCTTGAGTCAAAAGGTGAACAATGGAGAGTTCAGTGCACAGACCTGCAGAGCTCCCATATTCATAGTGATGCTCTTGGAGGTGCTGAAGACTGCCTCTGAGGAAGTCCAGTATCCAATTGCATAGGGGTGTGTTTATTCCCATTTGGTCAAGTTTCCTTACCAGGTATTGGGTTGGGGGTTCACTTTGTTGAAGTCTGAGCTAAAGTCTATAAACAACACTTGCACATAACAATTCTTTTTTTCCAGGTGGGTCAAGAACATGTGATGCGCCATTGAGATAGCATCTTCAGTGGAGCTATTTGGTCGATATGCAAACTGGAATGGATCTCAGAATGCAGGGAGACTGGATGTTATATGGTCCTTGCCAGCCTCTCAAAGCACTTCATTACTACTGAAGTGAGTGCTATGGGGAGATAGTCATTTAGGTCCAATGGTGTGGACTTCTTTGGGATAAGTATCATAGTTGTAGTTTTAAAGCATTTTGGTATGATAGCCTGGCTTAGTGAGATGCTGTAGATATCCACAAGAACATGTGTCATTTGGTTAGTTCATTCTCTAAGCACCTGTCCAGGATGTTGTCGGGTCCAGATGCCTTCCTTGGGTTAACCCTGCTCAGAGTTCTTCTACATCAGTAGGGTTGAGATGTAGTACTTCATCCTCTTTATTGGTAGGGGCTGTCATTGAAGTTGTGTTATTTCTTTCCTCTAACCTGTTGAAGAAAGCGTTTAATTTGTTGAGAAAGTCAATATTGCCATTGCACTGTGCTGATTTGGGCCTGTAATCTGTGATGGATTGTATGCCTTGCCACATTCACCTTGAGTCTCTGAGGTCACTGGAACATCTCTGGATCTTATGACCATATGCCTTTTTTGCTGTTTTTATTCCCATGTTCAGGTTTGCTCTGGCTGACCTGAGGGCTTCCTTATCCCTGACTTGAAAGCTGTGTTGTGTGCCCTCAGGAGCTCATACAGTTCACTTGTGAACCAGAGTTTCTGGTTGGCATGTGTGATTATACTCTTGGTGACTGTCATGTCATCCACACACTTTGATATGTACTCTACTACTAACTCAGTGTACTCTTCCAGGTTGGTGTGCTGATCTGGAGTGGCAGCTTCTTTGAACATGTTCCAGTATGTGCATTCAAAGCAATCATATAGTGCAGAGATTGCTCCTTCTGGCCAGACTCTTATCTGCTTCTTGGATGGCTTCTCTCTGATTAGTAATGGTCTGTTGACTAGAATGGATAGATGATCTGAATTACCAAGTTGCAGGTGGGGTTTTGCCCTGAACGCCTGTTTGATGTTGGTGTATACCTTATCTAATATGTTGGCACCTCTGGTGGCAAAATCTATGCACTGGTAGTAGTGCTGCAGAACTGTTTTCAGATTAACCTGGTTAGTCACCAGCTATGCTACAGACACAGTCAGGGTTTTTGTTCTGCATTTCACTGATTGACTGACATAGTGTGGCCAGTGCTTCATTTGTGTTTGCACTTGTAATAATATATACAGCTGAGATGGTAATAGCAGAGAATTACCTTGGCACATGAAAAGGTCTACATTTTACTATCATGAACTCTATATTCTCAGAGCAGTGGGGTGAGATTTTCTCGCAATTTGAGCACCAGTTGTTTATGTTGATGCAAACTCCACCTCACCTGGATTTGCCACTAAGGGTCTGGCTTCTGTCTGCTGTAAATAATAATAGCCCATCCACATGAATAGTTCTGACACACTGGTACTTGGATTTAGCCAGGTTTCTGTAAAGATGAACATACAACAGTGTCTTGCCTCTCTGTAAATGTTTAGGTCCAATCTTAGGTAGTCCATTTTGTTTATCAGAAATTGAATGTTTGTTAGTATTATAGATGGGAGTACATGTCTGTAGAGGTTTCCTTTCAGTCTGATGTTGATACCAGCTCTAGTTCCTCTTTTCCTAGATCTTTCACATCTCTTTCATTGTTTCTTCCTTTCAGGTACAATGCACTTTGAATTTGTACACAGCACTCTGAGTGTAAATTAGACAAGATTCCTATCTCTCAGAGTTCATTAGGCCTCACAGGTCCTAGAGAAAGCAGCCTTGTAAACCAGTCAAGCCCATAAATGGAATGTCTAGTAGATTATTTCTGCCATAGGCTAACATTGTGTCCATTTCCCTTCCTGTTTTCATTGTTTTTGTAGTTTCTGATGATGTATTAGATGTATATTTACACAGGTATTGCACACACCTTCCTCTAGCTGGAGCAGCTGCTGCCTCACAGGGCACTGCCATCTTGAAAAAAAGGTGGCACAGGTCAATTATACCCTAATTTGCACAACTATACCAAGAAGCAAGACTGAAGTACAGACTGATAAATCCAATCTTGTGAAGAAGCAAGCATCAAGCTATCTAGTCTGTGCATCAGACTGATATGCAACTCTAAGTCATAAAGACCTGTACAAAGGGCAGGGCACAGTTATTATCATTTGCACTTGGGGGGGGCAAGGCAAGGATGACATCAAAGAGGAGAGTGTGTGCAAGTAAGAAACACATATAGCTCTCAGAGTATACAGTATTCAGGACAATAACAACAGATGTATAGCAGTCAACAGTACTGTTTAGATAGTTTGCATGTGTGTGAGGTGGTATGGACAAGTTCATTATTTTTTTCAGTGTGTGTGTTTGCATGAAACCAATCAAGCACTGAGTTTCCACTACTTCCTGCCATCTTGGACAAGTGTGAGCCATGCATGGTAGACTTCTCAGTTCACAAAAAGCACCTCTGCTATGACTTGCTGTGCTACGTAAATGGTACTGGCTAGAAGTTGGGTGCTACCTGAATGTCAGCGATGTTTGCTGGATGAGCTGTCATTAGGAATATGTCCAGAACCATGACCCTGTAGCTTACTATGTCTGTGTATGAACACTGTAATCACTGATGGCATACCTCTCAACCTCTTAGAGTAATAAATCTGGACAAAGCCATAAAAAAGAGGTACAAATAGGGACAATTTTTAAATATTGCTATTACAAACTTAAAAAGTTGATAGAATAATAGGTTTTGCATTAGCACAAATTTTCTAAAGGGCATAAAGTCTAAAACTCAAATGTCTGTTATTAATTTCTAACTTCAGTCTTTAATGATTTGCCACTAATATGGCAGAAAGCCACAATTTTATGAAAAACGGACCAAAGATGTAAGGCAAAAATCTGGAGATTCTGAAAAAATCTGTACAGTTGAGAGGTATGATCAGTGGATGTAGTGTCGATTAGGGACCAAGATCTTGCATGGCCACATCTGCTAAAACCAATGTTTCATCACAGAAATTGTCAGATCCAGTGTGTTGTTTATCCTGTCTATGGTTCAGGGAATTACTCACATCAGAATGTATGGCATTTAATAGTAGCATTATTCCTTTTGATCCCAGATGAAATGTGCTTATGCCTCCACTATGACCCTACATGTACATCTGGTGGAACCTAATGACACACCAGCTTCAGGAGAATAGGGGACAGCAGGCCTCCTCGGAACACCCCTACTAAAATGCTGTATGACACAAAGGGCTACTGGGGGAGGCAACTGGCTCTGCAGCTGGAGTAACCACACTAGCCTGATCAGTTGTGTTAACCTCAACCTATCCTATGTCAGAAGTCTCTGTTTCTTGGGTATGCATAAACATACCAATTATGTCTGAAATATGGGCAAGGTATGTGGGAGTCACAACCCCAGTTTCAGACTGAAACTCTGCACCTCCAGACTGTGCCTGTTCATCAACACCATCATCATCGGAGGCTATTGATACTACAACATCAGGTGGTAGGAGTTCCACATTGCCACTATTAGAGTCACCTATGAGAAAGAACAATAAACACAACAACCAGAAAATTAGAGAATAAAACTGATCACATATTTCCCATATAATAAAAGTATGTTAAACTTCTTAACAGATGCTAAATTTACAAAAACTTTACAGTCATATAGACCTAAATCTACCTTATAAACAGAATTAGCAATAAACAAATGTGTGCTTACCATGTGCAGGTGGGTTGGCAGCCTTCAATCTAGAAGTGTCTGTCTAGAAGAAATGGAAAGGAAAGAGGTCTACTAAGTATAATAATGCAAATGAAACAAGAAAAGAAAACAGTCACTTTGGCAAGTGCAGATTAAAAGGTTCTCATAAAACATTTAGTAAACAGCTGGCTGTCCCCCCAACCCAAAGCAAACTATTTTTGTATGAGTGTAGTCTGACTCACAGTTATCACTGGCTTTGTCTGTCTCTCTCTCTCTCTCTCTATATATATATATATATATATATATATATATATATATATATATATATATATATATATATGAATATGCTACTTTTGATCGACAGCACATTTGATTGAAACTCATTTGAGCGACAGCACATTTGCTTGAAAACCAGTATTCATGGCAATTAACAGGGATTTGTCTCCCTCCCCAAAGTCGTGTGACCCTGGAGTTGATATATATAAAGGTAGTGGGGTGTGGGGGGCACAGCCCCCCACCTAATTTCCTTTAAAAGAATAAAATAAAAGAAAATGTATATATTTTAAATGAAAATAGGTGGAGGGCTTCACCCCACTCCCCCCAATGTGGGGGGCTGTGCCCCCACACCCCCTCCACCTTTCTATATCAACTCCAGGGTTGTACGACTTTGAGGAGGGGGTCAAATCCTTGATAATTGCCATGAATACTGGTTTTTGATCAAATGTGCTGTCGATCATATGAGTTTCGATCAAATGTGCTGTCGATCAAAAGTAGTAGATCCATATATGTATATGTATATATATATGTATATATATATATATATATATATATATATATATATATATATATATATATATATATATATATATATACACATATATAAATATATATATACATATATAAATATATATATATATATATATATATATATATATATATATATATATATGTATATATCAGACATATTAGATAAATGCATATAAAGATGTAACAATGGCATTTGCTTCTTACATATCTGGAAGTTCTGCTTGTGACAACTCCTGGTCTGTTGCCCACATCTGCACCAACATCAAGAGTTCTCCTAGAACTCTCTGCTGAGCTATCTGGATCTCTGATAGTGGACAAGAATTCTCAGATTCAGTTAGTGGGGTTTGGTAGCAAGGCCACACTCTGTAGCCACCTATTCTGAGCAATTGCAGTGGCCCTATGGTGGGCAGTGGTTATTATGTCAGTTGCCCAGTGTCTTATCTTGTAGTAGGTTCTACCATGCCATCTGACAGCATTAAGCTCATCTACCACCTGGTACTATACCTGTCTTGGGCATATTGGTCAGTTCTACCTCTCTCTAACAGGAAAGTTCCATGGTGACACAAGATCTGGATAATTACCTCATTTTCTCCATCACTATATGATGGCTTATAGGATACAGATGATTTATTGGGCACCACATCATTGTATGAGAAGAAATCTTAAACAGGGACAAAATTAAATACATAATAAACAAGACATGATGGCTCTGAGGTCAATTCTGTGTGAATGTATGCATCCACATGCACACTAACAATTTCTACATGTTGTGTGCAATATGACTATATATAAGTTAGGGCCTCAATCCACTACCCATTCCCCAATCACCCTAACAAAAAGAAGTACTTCACATAAGACTCAATTATCAGCACATATCTTATAATACTTCTGTAATGGAGATAACACAGTTTTAAACTTTGTAATACATTGCTGCATTAATAATAGCTATTATAGATGCAGCAAATAACACCAAACTGTTATAACAAAAATACCACCAACATCTACACATCTACTGCTGTGGGGTTCAATCTGGAAGAAATACACAAACAGAATAAATTTTTCTTTTCCTGCTAACACAGATAAAAACAGTACACCTTCCTATATGCTTAAAATAGAATAATATGTAATAAGTGTGCAAAGATGACAAAATAAAATAATAAATGTGTCATGTGACATTCAGTAGCATACTTGAAGAAATGCAGTCATGGCAATGGCAAAATGAAAGGATAAAAGTAAATACATTTAAAATTTTACAAACATTTTTCACTAGTCATTACACTTCACCTTTTAATTTTAATTTAAAAGCATTAGTTAAGAAATAGCAACATACCTTAACAATACAGCACTGTAGAAAATAGATAAATCTCCAAAGGGTTGTATTGCTAACACTATCAAAACTATGTGTTTCAAAATAGTCTACCCGGTACAAGGGCATTAGCTACATGATTACCTTTATATAGTGCAGAGGTAGCCCTGTGAACACTGTGAGTATGCAAACAAAGTGTGGAATCATTAATATTCCTGAATACCAAAAGCAGCACTAAGTGTAGGGAATGTAAACATAGTGTAAGGATGTACACAATTGCACGCACATGCTCTAGCAATGCAAGGATTAGCATTGAGAAGTGTTCCCTATTAATGGCTTTCAGGTGTCTATGATTATACTGACTGCAGGCACAGTCAGCTTTCACAGTCTCCCCACTTTGATATGCATCTACTAAGGGTGTGTCATGGAGAAGATACTTAAAGTCTGCAAGTAAATTGAGTGATTTAGGAGAGCAACAGTCCTAACATTCAAATGCTGACTTTAATGACCACAATTACTGGCCCTTAGTAATAAATGTTTTCATATTAAAGGGAGTACTTTAAGCATTGTTAAAGATAACATATGGCAGGAAGACTGAGATAGAATTGCCATTATGAAAGCACAGATAATAAAAGGAGGCATGAGACAGAAACAAAGAGCTACACTTGCAGCATTTGCAGTCTTTGTTTAATATCATGTGAGTGCATGCCTATGCTAACTATTGGCAGTATCCCAATTACCCAGACATTCATTTTCAAATGTGAAAGGATGACTTTCATAACTTGTTTCTGTCGCACTTTAAATGTGACTTGATACAATTTCTCATTATCATTACATGTAAACTGTTTATTACCTTGTTAATATGTGTCTTTGTCTCTGTCATCTCTGGGACATAGTGTGAAATTATTTTTTTTTAATACCCATGTTTGAGGCAAATCCATACATGTCCCTGTAGCAACATGACAAGTTTGGTTAAACATGTCCATGTAAAGCATTTGAGCTACAATATTTTTTTTATGTTGTTCTTTTCTTCATACCATTTGTGTGATGCTTGACATAATGAAAGCCACATTCACAGCGTAAGGGAAAAAGTGAAAATTTAGTATAGGCTGTCATAGGTAGTGCAAACCACTTAGATGGCATTGAACAGGTGTCGTACTCTGGATAGTATTCAGGGAAGAAAATAGACCTGTCCAAAAATGAATTAAAAGGCAACCAAAACTTCACAAGAATACAAGCCAGATCAGGCTGATGGATGAAGACCAAGAGTCCCAATATAAAATTGAAACACAAATATATACATAAACATTAACTTCATCTATTTTAATATATGCTTCCATGTATATGTACATGTTTTAGTATATTGAGGTATAAAATCATACATGTATGTCTTCCAAAACTAAAAAATTTTTTAGTCATACATATTTTAAAATTAGGAACTATTTATATATTTTTATGTTTTGATATTTACATTTTTACAGATTTTATCTTATTATTGTGTATATATTATTTTTGGTCTTACATATTACCTTTTTAAAAATAAGTTTTTTAATTAATTTGATCAAGTATTTCTAATTATTGTTGCATCATTTCCTGGTTAATGTGTTAGTTCCTGTGGCTATAAATGGCATAGTATCATTGTATTCAATGAATCTGATGAAGTCCAGTTAATCTGGAAAAAAACTCTCATTCCTTTTGTGTTTTTTGAATAAAGAAGAGTTTTATAATTTACATTGGGAGTTTTTATGGTCTTCATCCATTAGCCTGATTTGCCTTGTATTCTTGTGAAGTTTTGTCTACCTTTTCATTTGTTTTTGGACATTTGTTGTTTTTTGGTGGCTTTTTGGGCTGAATGGATTCTCTATATGAGATCCCATCTCTTTTCTCACCCATTCAGTGTAATGAGTTTAACAGACTGCATTTGGAGCTTCAGATAGAGAAGGACAAACTTACCAGACTCATAGAGATTATGAGTCAGCCACAGAGACTGCCTACTTCCACTTTACAAATGGTGACGTTACCAGGTGGAGGACTGGACACAGAAGTGAGATATGAGATTATAAAGGAGAACTTAGCATTCAGATTTTAAATGAAGGCCTCTTGCATAATTGTGGAATGCAGTTTAGCACCTCCAATGTTGGCCAGGACATGATTTCGCATAATGAATACCTTCAGTGTGGTACAAAACCAAAGAGAACAGTACCCGAATGGACTTATGTGACAATATCGCGCAACAACAACATTTCTCATGGTTCAGCAGTTATGGATGTTCCAACTGAGTACACCCACAGTAAAAATCTTATAGAAACACCACAAAACGGTCCTGGATGAGGAGCCTCCTCAGAACAGTCCAAATGTATCAAGAAACAGATGAGGCTCTCCACAGAAAATATGAAGGCATTGAAAATGACAGATGTAATAGACAAACTAGAATATATGGAATGGAATAACAGCTCACTAAAAAGACAAGCAGAAAGTAATAACTGGAAAACTACTGAAAAGAAGAAGAAACTAAAAGGAACATAACTTAATTCATTTATTAAAGCCTTTTATCTAATCACCAAAAATCCAGTAATATTTCTCATCTAACACAGCTCAGAAGTTTAAGTTATATAAAATAAAGCAGAATTTCAGTCTCAACATCTACTAGCATCATAAAACAATGCAATTTCAGTTATTCATTATGTAACCTCACAATATCATTTATAGGTGTCACATTATATGCAGTTATATAAACAGTCTTAAACAAATAGAAACATACATTTGACTAATTATAAACTTAAGATTTTCTTCCTCTCTTTCTATACTATTACAAATGTTATATATAATTTCATTAATTATTTATACTAAGTTAAAACCACAAAACAAGTACTAGTATGACTCTGTCATGGTCCATGTGGGTGTGAATGACCTGAGATGCACCTTCCTGGACTATATGAAAAGAGACATGGTAGAGCTTTCAGATTATGTGGCCCAGGCATATATACACTTGCCCTGAGCAGTATCCTACCATCACCCAGAATTATACTGCAGTACAAAAAAAAAAACAATTGACTTCGACAACTGGCTAAGTTTCTGGTGTGATTCTAAGGGGACCCAGTATCTGTCAGATTGGAATACCATGATTGACAGTCCTCGATGCTTTGCCAGAGATGGCCTGCATCTGTCACCCATGGGTTTTTGGGTACTGGCTAAGGCTCTTGCCACCCCTATAGTGCCTTTTTTAGGTGGTGTTCCAAAGACCAAATTACCACTGCAACAGCTATAAATAAATGCAATCTGAGGGTCATGCTGCTCAATGCTAGAAGTCTAAATCTCAAGATGCACTCATTGACATTTGTGCTGTAATGGAGACCTGATTTAAAGGATCAGAAAGTACCCCTGCACTACCAAGCTATAACTCATTCCACACATTATGGCCCCAAGACATCGACTGAAGTTCTAAAGGCTGTGGTGTCTCCATATTCATAAAGGATATGCACACCTCCAGACTAGTAGCCCAGCATAATGCATCTGAGATACTTCAGGTAGACGTAACATTGGGTAAGACAGTGATCCAGGTCATAGCCTGCTATAGGTCCCCAACCATGTCCCTAGACTCTCAATCCACATTCTTAAGTAGCCTGGAATCTATCAAGGTCTAACCCAACACTCTCTTACTAGGAGACTTCAACTACCCCTCCATTAAATGGGAAAACTACTCAAGCACCAATACACTTGCCCAACACTTTCAGGAATTCATCAATTCCAATGCCCTGGACCAGCTCATTCTGACCCAAACTAGAAGAAGCAACATCTTTGACCTGTTTATCAATAACATAGGTGACCATTGCTCTACACCAATAGTCAGTCCCTCCCGGTCAGATCTGATCATAAACTAATCACCATGGAAATCCACATCTCACCCACAGCCCCGCAAAGGTATCCACCTTGAAAAAGTCTCCAAAGCTGGCTTTGGACTCCTAAAAACAGAGGTGACTAACTTCATGGCACCCATGTCAATGGGAAATAGCTGCATGACTGCCAAATCATACACTAATGGACTGTATGAACATGTACACAAATGCATGGAACTAGCCATGCCCAACAGAACCAAGACGTTCTCCTCCAAAAAAAGGAAGCCAATCTGGTGGTCCCCTGCCATTAATAAACTCTACAACAGAAGGAAGAAATTGTTGCAGAAAAAGGTGAAGTCCCAAGACTGGAAAAACTCCCTTATAAGCCTCAACCAAATCTTGAGATCCCTCACCAAATTCTCTAAAGCCAGCTATGAAGGCAGAATTGCAGCAGACACTAAAACAATCAGAAAGCCTTCTATAGCTATATCAAGAACCTCCATGACCATACCCAGATTTGCTGTAAGATACTGCACAATGGTACCTCGTATACTGAGCCAACAGATATTGCCAACATACTGTCCAACATATTTGGTGCCAACTTTACCCCTCTCACCCCCTAAGCACAATACCAGAAGAATGCCAGGCACCCTGTATTACTGCAGCACAGGTTAAAGCTGCATTGTCCAAGGCAAAGAATACAGCTTCTATAGAACCTGATAATATCCTTGACTGTGTTCTACATGAACTACAAAGTGAACATCTGTATGCCCTGTTCAGTCACAGCCTCACCTCTGGCTTTGTCCCTACTGAATGGCGTACTGCTACAGTCATCCCTCTCCATAAAGGGGGAGCGACTACAGACTCTGGGAATTATCGCCCCATTAGCCTGAGTCTGATATGTAAAGCTATGGTGCACTTATTCATGGACCTGATTAACAAAGATATAGGAAATCTCCAAACTCTAGACCCCATGTAATTTGGCTTTGTGAAAGGGACATCATGCCTGCTCAACCTGGTTGACTTCTTTGAGTCAGCCGCCAGGGCTGTGGATGAAGGTAAGGTAGTGCATACAGCCTACTTTGATTTGACCAACGCCTTTGACACCATTCCTCACTCGGGAAGTATTGATAAACTCACCAAACTAGGCATCAACCCCTATATCACTAGGTGGGCTGAAAACTGGCTCACAGATAGAACACACAGTGTGAAAGTAGCGGACTCCAAGTCAGACTGCCGACCAGTCATGAATGGAGTCCCACAGGTATCGGTCCTGGGTCCTCTCCTGTTCAGCATCTACATCTCAGAAGTCCAGGCCAACACAAAGGGACTCTGGCTGTCCACATTCACAGATGACTGTAAGCTGGGAGCCATTATTAACTCCTCAAGTGATGCAGACATTCTACAGAAAGGCCTCACTGAGAACAATTACTGGCTTCAAAACCATGGCCTTAACCTTAACACCAAAAAATGTGTCGTCATCCCCTTTGGTTAAAACACACTTCCCACTGATTACCACATCGATGGGATCCCATTGAACACTGAAGGTGTTATAAGAGATCTGGAGATGCAGGTTGACAGCAACCTCTCTTTCAACCACCACATTGCCACAGTAAAGTCCTTCTATGAGGCACATCTCATTACCAAGGATTTTGAATCCAGGAAGAAAGAGGTCATCGTCTCTGTCTAATCTTCTCTCATTAGACCAATCATCGAGTATAATTCCCCATTTGGCATGTACCTCACTAGACACCTGCAACAGCTGTACAGGCCACAGAAGTACCTCATGAAGAGGATCCTAAGCATTAAACACATGCCCTACATGGACAGACTCAAAATACTCCAGCTATTCTCTGTCTCATATCGCCTAATTAGAGGTCATCTCTGCTTGACTTACAAAGCCTTGTATGACCCAGCTCTGTTAGAAATGCTACAGCTAAAGAAATCCCAATCCCTCTGCACCACATGCTCCAGAAACCTCAACCTCATTATCACAATCAACAGAACATGCTGGGGGGACAGGTTTCTCACCCAGAGACTGCCCTTGCTCTGGAATAGGCTTCCCATACATGTCAAGCAGAGCACCTCACTGACCCTCTTCAACAGAAATCTTGATGAGTGGATGGGTAATAGAAAGTTCACTCCGGGGATCACTCCAGTGGCTCTACTTAATAGAAGCACTGGGTACTAACATTGGGCAGCATGATGCCAGGGCACTTCTATGTGCTAGGCTTGTAAAGGTCCAGGACCAGGATTAGGGCCATTAGCCTAGTACACACCTATAAACCTATGAACCTATGAACTACAGCTTAAATCAATTTAGCAGTGATGCAGTCAAAATTAATTGAAGTTTATTGGTTGAGGAATAAGTATGGAATAGATGCAATGTATGTGTCTTTGCGCCTGTATATATAGAAGTTTACTTAAGTTGAGTTATAAGCACGTAAAAATGAGTGAATACAATTCAGTAGTTCCCTTTAAGGTTTGTTGGTTACATAGTGAGAACTACAAATATGCTTGTGTAACTAAACAGGTTCCTCACCTCACAGTTTACATTTGTTGGTGAAAGTGTATGGGATGATTGTTGCTAGACAGTGCGTTATAGATTTCCCTTGAATATTTCGACTATCAAGCTGTTTAAAGATGAGAAACTTTATCTGGTTAAAATAAATGAAACGGGATACAATATGACTTGTAATGCAGTCATGGACAGTGTGAACCAGCAAAATTTGCGTTTTAATGGGCCTAGAACCTTGTTTGGCCTCTAAACAGAAATGTGGTTAAAATGTCAGCTGGTTAAACAAAATAGCGCACGAGCTTGCTAAAAGTAGCTCTCACCTTGTAAAGTTATTCAAAGCTTTATTCCCACCACAGTCACGAGGGTAGAAGCTTTAAAAAAACAAATAAACCCCTCAGATGCTGTATTCATCATGGCAGATGTGATGATGCAATCTATAAGCTGGAAATGCTTCCAATTGCTATGGCAACACTTATACATCCAGTACACAAAAACAAACAATGAATCATGAACAATCATTGTTTAACCCTCCTCTTCACTTAAGTTAAACAGATCAGCCCAGACAATGAAATGAAGATTTATTTTAACATAGTAGAACATTGGATTTTTAACTGCACTGGCAAGTACTCAATTTCAGTGTGAGCTACTGGAAATTACAACACATATTCATCATCTTTTCCTGGCTGATTTTCCTTTGTTCCTGGCTTATAGCCTGAGGGTTTTCTTTATATACTTTTACATACAGTGCATAGGAAATTAGATATAGTTTCGTGTCTCCCGTCTGTCCACCATCAATTGTGGCATTCATTTTAATGATTTCTGTGTCTGGGTGTCAGTTTTATCCTTTTATCTGGAGTGTTTACATAGCAACTGTTGATACCAGGAACAAATGGATAGCTTAATTATATGAGGGAGTACTTAAAAGAGTTATATCTCTGCCTAGTTTTCAACCCCCTCTTTCTGATTTGTTTGTTTTTTCTTGGATATTTTTCACTCTAGTTCCAAAAATTGATAATACTTGTAATCAAATTATAAGGGGTCTTTAATTTAAAAAGACAGTGGAAAGTCTCCCCACTTACAGAAGCTTTCTACCTATGATTTGTCAGTAATATTTCATAGGTTCTGGCCCAACCATGTGGTGTAGAGGAATGAAGCTGTGACTATGTTGACTATGACCCAGGTGACCTGCATTCAAATAGCAGCATGAGCTCTGTGAGGGGCCAGACAGGGGGGAATAGGCTTATATACATAGAAAAGAAAAGGCTTCAGAAAACTGCATGAATAAGCAGTGAATGTACCAATCTAAAGTGAAGCTAAGCCATATCATCCTTCTATTATTAAAGAGGGAAGTCAATGTAACATTATCTTTCATAGCAGCTCTCCCTGCTATTTAAAAAAAAATATGACTCGTGCAAAGGCTTTGAAGAGCAAAGGATGCTGCAACATAATAAAACACACCAGACAAATAGTCATAATCAGAAAGCAGTATACAAGGCTGAATATACATAAATGTAAAATAGCCATTCCTACCACTTTTAACATTAGAAACCTCTGGTAACCCACTACTACTCTTGAAATAAGTACTTTTTTAAGAAGAGGGAAATTCTTCAGAGGTATTAAAACAGGGAAAGTAGTTGGTAATTTTAATAATTGCACATTAGGGAGGACTACCACATACTCATTTCTTCAGCTATATTAATAAATTAACAAATATGCTTTGAGACTAGTCCGTTCCTTTCAGATTAAAAGTTATGCAAGGGGAATGAATCTCAGAATTATTTAGATGTAAGCCTAGAACTGACATATAAGTGAATGCTGACACAACATTACATTTAATGAGCATTGTGTTGTATATAACAATGACAATTATCTTAGTTTTAAAATAACTAATGTATTAATATCATCTGAGGAAAGTTTGGTAACTGGCTTAGTTAAATAATGATTCACTGACTATATTTCAGAGTTCTGTTTGTATATACATAAATGTTTTCTTAGAACTTGAGTATTAAATGTTTGACACATTGTATTAAACTTAGGTTGTTGGTCAAAGTATTTATCCATATACATAAATTCATACTATTCAAGACTGAGATTGAAAAATGGAGAGAAAAGAAAAGAAGGAGGTAAAGACAAAATACAAAACAGTCAAATATTAAAGATATGACTTAAAGAGAAGATTTAATTTTTAACAAGCTAAATGAAACCTAGAATCAACAAAAAAACATACACTTACTCTCTTATACTGTAATATAGCTGCAGTTTCTTCTTGTGTTTACTTTTAATAATAAAATGTTGATAATCTATGATGGAAAGACTTATTTTCAAACTTTAATAAGTTATTATAAGTCCTAGAGAGTGAATTAATGATATATATATATATATATATATATATATATATATATATATATATATATATATATATTATTCCTTATACATAATAATAAGAATAACATCATATTTCATAGCAGACTGATGGTTAGTTTCTCTTTACTTACTTTTGAATGGAGGAAAATGCTTGGATAGTATTACTAGCTAAGCAGGGAGTTTTAGACTCCAGGAGGAGGAGAAGTTAGAATAATGTTATGTTTACAGTTAATAGGAGATAGTTTAAGGCTCAGGGTGTCTATAATAATCCTTCATACAACTCATGAGTATATAAGCGTAGTCAATGATTACATAATCTTGTACAAGATACCAATATATAGAGGAGTGATTAAAAAAATTATATGTAGTATGCATACTATAAAAATAAATCTAATTCCTGTTGATGTAACACAATGCCAAGCTTAAATTGTATATCATTAAATATAAATGGTATAAATAATGGCTGCAAGACAGGGAATCTATTTAAATATTTAAGACCACTCAATTCCCAGATTTTTTTTGCAATAAACACACTTGTTACAAACTGATATTAGCAGACTTAATTCCAAAATGTATACTGTACTTTCAAGCTCACATCATACACAAAAAAGAAGAGATGTAACAATACTATGGAAAAACACCATCCCTGCACCTAAAATAATTAACACTTATAATGATGAGAAGAGGTTAATGTGTTCAGTTACATTAGAAATTAACAAAAATATTACATACTCATAAATCTATATTGGTTTCCTGGGATATGAGTTAAAACTTTAAAGAAACAAATGGAACAAATCATAAATCAGTCAAAAGGAAGTCTTATTATTACAGGAGATTTCAATTGTATAACAAATGAAGAAAACTCAAACTCCACAAAGAAAAGAAAGCTATCTCCACCAGCCAAAAACTTAAAAAATGTATAGACCTAGTACAACTTAAAGACATACAAGATTATGCAGTCCCAGATTGCTCTTTTTTACACACTACTCTCCCAGACATGGAACGTAAGCAAGAACTGATAGAATATATATATATATATATATATATATATATATATATATATATATATATATATATATATATATATCCATGGATTAAAAAAAACAGTTTACATAAGGTAAAGATTATAACATGTCCACTTGTGAACCATAATGCAATAACCTGCCAACTCATACTAAAACAAAATTTTAGAAACCCAATAAGATGGATAACAGCATATATAACTAATCTAAAAGAATTTAAAGAATTTCTACAGAAAAAGATGGAAAATTATCTAAATTCTAATAACATTCAATATACTTCTAAGATATTCATCTGGGATGCCCTAAAAGCATACATTTATGGCAGAACTATATCTTGGTATGTTTATAAGAAAAAGCAATGGGATAAAGATTTGACAGATCTACAAGATAATATAGATAAGCTACAACTTGATAGTCAAAATACAAACCCAAATAAAGTACAACAGATACATGAACTGAAAAGTAAATATTTATAGATTCTAAATCATAAAACAAAGATAAATTTAGAGAGGGTGAAAATCATTAGTCATTCAGTTAACCCAAAATATATGCATAAATTAGCTATAAGAACTAAAATATATAACAAGTCGAATCATATTAAAGAAATATTTTCACCATCCAAAAATAAAAAAAGTTTCAGACTTAGAAGATATACTAACATAATTTAAGGACTATTTTATAAAAAATAAATGAGGAAAACATGTTAATAGATTCTAATGAAAACATAAAAAAAAATTCATAAAGAAATATACCAAGAAAAATTAAATATTGATCATATCAATATTATTGATAAACCTATCTCTATCTCTGAGTTAAAATCACATATTAAAAAGTTAAAAAACACATGTCGCTCCTGGTAATGATGGTATTATCCCTGAATTCTATAAATTAATGACTAAAGATTCTCTGGTTGCATTACTTGATGTTTTTAATATGGTCAAGAATATAGAAACAGTTCTCCCATCTTGGGGTTACTCCCTACTCACTCCAATATTAAAGACAGATAAAGATCCAATGTCAATTGTACATTATTTATGGCTATACATACAGCCAGACTAAACAGTTTCTTCCTTCTTTGATAATGCTCAAACAGGTTTTATACTGAATAGAAACATATATGATAGTATAAAAAGAATAATGTCATTAATTGATCTGGCCAATAAAACAAAAGAAAATTTAGCAATAGTTAGTATTGATATTAATTGTGTATTCGATTCTGTAAATTGGAACTATCTCTCATTAGTATTAGAAGAAAGCAGCTTTTCTCATAAATTCATAAAACTCATTAACCTTTTACATGTAAATTCACACGCATATGTTAAAATAGGTCTATTTACATCAGAACCAATAAAAATAACAAAAGGTACTAAACAAGGATGCATTCTCTCACCATTATTATTCACTTTAGGGTATTGAGCCATTTGCTAACCTTATAAGATCACATACTGATATTAATGGATTGTCAAGGAATAAAGATTTAACAGTCAAAATTCAGTTTTTTTTGCTGATGATATTCTTTTGACTTTAAAAGATTACAGAAAATCTCCCACAATTCTCTTTACTTTAATTGAAGACTTTCAAATAAAATTGGGACTCACTTTCAATGGAAATAAGACAAAATTCCTGCCTATAAATTATGATAATAAAGATGTACAAGAAGAGTCTAAGAAATATATAGTAAAAGAATGACAGTTAAAGTATTTAGACATAGTTATTGCAGAAAACATCAAATAGATAATAGATGTCTATTATGAGTCTAGTCTAGCAAATATTGAAATCCTTGGGTCTATATCAGAACACTGAACGTTCAAAATTTTGAGTGTTATAATATCGACCCATTTTCAGCGAACACTGAAAATATCGAAGCAACATAAAACCAATTTTTTTCCTAGGGAAAGAATTTGGTTGTCCATTTCTGTTGTTTTGGTATTTACAGCACTGTGGTGGAAAGTTATGGGTCAGGTTCAGGTAAGTGTGCAATTGTGTGGACGTGAGGGTTAGGGCAGGTTAGGTGAGTTAGGGTTAGGGCACGGGTCAAGTAAGTGTGCGACTGTGTGGACGTGAGGGTTAGGGATGGTTAGGTGAGTTAGGGTTAGGGCACGGGTGAGGTGACTGTGCGATAGTGGTGGACCTGAGAGTTAGGCTTTGGGTTAAGGTAAGTGGATAGTTAGTGGTGCATGTATAGTTTAGTGTAGGGTTATGTGTAAGAGTGTAGGTGTATGTGTGTGGATTGCTGTTTGGTGTGCTTGTGTTGTGTGTATGTGTTTCGGAACAGCAAATTATTTGCTGTTCTGAATGTTCAATGTTTTACATTTTCGATTCATAGGGTTCGATATTAGAACACTCGAAATTTTGAATGTTTGGTATGTTCTAACATAGACCCTAAATCCTTATATGTAATTGGAATAAATACTTTTTTTACCATGGATGAAACACTTTCGATTATTAAAATTATTATTCCTCCTAAAATTTTATATGTAGTACAATCTCTTTCTTTACTTTCACCCAAAGCCAGTATAAAGAAATTTAACTCTATAATCCTAAAATATCTATGGTTTCCCAATAAACCAAAAATATCACTAAATAACCATGTCAGAGACTTGTCAAATGGGGTATTAGTTTACCAGATCTGGAATAATATTCCATTGCTTCTGTCACCAAAACAATAATTTTAAGGTCAAATCACTATTATACTGCTAAATGGAAATCCATTTTTCAACATTTTTTAATTCAATCTACTTTTTTGACATACCCTAATAAATCTATATCCCCTCATAATTTCATGTATTGGTTATTAAAAGAAGAATTTATAAATAATTCTACCCCCAAAATTAATTCAGACATGATTAACATAACAATAAAAACACTGAGAACATTTTTATTAAAAAATCCATCATATAAAGCATGGTTATCCTCATTTTCCCAATAGCTTATATACAAAATAATATCATAGCTTCCAACGAGTTGGTTATGAAAAGCTTTAAAGAAAACAACTTAATATACTGGTCTCAATTGATGCAAAAAGGGAATGTTTTATTCTCTCCATATATACTAGACAAATTCAACCTGGAGAAAGAATTATGGTTACATGTCCAAAAACTGTACAATATGCCTAAGCAAGAATAGAACTCAGGCAACCAACAGTTAAAAAATATATCCCAAAGTTTATTGATTTTTTTAATGATCTATATACAGCAAAAAATAAAAAGCAGCAATATATTATCAAAAACATATAAAACAGTAAGAATAGAGGTCCAATATGGCAAGAATAATACTGGAAATATGTTGAGATTATAAACAAAGTATCCACAAGTGAAGAAGATAAGCAATTAATTTTAAAAACATCTAAACTAACTACATCTTCACTTAAATGGAAACTATTCTCTTGGAAATATATGCGGTAATGACTGGCATTATTGAATCAATTTATCAAAAAAAAATATTAATGAAAGTAATGAAGAAGTAGCATATAATTATCAGCCGTTGGGAGGTTAAAACCAGTCTAACATCAGACAGGATGGGTTAATTCAAGCATTAAATGGGAAACTGTCAAGGCTTACAATGGAACACAGGGCAGCTAGTTTAGTACTTACCTATGAACCTGTGCACTTATGAACCTGGGAAGGTCTGACAGTTGTTTATGGAGTGGAGTAATGCTCCAAGCTCCTAATGAGACTCTTTCTGTAGTTAAAGGAACGGGGTTAGAATCTTTCTACAGCTACTTGTCTACTGTGTGACTCTGAGAAAGTCATTTAACCACACAGTGCTCATGGGATAACTAATGTAGTTAACAAATAAAAAAGGAGGGTATAGTGCATAAGGCAAACGTCAGACATATATTTTTTCTAAAATTTATATCAGTGACTTACTACTAATTATAAAACTGTAATGACTAGCTTTCTTGCTATATCTCAGTAACTTAACAAGAAGAGTATGATCTAAATATAATGGCTTGAGGGTAAAATACACACACACACACACACACACACACACACACACACACACACACACACACACACACACGCGCGCACATGCATAGACACCTCCTGACATATGCACACACCTCCACTCCATGTCTTGACACTTTTAATCGCTTGACTTTGAGTGATTCCAACATTTTGAAAATGAAAGTTCTTGCACAAATCTGCAAATCCCAGCACTTATGTGCATCCAAACTACTGAAGCCACTGAATCCTGACATTTTGAATTACTCAAATCTCTAGCACTTTGAAAATAAATTCCAATACTCGTAGCACTTTGAAAATTAATTCCAATTTTCTGGAAGCAAAGCTGTTATGCAAATTGCAGTGCTTATGGGCAATCCAAACTGTAAAAGCTACAGAAATAATGCAGAAGCCTTGCACATTGCGTACCATGCATTTTGAAGCTCCAGGAAGCTTCTCTCATTGGCTGCACATGTGAGCCAATAATTTCTACTTCCTAGACATCCTGAATGTCAAAAACAGACTAGCATTAAGATGAGTGGCAATGAGGAGGAGATGGTGATTTTTTTTATCTGCTAATGTTTATGGGACCTTCATGCCAGCACTAGACCCTAAGCAACTGCCTAGATCACCTGATGCTGGATCAGGCCCTGTTCGCCATGTTATTTTTTTCTCATAAAACAATCTATATAGAGTTTACTCCCTAATACACACTGCATGTCTAATCTGTATTTCAATCAGAAACATGAAAAACATAATATCAGCATTTTTACATTTACCATTTCTTATGACACATAAAAATCAAGCTTGTGTATGAATATATGAATATGGTTGAAATATAGCTGGCACACCTAGGTTAAAATCCATATGCTACATTCTGGCTTAAATGAAGCATTTGTGTGTGTGTGTGTGTGTGTGTGTGTGTGTGTGTGTGTGTGTGTGTGTGTCTGTGTGTGTGTGTGTGTGTGTGTATATATATATATATATATATATATATATATATATATATATAGCGGTCTAATTTGTTTCAACAAAAACTCACTTTCGCGAACTACACTTAACCAAACTGCACATACACACACACATACAAACTGTAAATAATTTTTTGCAGGGGGGCAAGTCCCACTGCACCCCCCCCCCAATTATATATACTAGCTCTGAGATCACAGTACAGTGGGGAAAAGGGTAAATTTTCTTATGCTCACTGTACCGCAGTCTATATGAACAAGCCCCAGCTGCTTTACATATTCCACTCCCATTACAACAGTAAAACAGAAAGAAAAAACACAACACCTGTTCTTCTAAATGATTCCAGAACTTTCAACCATCATTCATTGAATCATAGTTCATGAAAGTGAGTTTTTATTAAAGCACTAGTAGTTTGAACAGCCCACATCTGAGGAACTGATTTTTAAAACGAAAACGTATGGTGGAGCGTTAATGTGCTGTGTTTCTGTGGAATAAAGTGAACTGAAGTGTGCTGAGCCATCCGTGTTTTTTTTCACAATTTTATAAGCTTGCCCTGCTCAGGGATTTATTGTTTTGCCTGAAAAGCTGCCTTGTTTTGTAGATTACAAGATTTATTTGGATGCTGCTGTGAATTTAGTTTTTTCTTGGTTTCTGATATTCATGGAAGGTGAAACGAGCTTGAGCAGTGAAGGGCGGCATGAAAAGGAGGAAATGGGGCAGACCAGGAAGATGATTGGTCAACTTACACAACTGATAGATCTGTTGGTGGCCCTCAGCCAATCGATGATGACAGTAGCATCACAGATGCAAGGGCAGCTGAACCAGGAAGCTGCTGCTTGCAATGGAGTGAGAGGGCGGCAGAAAGAAAACAATGTCAATGTGATGCAGAACAGACAGGGTACAAGCAATTCAAATGGAAATAAAAGCCCAGATGCAAGTTTTTCAAGCACACCAAGGATTTTAAGGAACTCTAACCAGGCTTGTGAGTCCAATAACAATTCAACTGGTATAATGCCAGGACAAGGTTCAGCGGCTGTTCGGGGAAATACACCTAAATGGACTGTCCTAAAGGAATGGCTACAGGCCAGTTTTTCAATTAATTTTTGTGAAAACGTAGTTAAACCTGGACCAGTTACTGACTCTTATAAAACCAAATTTTATAGACTGCAAAAATTGTGATACAAATGCAAAAGTTTGGATATTGACAATAGTTATTTAAATGAATGTATAAGTGAAGGAATAGTCCCTAAGGGGTTAAGGGTATTTAAATACCCTAACAATGTGATTGAGGGAAGTGTATTTCACAATGACCTTTTAGAAGTTTTCAACAGATGTGGGCTAGATATATTAAGATGTATGATTGAAGAAAATGTTAGGAATAAAGCTGAACTGTTCAAAGAGATTGATATTTTAAATGAATGCATTAAAAAATTACTTGAGTTTTGCAATTCCTGAAGAAAGAATTAAATATGACAATATTTTTATTGACACAAGTAATGACTGTGATGACTTAGTTAAGAGAAAAATAAAAAATCTAGAAAGGGACCTTAATGAGTATAAAAATAAGGTAAGTTACCCAAACACAAAGAAGAAGAGAAGGACATTGGGTAACAACAATATGGAAGGAACAACAGATGATGATAACCAGGATAATGCAGTAGTTAGTGAGTGGGTTACGGACTTAGATGATGTTTCCGAATACCCCCCCCTTGCGTAGGTCCAAAAGACTAAAGAATAGGGAGGGTTATGCACAACAATATAGGTACACAAATTTTTGGGGCAGAGTTAGAAGGAGGAGGGGGAGGTACTAGGACAACTCAGTACCGATCTCCCCGACTTGGAAAACAATTCCATTTTGCAAGATGAAATGGACCCCTATAGATATACTTTAGAAGATTTTAGTATATACAATTTTAATCATATTTCCTTACCCAAAGAACATTTTAGTCTCTTATCAAGGGGAACCTAGTTTATTCCTAGTAGAAGGGGAGATTTAACCAAAACAATTATGGATGTTAAAACCTTTACTAGGAAAATTAACTTCCAGGTTATATTTGATCAGAATAAAAATTATGAACCAGGAGATCCGGTAAAAAGAAGTACATACAATCCCCCATTGCACCCCCAAATAAAAAAAATCTAAAGAATATACTCGAGAATGAAATAAGAAAGAAGTATGGGAAAGTACACTATATAAGGAACTTAAGCCAGGCTGAAAGCAGCGTCCTTGATGAATTAAGAGGGGATGCAGGCTTAAATATTATGAAATCGGGCAAAGGTGGGGGAATAGTATTGATGAACAGCTTTGACTATGAGGGGAAAATGAATGAACTCTTAAGAGACCCTAATAAGTACTCCACAGTTTCAAAAAATGAAATAAATATTAGCTACAGAAGGATAGATATGGCCTTAGAAAGTTTATTTTTAGATGGATTGTTAGATAGGAAGGCATGAATATTTAATAGTGGACAAACCTAACATTTCTACTATTTTTGGGATCCCCAAAATACATAAGAATGAAATGGATCCCCCTTTGAGGCCAATAGTTTCGGCTGAGGGTTCCAAAACTTTACCCCTAGCCAAATTCGTGGATGTTAAGCTTAAGAAACTGTGGCTTAAGAGAACCAACATTTTGAGAGATTATTGGGATCTTCTAAGGACAGTGAATCATGATTTATGCAACATAATTTTTTGTTTCCTAACAATTAATGTTGTAGATTTGTTCTCAAGCATTCCACACAGTGATGGATTAAGATACCTGGAAGAACTAATTTTTGAGGATGAGACTTTAACCCATGATAAGTGTACTGTGGTGATGGAGCTTATAGATTTGGTTCTAAAGATCAACTTCATTTACTTCGAAGGTGAATTTTTTCACCAGAAGAAAGTAGTAGTGATGGGTGCCGCTTGTGCACCCACCTATGCCAGTTTGGTTTAAGCCAAATGAGAAGAGAAGATGGTGGCTGAATCAATATATAGTAACAACTGATCACTTTATAGAAGAATCCTGGACAACATCTGTATCCTATGGGAAGGGCCAAAAGAAGAGATAAAAACATTTATTGAATATATTAGCAACAGTACTAATTGTCTTGAATTTTCTTACAGAATAAATTATGAGAAGTTGGATTACTTGGATATAGAAATATACAAGGAAAACTCACGTTTTAATTCCAGGGTGTATAGAAAGAGTACCTATTCTCTTATTTGCACTTTGAAAGTGCTCACCCTTTGTACTCCAAGATAAATATAGTTAAAGGACAATATATTAGGGCCTGCAGGATGACGTCCAGAGATGAAGACTTTGAAATGGAAAAAAGGTTACTAAGGAAAATGTTTAGGATGAAGAAATACCCAGATGATATGATCGACAAAACTGAGACAGAAGTGACAGAAAGGAGACCAAATGACTTTAAGCCAATATTAGGATTACCAGTATTTGATATGGTAGGTCCAATAAAAAAGGCAAATGGCAACTTTGGTAGTGCACTCATCTTGGAGTATAATGCTTGTGCAAAAATGGTAAGACAAACTATAGATAAGGAATGGAATACATTTTTAGCATTTGCTGACTTAGAGAAACTAAAGATTAAAAAGCTAAGAGTAGTTTATAAGAATTCAAGTAATTTAAAACTTTTATTGGAAAATGGTACAAACCAAGAAGTTCAGAGTCAGAGAAAAAGGAAGGGAATGTTTAAATGTGGACATAGTCAACAGTGTGCATACATTAGCAATGCAGAAAGTATGTATTTGGAAAGCAGGGGAATCACTCTGGAAGGCAAGGATTTTAATAATTGTGACTCCTTTGGGCTTGTATATTTAGCGAAATGTCAAACCTGTGAAGCATTCTATATAGGGAAGACAGAACCCAAGCTCAGGGGAAGGGTATACAAACATTTGTATGACCTAGAAACAAACAAACAGACTAATTCATTGTACAGACACAAATAAAGATGTGAAAATGCATACTAAACGTTTTTTTGTGATAGAAAGGGTGGAAAAGAGTGGCAGAGGGGGTTTATGGGAGGAATGTTTGGAGTACAGAGAATTATGGTGGCAGATAAGTTTGGAGGCCAATAAGCCACCGGGTCTCAATGAACATATCTCCACAGCCCCATTACTAAAATTGAGAGCGGCAAAACAGTGATATGCATTTGCACTTTATGTGGAATTTTATCATGCTTTTACCCATGTTTTCCAGTAGTTACAGTTGGTCTTTAAGCTTTTTTGTATTTGTATTTTTATTAAAAAGTCAGGTTTGTAATATGTTATGAACAAGTGTTACACTCATTTATCAAAGGTATTGAACTTATTTTTCCCCTTATATGTTCCTGTTTTTAGCATTCTTTTAACTGAGTGAGGCTATACAATTTACCTTT
Source organism: Protopterus annectens (assembly GCF_019279795.1). Classification (NCBI taxonomy): domain Eukaryota; kingdom Metazoa; phylum Chordata; order Ceratodontiformes; family Protopteridae; genus Protopterus; species Protopterus annectens. Next base: position 319,200,517 of record NC_056740.1, on the reverse strand, counting down.
GGCTTACAATGCAGTGTTTATAATACCTGCAATTTCATGAAGTATCCACAAGATGGAGTAACAAGTTCATTTAAAGCAAATATTCAAGTTGGTGATTTTAACCATTGAGTCCTATTAAATGTGTTTCTAATAGTATTTTAACTTTATAATGTATTCTTTGTAGTCAAGTGTTTTAAGGATTTTTATTTAAAACATATTTTTATTCATACATATTTATTCATCCATCAAACATTGTAATATTAAATGTGGTTTAATTGTGGCAACACAGAGAGATACAACAAGAAAAGTTTTTGGTTTTAAACTAAATTAACCTTTCAATTAATTAATTAACCTAATGAATGTAATTAAGTGAATGGTATAAAAGCACTAGTAGTTTGAATAGCCCACATCTGAGGAAGTGATTTTTAAAACGAAAACTTATGGTGGAGCATTAATGTGCTGTGTTTCTGTGGAATAAAGTGAACTGGTGTGTGCTGAGCCATCTGTGGGGTTTTTTTACACAATTTTCTAAGCTTGCCCTGCTCAGGGCTTTATTGTTTTGCCTGAAAAGCTGCTTTGTTTTGTGGATTACAAGTTTTATTTGGAAGCTGCTGTGAATTTTGTTTTTTTCAAAAGTTTGCACTTTCTCTATATTGTAGTCAGTGTAGTGACATTTGGTAAAGTGCACTTTCGTTGAAACAAAGTAGACCCATATATATATATATATGTATATATATATATATATATATATATATATATATATATATATATATATATATATACACATATATATATAGATATATATTTATTGCATTGCTCGAGTCACCAGACCAAACTTTTCAAATTCTGAAAAATTATGCATTTAAAGAGCTATGATAATATCTTCCAAACATCTTAAGATGCATTACTCCAATACTGACAGATGCAGCATATGTAAATGTTAAGTATGACCCATCATCAAACATATTACACATGCACTTTTCAGAATGCTAGTACTGTCTGTTTTCATTTTGTGAACCTTATATAAGTGATCTATCTGTCTCTAGCTATGTATCTATATATGTGTATATTTATAAATGGGCAAAAATTAAAAGAAGTCAAGTGCAAGTCTGAAATGATATGTCTTCATGCACTTCCTCTGTTCTAATTTGTCTGTGTAGAAAAGAAAAGAAATGTATAATCCCTATTTCTTAACCACAAATGTGAATGATTTTAAATAAAGGATGAGACCAGATTACTATGAGCATGAACACTTTTCAGCATATCATCTATTAGTCATGTGGAGTTGAATTTACAAATGCCTATAAGGTGTTTCTCAAAGAAAAGGTTAAAAATTCCTAGACACAAATATTGATGTATTACAAATTATTTATAATGCAGGCAGTGTTTAATATGAAGATGTTCATCAGTTGTTTTGCATATGTCAGTATGCCAATATGCCCCCTTAATATTTATCTGTTCCTGATAAATGCATGTAAGAACTTCAAGAGACAAATAATAAAGTATTACAAATACAATTATTCAGCACAAAACAATCTAAAAATGTCTGCTATTTAAAATACAATTATATTTTTAGATGTAGTTTTATTAAAAAAATTGAGTCCACATATGCCACTGTTGTATTTTTTCCTCCAATAGCATGCTGCCTTTCCTGTTTCAACAAAAATATTACATAAACAGAATATATAATGTGGGGGATTGACCTGTTCACTTTATTCATGTGGAATCATAATAAGTCCCGACTTGTATTTAAACATATTACTCAATGGGCTTAAGGAGGTACTGACCTTCCAGATATTGATTAATATTTATAAGCATGAATAATAAAAATAATAATACAAATGTTTGATTTAGTGCACTATACAATGTGAATAGATTTATGGAAATATATAAGTAAACTCATTAATGAAACTTCCTACTCAACTCTTTCAAGTTTTTTCAATGTGAAATAACTTTATTTACATGGCAAACATGCAATCAATTTTAACTTAAGCATTGTGGAAACAGAAACAAAATCAACAATATAAACAACACCATAACTAAAGTAATAAACTATGCAAAACCCTATACAGAAACTAAATTCTATATTGCAGAGCTTTTTAACTATATAATGTGAATGATAACCTTATGGAAACTCAAACTATTACATGCTCAGTTATGAAAAAATGGTTATCAGATGATATAGCAAATATGAATATACTGCACTCCTCTTATCAGAAGGGGTCCATGAAGTAAATTTACTTGTTAAGTGAATAAAGAAAGCAGGCCAGACATTAGAAAAAATATCAAATTATTGAAGATAAAGGCAATAAATGAACTGCAAATTATCCTTAACTAGCAATATGCATTTTAGGAAAGCTGCGTTTTGGTTTTATCACATCTAATAACAAAAACAGTGTTCTCTTTGTCTGGAAGTTGTCAAGAAGATCAGTTTATAGCTTCTATAATCTCATCCCCCTCACCCAGAATCCTTGGACTATTACAAATTGGGAATAGGTAGTCTGCTTTGGTATAGGAGTATCGCTAATAATTGTTTAAGTTAACCTGCCTAGATTTATACATTCTGGAGGGATAATGTTACTGTTTCTCTATCAGTTTTAATAACATAAGTGAAAAAAAACATCAGACATGTTTTGCGTTGCATAAGGTTTTTTGTTTATTTTCCATATATTTCTCTCAATAACTATTTCCAATAATCTATTCCACCTTTTGCTGATTTATTTCACTGAATTGAGGTTTCTTTCCTGACTGTCTTTTCAAAAATGATGTAAGTGTATCTCCTTGCCAAACTTTCTGTACTGTAGCCTACATTTTATAGGTCATTTCAATATGGAATCATTAGAAATTTCTTTGAAATTAACTTCATACTGTATGGCATTCTTAATTGTAAATCTTGCCAGCAATATAAAGCATTACTACCATATTTGTTTCTATTTGTATTAAAATCCGTATTGCTATTTCTATTATTATCCTAAATGTGCTTTACAAATATAATGGAATATTGTATTCAAAGAATCCAATTTGTATTGCAGTTTTTAATTTTATATAATTCTAAATCTCAGATATATCTCTAGAGAATATGGAATAATTTACATTTATTATCATTGCCACTTACAAGCTTACCATCCCCCAGATCTTAGATTTTATTGCATGCTTGATAGTAACCTTTAGCACTGCCATCTTGAATGGTAACAAAATTGTCAAGGTGAAAGTCTTGCCCTTATATAGTGCCATTTAACTGTATCCTCCATGTATTTTTGCAAATTATGTAGACTAAAACCTCTGGGTCAACAGAAGAGGAACATTTTTTCCCACTAATTCTAGGGTAAGAGCCATCACATGTGAAGATGGTCACAATACCTGCTATGTCAAGTTTATTTGTAACAATTGAAAGTGAAATGGCAGACTATGGGGATTACACATGAAGGAAAAATGCAATGCTGATCATTCCAATTTAGAATTTCTGATGTACATCAAAAGATTGACCTATAATCATTCCACCCAGCCCAGCCAACTTGTCTGTCCATACCACATTATTTCAGGCAGTTCTTGTGATAAATGCTAACTTCCTTTTTTTTTTCAGTTTTGCTGACAGTAATGTTCTTTCACAATGAAACAGCTGCTGCTTGTTTTTCCATGCTGGTCTTTTTTTCTATACTATACAGGCAATGGTATTGCAACTGTCCACCAACCCCTCCCCCAGCAGTCACAGAATAATTCATTATACAGGTCTACATAACCTCTAAAATGTTATTTGGTTCAAGAAAAGTCTTCAGTCCAAGTAACACAAAACAAAGTGAGTTAGACAAGTTGAAATGTTATTCTCTTCAGTCTACACTAAAGACCCTCTACATTAGTCCCATTGCCTATGCATTTCTGCACTGTAATTCTGCCCACAAAAATCCCCTAGTATCTTTGCAAAGAATCACCTTTCCCAGTTTCCACAGTCTACTGAGAACACATTAACTTTTTATATCATTGGTAAAATAAACAATGAGTTACTGGACTTCTACAAAGCAGACAGAGAGACCTACTAATAAGGCCCGTGGGTTCCCTTCTGTACTCATTTCTTCCAGAGAAGTAGCTGCCTAGACAGATAATTTTTTTAAGCAGCACTGCGGTATAATTTACTTCTTCTTTCTCAGGCACACTGATCAGTGTTATATTTTTCTTTCATGCATGAGCCTCATTGCCCACTATTCTACAATCTACTTTCAGTTGCTCCAAAAGAACTCAATTACTAATTATAGAATTTCTAAAGTACAAGTATCTTTAGCATGTCTCTGGAGTTCTGTGATAGAGTTGGAGTGGTTGGGTAGTGCCTTCACCATTTCTTTGCTTCCTTTTCTGATTTCATCATATACATGTCTAGCTTATCTTCAGTCTGAGACAGTTCAGGAAAAAATAAATATTCTATATACTGTTGCACCTGCTGACAACAGATAGCCCTTATGCCAGTTTCCAAGGGATTTTTCAGTCATTGTAACCCTTAGCTCTACCAGGACATACATATTTCCTTCAGGTCCACTACCAGCAGATTTAGTTTTCTCCTTATGGCAGCAACTAGGGACAGATAGCATGAAAACGCTTGAACATCTCCTACTGTAACAGTATTCAATCTGTCTCTACACAAATTCAGAAATAACTTGACAAACTTCCCTTTCTTTTCAACTTTACTTTAGGGCAGACAAAGTCTAATTTAACTATTGACAGTCTATCATTCTGTCAGTCTCTACATCAGTTTTTTTTAAATGTTTTTATTAAATTTTCATAAAATATAATCACTACAAAATGTACATACATATTTAAAAATAAGAAAAAACACAACCTAATCTTATAAATACAGAAACAAACAAAAAAAAAAAACGATTTACACGTGTGTCCATCAACTTTCTAGGCATTCCTGTTGTTGCATGTCTGTTTAATTCAATTTGGTTTCTAAACTTATAAATTCTTTAAATGATAGAGTAAATTAATTTTTCCAGTTTTGTGTAATCGCTTTCTGGGGATGGTCAATACAGTCCGCAATATGCCATATTTCATTCTTTTAACACAAGTGGGGAAAAGGGCATTAAAATGAATTAACGGTTTAGATAAAATAAATTTATCTTCAAAAAATGCCTTTAAAAATAATTAATATTATTCCAAAAAGGAGTCAAGACAGTATGATCAAAGAACAAGTGTTGCCAATCTGGTTTAAGTTCTTTCCTACATCTCTAACAAAGTTGCTTTTTCTTGTACATCAATTCAGTTTTATGAAGGGGGTGAAGAAGGACCTATGTAAAAACTTCCATATAAGCAAATGCCATCTAAGAGATGAAGTAGTATGTTTAGATGATAATAGAAATAATTGTTGTCTTCTTCACTTGGTGATCAATTATTTATTTAGGTAACTAGTTCCAATATGCATCATTACATGTTTTAATTTCCCTCTTCACCACTTTATACAATTTGGCAAGAGGCCATGTCCCAAGGAATTTTGTAGCTATAAAAATATGATACATTCAATCATTTTTGGGACATGAGCCATTAACATTAGTTGCATTGACTTAATTTCCCCTTCTATATATAGTCTACACGATTATGTATCTAACCACATATCTTTATCCAAATCATATTTATTCCTAATGTAATCAACTGAGTGAAGCTTTTCATCTTTCATTAACTGAAACCAGTACAAAAAATTATTCTTGTTAAAGGCAACCACTGTTTCTAAATTTGAAGCAGGGATATTACTTTAAGTATATGTTATAGGAAACATTGGGAAAATCCATGCTTTATAATCCAGATTTCTATATATAAAATTTCTAAAAGTATTTAATATAGTCAAAATGAAGAAAGAATCACTTGTTTGGTGACTTTTCCCTATAATGTAATCCTTTAATAACCAGAATAAACTGTTTTTTATTATAAGATAATTATTAGTATATCTAGTACAATTAGAATGCATAAAAATGTTTCCTAAAAATTCTTTCCATATAGCTGTATAAGTGTTGTTGATCAGAAGTCTCAGAAGACATATTATTTTTCTAACTGATGACTTTGAATATAATTCTATGTCTGGTAGTCCTAGTTCTCCTACTTCCCAGTCTCTTACATTATGATTTAACACAATTCTTGGTTTGTCAGAGAACAAAATAAATGTCAAAATTAAAGGGTTCAATTCTTTAATACAGGTTTTTATAGAGGGTAGTGTTAATGATTGAATAATATATAGAAGTTTTGGCAAGATAAGCATTTTGATGATAGAGAGTTTTTATTCAATTGTAAAGACAGTTTTATTCCTTTTGTCTATTAAATTATTTATCTTATTTATACAATTAGTATGATTATAATTTACTATATCTTTAATGTTATCCATTATGATTATTCCCAAGTAATTCACTTTCTTTTCTTAACAATATATTTAAGGAACTTATTTGGAATTTTATTCTTATTTATTTTTATCGGTAACAATTTTGTTTTGTTATCATTAAATGTTAAACCAGATTTTCTTTGAAATAGTTCCATTGCTAAAAAAGTTGCAGATATAGGTTTATTCTTATCAGTCAATGTCAATAAGATGCCATCTGCAAGCAACTGAATTTTAGAACTTGATTTGTCTGTTATTTTAATACCTTTTATATCTGTATTTGATCTAATAAAATTAGCAAAAATTTCTATAACTAGGGTAAAACGCAGAGGTGAAAGAGGACATCCTTCTTTAGTTCCTTTTAGTATTTGCATAGAATCAGATGTGAAAGTACCTATTTTGACATATGCAAAGCAATTTGTACAGAGATGATTAATAAGATGTGCAAAGTTAAAAGAAAACTTGTATTCTTCTAGAACTAGCAAAAGATATTTCCAGTTGACCTAGTCAAAAGCATTATTTACAGCATGACTCATCAATGTTAAGTTCTCATTTGTGTTACTTGCATAGTTGATTATTGTAATTATTTGTTTAATATTATCACAGATGTTTCTATATTAAATAAACCCAGTTTGATCTTCATCAATCATTGAAGGTAGAATACGTGTTTGTCTATTAGCATGAATTGCCATATATAGTTTATAATCTACAGTTAGAAATGAAATGGGTCTTTATGAAGACCATTGAGTAGGATCCTTGTCTGTTTTTAAAATTGTAGAGCTAAGGGTATATTTCCAAGAAGGAAGAACTTTACTTAAGTCCTTAAGTACAGAAAAATATGTATTTAATATGTGTAGGGCTTCTTTAAGTAACAGCTTGTAAAGGTCAGATATAGTTCCATCATTACCTGATGCTTTATTAGACTTCAGCTTTAGAAATTTGGGTTTGAAGTTCGGACATAGAAATTGGTTTGACAATTAATTTCATTTGGTAATTTGATAGTTTAGTTTTTACATTGTATCTAAAAATATATTTTGATTGTTGCCTCTGGATCTAGTAGTCTATTATTTTGATTAATTTCATTGTGATAATCTTTGAATTCCTTTAGAATATTTTCTATTTCTGTTACTTTTCTTTCTATGTGAATTAATGTCTTTTATGTGACTGGATTTACTGAGTAATTTTGTTTTGGTGGATAAATTGTGCATAGACTTTGGGTTGATAGAAAGGTTAATTTGTCTTAAACTTTTCAAGATTGATTTTGGTTTTATGATTTAAAATTTCCAAGTATTTGTCATTTAGCTTATCGATCTCTTCTATGTTATTATTTTTATTCTTCTGGTTTTATAACTTCAACTTTTCAAGTTTCCCTGTATTTTATGCAATTCTTTGTCCCATTGCATTTTTTATTTGATAGCTAATTAGTGATTCTACCAAACAGATATGATTTTAAAGTATCCCATATATATATTTCTGAAATATCCACTGTGTTGTTAATTTCTATAAAGGAGGAAACACCTTTAAAATTGTCTTTAAATTCTAGTAAACCTGTTCTATATGCTGTTATTCTTCTTATTTTAATATTATTATTGAAGTTCAAAGACAATTCAAAAGTTATTGCCTTATGATCTGAAAATGGGCACTTTACAGTCTTAACTTTATCCAGCTTGTCTACTAGTTCATCAAAGACATAAACTCTGTCTATTATGGATTGTGTTCCATGTCTATGAGAATAATGTGTAAAGATTAATGCATTTGGCTCCGAAAATTCTTTTATATCTCTAAGATTAAATAATTCAGTAAATTTCATTAACTGTTTTTGCAGATGGATAACTTTTCCTTTTACTATTTGTATTAATATCAAATGGTGATAACATCTCTTGCCAAAATGAAACTGCCTTTTGCATGTTGAATTATTTGCTCTAAATGTTGATCAACTGTCTTAACTCCTATTCCTGGAATCCAGTGCACATTAATAAAAGTTAATATCTTTTTATTGAATTTTATTCTATTTTGTTTTATAGTAGCAGTACAAATCATACCTTTATCATCTTTATATGTTCCCCTAACGTCAGACATAGGTAAAGAAATCTCCCATAAAATAGTTACTCCCATTTTTTTCTGATTATGTTGTGAACTAGATAGTATAGTGTAACTCTTAGTATTAAGTATGTTTATATCTTCTGCTAATAAGTGTGTTTTATGTAGAAAGATAACCTGAGAATTAAAGAGCGTCAGATATCTACTTAAGTTACCACTCTTGCTTCCCTAGTTTAATCCATTAACATTTATAGGAATGCAGTTAATAAATGTCATTTTGTCCTGTTGATCTGGAACATATACCTCGGGATTCATGAACAATCTGTGCAAGAATAGTTTATTCTCACATGGACTGTTCCATATAGGAATACAGCAGCAGTGCATCCTACATATTAATGAGGGTGCCTGCTGTATTTGTACACCTACACAATCCATCTACGAGTGCAGGGGGCATGTATAAGTCCTGCACAGACACTTAAACATGCCCCCTGCACTCTGAAAGTGCCATACAGCACTTTCAAACAAGGAAGTAGCATAATATTACAGCCTGGCTCTAATATTATACATTATTTCAGTGTCTGTGGACACTGAAATGTAAAAGTAGCATGTCTGTGTCTGTGGACACTGAAATAAGAAAATAAACCAACAATCACTAAGAAGTAGCCCGCACAGTGCATGACTGTTCATGGAATGGCCAGATCCCTGCCCCACATACCTGCAGCATGCTGATAAATATATGGAATAATTTAATATTTCTTTCTATTTATTTTTTTACAATAAAAAAGAAACTTTAAGCACAATGCAGAAGGTTTGCATGCCACAGTGCTTTTCTCAGCCCAGCTTAAATGCTGTTTGAGAGTGAAATAGAATTCTGAAGGAGAAATCCTTGTTGCTGATGTAGAGTAGTGATTAGAACACTGCTTCAGCATGCAAGCCATGCATTGCTCTAATTCCAACTCTGGCTAATATAGCTTATGTGTGGAAGCAGTTGTAAATTAATTTGTATGAACTGGAATGATATTTGTAAGTCATTTTCCTCAAGTATGGTAGTGTAGGGCTGGGAAAATTCCATAGGGAAATGTAAAAAAACTTTTTCTAGTTTTTTTTTAAATAATTGTGGCGAGTTAAGCCTGCTGCAGCTCTGCTGAAACATGCTAAGGATTGCTTAAGCATGAAAATATAAGGAATTCTTAGCAACTGTAAGCTTTGCTTAGATGGTTTAAGCCTTGTTAAGTGGATTTGTGCAGAGCCAAGCATAGCTTAGCATACACCTGATCAGGGCAGCAACAATGTCAGGTGTAGGACAGGGTGTTAACTTTCGGGTGCAACTATGGGGCATCCAGGAGTCCAGGGTCATGGTTGGACTTCTTATCAAAGACTATGAAACTAGACTGCTGCAGGGCCATTACCAGGGCTCCCAGTGCAAAGCAGAGGCGGGGGACCATCTTGTACATGATCTTACCAGTGCCACTGGCATACCCTGATCTGTTGAGCAGGTGTGTCATCACTATGATGACCTAAAGCATAGGAGGGGTGAGCTCTTGGCCCTGTGGATCTAAGAGACATGAGCGGAGGACGTTCCAGAATTTGGAAGTATCCAGTCTGTGTATTTGTAAATAATTGTTTAAAAATTGTATATGTTACTGTACAGGTGTGCTTAATGTGTGTTTTCCCCATACAGCTGCCGATGAGAGAACTCCGAACATTGATGCCCATGGACAGCACCTCATCTGACTGCGCCTGGAGTTTGGTGAGTTCAGAAATATTTGTAATATCTGCTGTAATAAATCAGAAATAGTAAAGGTAGTACTGTCTGTATATATAATTGTGCTCTAACAGTACTGAATAAATGCATGTGCCAGCTGCTATGTAATACTGAGTTTTGTAGTAAACAAGGTACAATTGAGGAGAGAAAGAGTAGAATATGTATTATTCTGTCTGAAAGAACCTGCTAGGAAACTGCTGTGTCAGGGCTACTGTGACAGTTACAAATGAGAAGCAGTCCTCCTGTGCAGATCATGCAATTATACAAACTGTGGATTTCTGAGTTATAGAAAGTGTTGTTATGTCAAAAATAACAAAGCTGACTACCACAAACAGGTCTATATCAGAACATCAAAGTATTAAAACTTAGAATGTTCTGATATTGAACACTATTCAGCCAATGCTAAAAATAGCGAAGCTGCAGAAGAGTGAATTCTTTCCTCGGGAAAGAATTTGGTTGACCGTTTCTGTGGCTTCGCTATTCTTAGCATTGTGGTGGAAAGTTACGGGTTGGGTTCAGATAACTGTGTGATTGTTTGTATGTTAGGGGCAGGTTAAGTGAGTTACGGCTAGGGCACGGGTTAGGTGTGTGTGCGATAGTGACAGACTTTAGGGTTAGGGGCGGTTTAAGTGAGCTAGGGTTAGGGCGCGGGTTAGGTGAGTGTGCGATAGTGACAGACCTTAGGGTTAGGGTTTGGGTTAAGGTAAGTGGGTAGATAGTAGTGTATGTTTAGTTTAGTGTAGCATTAGATGTAGGAATTTAAGTGTATGTGTGTGGTTGCTGTTTGCTTGATGTGCTTGTGTATGTGTTTCGGAGCAGCAAATTCTTTCCATGAGAAAACATTTGCTGTTCTGAATGTTCAATATTTTCATGTTTAGATGTTTTGGGGCCAATGAAATAGCATTCACTGTTTTCATCTTTTGATAACGTGATATAAACGCCCATAAACTGTTGCCTTTCATTTGTCTTGTATCTGAAAAGTACAATTGTGTAGCTGCTGCAACATGCAGTAATTGAGGTGAAGTGATGTAGCATTGTTCAGCTGCATAGTTCAGAATCTGGATCTGAAATAACTGACAAAATGCAAAAGTAAATATTTCTTCAGTAATGTCTTGTACTGTGTTCCTGACAGCATTGCCTTGTGTTAACCTTTGCATTTCAGCTGTATGTAGTCCTGAATGTTCAGGAAAGTGTGAGACACTAAGAGTTGCAGACTGCAAAATTAAGAGTGTGTTGACTTGATTCTAAATTGAAGTCCATTTTATTAAAATGTCTAGTTTTATTAATCTGCTAATATTGTGTAAACAATAACATCAACAGTTTCTTGTTCTGATTTTTGTTGTAGGTATTATGGAAAACTAATAAAAAGACATTTGATAAAAAATAGTGTGTGTAGAAAACTATGTATTAGACAAAAATAACCCAAGTAACAAACACCACTTCCCCAGTAGCTCAGTCTGATAAGGACTAGATCTGTAGTTCTCATTTGCACACACACACACACACACACACACACACACACACACACACACACACACACACACACACACACACACACACACACACACACACACACACACACATGTTTGAATCCAGGGACTGCTACTAACATGTCTTTCTAGTTTTAAAGCTGTAAACTTGAATATTGGTAGAAACACTAATCTATTGTGAACAGGTATTTTCCCCACAGGTAAATAAATATTTGCAGAAGCAGTATGATGGGTATATGTATGAATGTGGAAGCAGTATGATGGGTATATGTATGAATGTGGAAGCAGTATGATGGGTATATGTATGAATGTGGAAGCAGTATGATGGGTATATGTATGAATGTGGAAGCAGTATGATGGGTATATGTATGAATGTGGAAGCAGTATGATGGGTATATGTATAAAATGTGGAAGCAGTATGATGGGTATATGTATGAAATGTGGAAGCAGTATGATGGGTATATGTATGAAATGTGGAAGCAGTATGATGGGTATATGTATGAAATGTGGAAGCAGTATGATGGGTATATAGGTTCATAGGTTCATAGGTTCATACTAGGCTATCTGTCCGAGGGCATTTACAAGCCTAGCCCATCGTTTTGTGGCTTACGCCACCCCTTTAGTATGGGGAACTAAACCCATTATTTTGCTGTGCCTCTGTCGAGCAGTGACACTGAGGTAATCCCTGGGGTATATCTGCGATCTCCCATCCATTGGTCAAGATTTCTCTTGAACAAGGCCAGCGAGGTGCTCTGCCTCACATGTACCGGGATTTTGTTCCACAGCATAGGGAGTCTTTGGGTGATGAATCTATCCCTCCAGCACGTCCTATTAATAGCCGTGTCAAGGTTTAAGTCTCCCGCCCTTGTGGCTCTGATGGATCTGGATTTTTTGAGGTGAAGCATATTCATCAAATCTGGGTTTGACATGGCCTTGTATGTTAGGCAAAGGTCACCTCTGAGCAAGCTGCGACTGAATAGAGCTGGAGTTCTTTCAGTCGGGCAGCATAGGACAGATTTTTGAGACCCTTTATCCTTTTGGTGAGGAACTTTTGTGGCCTCTCCAGCTGCTGCAAGTGTCGGGTCAGATACATTCCGAATGGGGCATTGTACTCAATCATTGGTCTGATGAGTGATGAGTAAAGGGAAACTATGACCTCCCTTGATCTGGATGAGAAACCCTTCATGATAAGGTGGGCAATGTAGAAGGTCTTCCTAACTACTTTAGCTACATGGGTGTCGAATGACAGACTACTATCAACCTGGGTCCCCAGGTCCCTGATAACTTCTTCTGTGCTCAGTGGATTGCCACCTATTTGGTAGCTAGGGGTAACCTTGTTTTTCCCGAAGGGTATGACTATGCATTTTTTGGCATTTAACTTTAGGCCATGGCTCTGGCACCAGTTATCCATTTCTGTGAGACCCTTCTGAAGGATATCTGTGTCAGATGTGTTTTCTACTATGGCGCCCAGTTTGCAGTCATCTGCAAACTTTGTCAGCCATAACCCTCCTGTGTTTGCTTGTACTTCCGAGAAGTAGATGCCAAACAAGAGTGGGCCCAGGACTGAGCCCTGTGGGACACCACTTGAGACAGGCTTTGAGTCTGACATGGCACCAGCAACTCTGACCCTGTGGGTTCTGTCACTCAGCCAGTTTGCAACCCATCTTGTGATGTATGGGTTGACATTTAAGCTGATGAGTTTTTCAATGATACCCGAGTGGGGTATTGTATCGAAGGCCTTAGCCAGATCGAGGTAGGCTGTATGGACTGCCTTTCCTCATCAATGGCTTTGGTGACTGTTTCAAAAGTCAACCAAGTTTAAAAGGCATGATCTGCCTTTGACAAAGCCAAACTGGGTTGGATCCAAAGTCTGTAAATTCCCTATGTCTTTATTTATGAGGTCCATTATGATCCTCTCCATGGCTTTGCAGATAAGGCTTGTCAAGCTAATGGGCCGGTAATTTCCAGGGTCGGTGGAGGCACCGCCTTTGTGGAGTGGTACCACAGTTGCAGTGCGCCACTCCCTGGGTATGTATCCAGAGGTAAGACTTTGATTAAACAGCTGTCCTAGCTGTGGGTTTAATTCCTCATTGAGTTCATGGAGCACACAGCCGGGGACACCATCAGGTCCCATGGATGCTGTGTTTTTGCTTTGGAGAGAGCAGTTCTCACTTGGCTGGAGATGTTTGGGGGCCTGCAATCGTTTGGTATAGATATCTCTCCTTTTGGGGGGGAGAAGTTTGCACTGAACCTGTCAGCCAGTATGTTGGCAATGTCTGTAGGATCAGTAATCTTCACATCATTTTGAACTAGCTCTGAGCATATCTGGGAGTTTCCTCCCAGGTTTCTAACATAGCTAAAGAAGGCCTTATGATTGTCTTTTGAGTCTTTAGCTATTTTTCTCTCGAAATTTGCTTTGGAAGATTTTATGAGAGCTCTTAGTATGAAATGTGGAAGCAGTATGATGGGTATATGTATGAATGTGGAAGCAGTATGATGGGTATATGTATGAATGTGGAAGCAGTATGATGGGTATATGTATGAATGTGGAAGCAGCATGATGGGTATATGTATGAATGAGGAAGCAGTATGATGGGTATATGTATGAATGTGGATGCAGTATGATGGGTATATGTATGAAATGTGGAAGCAGTATGATGGGTATATTTATTAATGTGGAAGCAGTATGATGGGTATATGTATGAAATGTGGAAGCAGTATGATGGGTATATGTATGAATTTGGAAGCAGTATGATGGGTATATGTATGAATGTGGAAGCAGTATGATGGGTATATGTATGAAATGTGGAAGCAGTATGATGGGTATATGTATGAATATGGAAGCAGTATGATGGGTATATGTATGAAATGTGGAAGCAGTATGATGGGTATATGTATGAAATGTAGAAGCAGTATGATGGGTATATGTATGAATGTGGAAGCAGTATGATGGGTATATGTATGAATGTGGAAGCAGTATGATGGGTATATGTATGAAATGTGTACAAATGTTCTGTTGAGCAGCCCCAGTCCTACAAACAGAAGCAGGCTAGCCATCTACACTATGCAGTTTGGCCAATACAAGCCTCTCAAGTGTCACACTGTCATGGATAGTTTCCCCAACTGCCAAGAAAGCTGGACCCAGATAACATCACAGTACTAGTATGCCACAAGCACACTTACAGAACAGCAGCACAGGGAACACATTGTTACTTGTACCAGTAAGTATGACAGGTATGAGTCCCCTATACTTATGTACGCAGAGTTGTCATACCTTGCCTCATAGTACTCCAGGTGCACATATGTACAGGTGTATATGTGCTGTAGTAGCGGCATGGCCCAGGTAGAGGTTAAGGGAGGGCAGAACTGTAAAGTATTGAACAGTAGTGTATTGAGAACTATCACTGAATGCAGTTGTTAAAGGAATTATTTTTTCTTCCCCCACCACTCATCTGCTCCAATAATTGCACAAAATGGAATATGGGTATGTTGTTACCAAAACTTACTGTTGGTACCTTTGTTCCATTTTGGTTATTATATATGAAAATGTGTGCATACTAAGATACCTTGTTGAATAACCATTGTTGTTGGCCTGTTGCCATAAATATAACCAGCATGCTGTTGCAATCCTGCCATTCCATTTCTGCACATGTTCTGTTTGCCGTGCCACTGCTACAATTCCATTGTTCTGGGTCAATTGGAACACCCATGCATGCTGTGTTGACTAATGCTTAAATGTTTTGTTCATGCCTAACCAATACACCTTGTTAATTCTCACTCCATAGCATGTTCGGAAAGGCCTATCCCGGCGGATCCACCTCTCCCACCCCACCAGTCCAAGGCACTGGGTCCCAGCATGTCTGGGACGCAACCCAGACCTCCCTCATCTGCTGGTCTGGCACCACCCTCAGGTAGAGCCATTCAACATTAGGGAAAAGAGCCTGTAGAATTAGTCAAGTTTTGTAATTAATATATATATATATATATATATATATATATATATATATATATGTATATAAATGTATATGTGTATGGAGTTGCATATACATATGGACAAATAAATACATAATATATGTAGAGATATACATATGAAATATATGCATTTAGAAATTAATGTATAGATAGAAAAGTAAATCAGTACATACAGGTATATCTATGTATATTTATTTATTTATTTTATTTTATTTTATTTATTTATTTTACATTTGTTGACCGGGATATTCTGACTGGATATATGCCCATTTTCAGCAGAGGCCCAGGGAGAAAAGCCCCACATACCAAAAAAGAGACAATACATACATCACTGAGTGATAAACTCAGGCAGACATGTTTAGAAAAAATATAGACAAAGAATACAGGCAGATATCAATATACACAATGTGCAGACATTACATCTGATTGGCAAAGATGTATCAGAAAATGTGAGCATAGAATACAATCAGATCTCATAAGAATCATATATATATATATATATATATATATATATATATATATATATATATATATACACACACACACACACACACACACACACACACACACGCATATACATTTTATATATATATATATATATATATATATATATATATATATATATATATATATATATTAATATACGTTTACATATATATGTATTGGAAGTGCACATCAGATCCATATCCCAAATTTTTACTGTAACAAATCTATCCAAAGGCTGGCAAAATGGGGGTCAAGGGGCCCATAATAAGGACATCTTTGAAATATAGTCTCTATCCCTCTGTCCCCAGCAGTAACTGTTCTGCATTGCACCAAAAGCATCAGTCCTACCAACTCTTGAACTTAGGGCCCTGTATACCAGAGTCAGAGCAATATACCACTACACCAGTCACACACTACCCATACATATAGTGGCCCAGTTTTCATTGTAGTCTAAATCCTGACTGTCACAAAAAGAACTTGATAAACCAGAAAAAATACACAGCCCTGACATTCAGGACCCCGGAACCAATAGCAAAAAGATTTTTACAGACTTAATAAGAATGTTGACGCTAGCCAGTTATTTTCAAAAAGTCAACAGTCTTTATTGAAATGAATACAGTGAACCAAGCGCTTTCACCCGTGTAATACCAGGCTTTTTCAAGGACAAATGCATGAGCATTGCTACGCGACTCATTAAATAGTGAAATTCAAATCACATGATATAATTAATCAATTAGTTGCAATTACATCCAGTATATCTCTAACAATAGTTCTCTCTTTAAAAATATTCTGCTTAATTTAAAGCTAAAATGTATTGTTTTAATAAAATATAATATATATAATCATTTCTTTAAGCGTGCTAATGTATTTCTTGATTATTAGTGTTAACCGTCACTGTATTCATTTCAATAAAGACTGTCGACTTTTTGAAAATAACTGGCTAGCGTCAACATTCGTATTAAGTCTGTAAAAATCTTTTTGCTATTGGTTCCGGGTCCTGAATGCCAGGGCTGTGTATTTTTTCTATTTTTTCTGCTAAATCCTGACCGTAGTACAGGACACGTGTCAGTCTGCTGCTACAAAGGGATACAGCCGACAGACCAGCAGACACTGGAGTAGCATGCATAGTCAGATAAAAAAGGAGTCATAACACATCTAACATCTAACATCATGGCTGAGCTATGCTTAGCAGGTGTACACATTGCTTACATGTGAATGATAATCATTACTTAACTCTGCTAAGAATATTTGCGCACTGGTTAGCATTGGTAAGTGAAGCCTACACAGTTTAAGTGCCTATTGGTTTAACCGTGTCTTAGCGCCACTTAGTGCCATACAAACCTGTGCAAACCTGCTTACAACTGTTTCAAAGTACCTTAATCACTCTGTATCCAGCAGCCCTTCTTCTGGCCAGCAGCAAAATAATTAGCCATGCTCAGTCTTGAGCCCTGGATGCTATACACCATAGTCACAGCAATTTACCACTACGCCATCTTAGCTGTGAGATGTTAGAATTTTTTTTCAACATATTCAGTACAGTCAGTTTACAATTGGAAAGGCACACTGTGCAATCAGGAATGATTATCTACAAATATATACATGAAAAAAATATTTACCCATATAGAGAGTTATGTATGGAGATACATGTATGGAGATACATATATATGTATAACAATATACAGATATAATTACCAAGAAATACTAACGTGTGTGTGTGTGTGTGTGTGTGTGTGTGTGTGTGTGTATGTATATATATATATATATATATATATATATATATATATATATAGATAGATATAGATATATGCATGTATAAAATATATATGCATACATGTCTCTAAATGCCCATACAAACATATGCTACAGATAGACCACCCATAACTCGGGCAGCATGCACAATTGGATATGAAAGGACCCACGACACTCACAGCTGCTGCCCCAGTCCAAATAAGTGAGCAGTACGCTGCTACAAAACCAATATAGGCCATACACAATGGCCAGACATCTACAGTGACCTCTTAGCAACACAACTACAATGGGTGAAGATAGTAAACAAAAATACAAACAGCCAGTAATTCACACAAGTTCATTTTACTCTGATGTCTTTGACAAAGCCTTCAAGGAGTAACACATTACAAGAAATACTTGTCTTAATTAGAAGAAGCAATTAACACATTAGTACATTTAAATACACAACCTCCAATTACAATCCTCAGTAAACTCCCTAGGGGGTAAAGTATCACATTTAAAAACATACATTGAATTTGTATATAACAATTATTCTTTTCTAACTGTATGAACAAACTGAGAAACAGATTTTTTCCAAAGCAATATAAACCACAAATTCTCCTCTTCTCCACAACATATAACAACACTGACCACAAACCACCGACTGTAATAAAGTGACAATCAGGAAAAACAAATTTATTTTATTCTTTAGCACTTCGGTATTTCCACCTTCAAGGAATATCAAACAGTAAAATTACAAACAAGCTTGCCTATATAATACATTCAATTAACAACACATGCCTACTAATTACACAACAATTTGTCTTAAAGCAAACATTTCCAATTTAATTCATTGTTAAGACTATTAGGCATCATTGTTTTATATTTTAAATAAAAATGTTTTCTTTATATAATAATTTTTGTTTTAATACATTTTCATCCATACTTAAACATTTTACACTTTCTAAAACAGTACCCTGTAACAGGGACCCATTACTATTATGAAACAATGAGCAGCAATTATTTTATCCTCTCTAATATTTTCAACATCTCTCATATGCTCCATGAATCTAACACGAAATTATCTTTTAGTTTCCACTATGTAATAAAGTTCACATGGACATTTCAATGCATATATTACCCCTCTACTTCTACATATGTATGTGTCTCTAGGCTCAAATTTAACCCCATTTATATTTTTAAATGTGCTGACTATATTGTTACAAATACTGCATCTATTGCAGCATATTGTACCTCGACTCAAGATAGTTCTTGGTATAGCTATTCTTGGCATGGAAAATTTACCATGTACCACCATATCCTTTACATTTCTACCACTTTTGTAGGAGAAGAATGGTTTACAAGGAAGAATATTCGCCAAAACTTTATCTCCCAACAAGTATTTCCAGTAATACTTTATTAAAGTTTTAATTTCATCACTTTTTATATTATACACTGTTACATAAAATAAATGGCATCTCCCATCCCCTTATTCTCCTCAAAAAAAAACTACTGTCCTGGTATTTATTCCTTCTTTTATTTATACATACATCCCCTTCCATATTTAACTTTCTCATTATTTTAATATGTCTTTTCTAAATTATCTGGGTCATAGCCCCTATATAAAGCTATGGCTAAAGCAGTATCTTGTAACCCACTACACTTAATTACAAGTATATACACTACACATTCAACCCCCTAGGGGATCAAGTATCACATTTAAGAATTTAAACCGATTCTGTACATAACAATTCTTCCTTCAGGATTATTATCCCCATGGTGGGAATTATTGAAATGTACAGCTTTAGGACTGTCTTCTTCCTCATTAGTAATATATGTCACATGTAGCTTAGCTTTAAAACACTTGTTACTCTCCCCCATATACAATATGTTACAAGGGCATCTAAGAGCATTCTCCATATACTAACCTCTTGAATGTACAGAGTCCAACATGTTGCCTACCCTTTCCCCTCAGCAGGAATGACAGAACATAGTAATGGTAGACCCTTCCTATCAACCTCCTAATGTATGGCATCTGTACCAAGCCTGATATAATGTGGGACTGAGCCACAAAAATATGGCCATACTTGAAATATTGCTGTTATACACTGAGAAAATTGCTGGTGTTACAGGCTTTATTGTAATATAACTTTTCTGAGGGATATAACGTCTGAAACAAAAATGGATATTGGCATGTACTGATTGCAATCACCAGACTATGCTACTGATTTGCCATGGACAACACCTGTCTGGGGAACAGACCAAACATAACAGGAAAACCTGTGGCCATTATGTGGATGACCCTACAGTTGAGAGCTATGCAGAGACAGACCTTTGTCAGACTGAAACCCATGCAGAAGTAGAATGTTCAGACAAATCCTGTTAAAGAAGCAGCATTCAAAACATATAACAGCAATGCTCACATTCTGCCCCTAGGTCTTGAATCTTCTCCACCATTTAGTTGGCTTGTTTCCACAGGGCTTATTCTAAGAGGTATTAGCTCACACACCTCCAGGATCTCTTCCTCACAGGTAAGGGGAAAGGACCAACACCGAAATGAAGTATTCAATTATAGGAGTGTGTTGCCACACAGCTGCTCCACATGCAATCAAGAACTGAGGAACACCAATTGGTGCTCAGGCCATCACATGGTCATGAGTATTACCTACAAAAGACAAGCTTCCATCTATCCAAATCACCTCTGTCATAGGCAGTCCATCAGTGCAAAGTTGAAGTAATGTGAGAAAAAAGAATTTGAAAGGATATATCTGTGACGTATCCAGAGAAAAAGATATGTGAAACAAGTGAGCATGTAACTTGAAAGCAGTAGGTGGTCTGTAATAATGTTAAATAGGGGTTTGAAAGCATATGCCTCAACAAGACTTGCTGTACTGATGTACTGCTGAAGAGCACTGATGGCCATAGCATGTGGCTCTGTCTGTAGTGACTAGGCCAGTTACTGGGATGTTGCACATATCCATATGTTACCTGTGCATATAACTATGATACACATTTTGTCTTGTAAATATAAGGCAACTATACAGAGAATGTGCAGAGTAAAGTACTGCTGCAGATGTGTGTGTTGAACTGCATGTTATATACTGAGCTCATACCATTCAACTGTCCAGTGTTCTGCACACTGACCATATGTGTGCCTCATAGTTGTAGGCATTTACCCATGGAGTTGTGCCATGTCAGTCAAATCCTTGCCAAATCTGTGAAGACTGGCACTACAACATCCCCTTAATTGTCCGCTGTTTTTTCCCATTGGGGATGGCCCCAGTGGATCATTTGTTGCCATTTCTGTCTGTCTTCTGAATCTTGCTCTCTCACACCAACCACATGCATGCCCTTTCTCATGTCATCCAGAAACCTTATCTGAAACCTTCCTCTCTTCCTCTTACCTGGCAGCTACATCCTTACTATCCTTTCCACAATATACTCAGCACCCCTCCTCAGCACATGTCCAAACTGATGCAATGCTGACTCTCCAACACTATCTCATATCCATCCAACATGGCCTGAGCCTGTCATATACACGTTGCTAAACCTGGTCACCCGTGTGACACCCAGTGCAAAACATAACATCTGTAACTCTACCATGCGCAGCACTGACTCCTGCCTTTTTGTCAGTGCCACCGTCTCCAACTCATATGATATAGGTGGTCTCACTACCCTTTTGTAGACCTTACATAGAATGTTTACTGGTACTCGTCCATCACATATCACTCCTGACACTCTTCTCCACCCTCTCCATCCTGCCTGTACTCTCTTCTACGCCTGTCCTCCATAGTCCTCATTACTCTGAAATGTTGATTCCAGGCATTTGAACACATCCACCTCTGCTAACTGTACTCCATGCATCCTCAACATTTTGCTATCCTCCCTCTCATTCACACACAGATATTTTGTCCTAGTGCTGCTGACCTTCATTCATCTCCTCCCTAAAGCATATGCTGTCACACCACCCTTATACATATCATGTACCACTCTTACATATATCTCTTCCACTCATGACTTCATTATACAATACCACAACTCCTGTCTAGGCACCCTGTCATATGCTTTCTGTACATCCAGAGAGACACATAGCAACTCTTGACCTTCTCTGTATTCCACTAGTAACAGTTTCAGAGCAACCATCACATTGGTAGTGCCTTTTCCATGCATGGCACCATACTTCTGAACAGTACTCCTCACCTCCCTGCATAACCTAGCTTCCACTACTCTTACTCATAACTTCATGATGTCACCGGTCAATGTTAACCCTCTGTAGTTATCACAGCTCTGCACATCAGTCTCATTCTTAACACTGTACCCAAGTACTTTCTCTCCACTCCTCATGCAGCCTCACACTTCCCAAGATATCAGTAAATAGTCTGCCTGACACACCACTGCCATTTCCCCTAAACAACCCAATGTTTCAACAGGTTTGTAATGTGGACCAACAAGCTTTCCAGTATTCATCCTCTTCATAGCTATCCTTACATCCTCCTTGTTAAGCAATTTTGCTTCCTAATTCACCATACCCACATCATCCAACTTTCTTTATCTCATTCATTCATCAGCTTCTCAAAGTACACTGTCCATGTGCTCAACACACTCTCCTCACTTGTGAGTACATATACCTCATCATCCTTTATCACCCTTATCTGCTGCACATCTTTCCTAGCTCAGTGCCTCTGTCCAGCCAATTGGTACACTTCCTTTCATACCTCCATATTGTCCAACCTGTCAGTGAACTCTTTATATGCCCATCCTCAGCCTTTGCCACCTCTTTCTTTGCCATGCACACTACCTCCTCATACTTCTGCCTATGCTCTTCATCTCTATGACAATCCCACTCCTTATTCCCCAACCCCTGTCTCTTTATACTGTCTAGTACTTCCTCAGTCCACCAACAGGTGTCCTTGCACTGATTCCTCCATCTACATGTCACCCCTAACACCCATCTAGCTGTCTCCCTTACCAGCTCTGCTGTACTTAACCAGATATTTATTAGATTGTCACTGCCATCCAGTGCCTGTCTCAATTCTTCCCTGAACTCCACCTCACAAGCACACTTTTCCAATTCAAACCATTTGATCCTTGGTGTTGCCCCCACACACCTCCTTATCTCAATTGCCAACATCTTTTCACATGCCAACATTCCATGCTGCCTCACTACACTTTCCCCTGTCACCACTTTATAGTCTCCAATCTCTGTCAAACTGGCCCTACTACATTGTATATATTCCACTTGTGTACATCTTACTCCATACTTGTATGTCACCCATGCTCCTTCCTCATGTCATAGTGTGCATTAACCACAGCCATGTCCATCCTTTTTGCAAAATCCACCACCATCTCACCGTCTCCACTCCTTTCAACACCATACATACCCATCAATTCCCCATCCCCTCTGTTCCCTTCCCCAACATGCCCATTGCCATCTGCTGCAATGACCAGTTGGTCAGCCTTGGGTACAGTCATCACCACGTCATCCAATTGATGTCACATTTCTCTTTCTCATCCATTGCACAACCAGCTTGCATAGCATATGCACTAACAACAGTCATCATTACACCATCAGCTTACAGCTTCAGAAACATCACTCTATCAGACACTTATGTCCTCCTCCAAAAACACTCTTGGCATACTGTTCCTTCAGCAGAAGCCCTACCCCCTTCCACCTCCAGTCCACACCTTGATAGCACAATTGTGACCTGCCTACCATACACCCAGCCATAATCCTCTAATCCTCTTCCATGTGATCTCTTGTACACACACACACACACACACACACACACACACACACACACACACACACACACACACACACACACACACACACAATATGTCAACCATCCCCTGCCCATCATATCAGCTACTCTGGTCCTTATACCACTCATACTGCCAACATTAACAATTCTTACCCATAATACCACTCTCCTAGCCTTTCACCTCTCTTCCTGCCATATGACTGTTGGAACTCCTCCAGGTAATGCCTGTCAGTGCAAATGCTACATTGCTGTTGAATGTCTCAAGTATGTTACAGCAATATTGAGACACTGTTACTGATTTTGTTCCATTGGACCCATGTATGCATGTCATTCTTCAGATGTCCTGCTGTAACAGGTTGAGTGGGATGACTGTGCAGCAGGAGTGTAAATTTAGTGTGCCATACTGACATAAAACAGACATGTATGTGAGGTATTAGCTATGTACATGTCAGTATGAGTAGGAGTATGGGTCCACTTCATGAAAACAGACATGGGATGTGAAATGTCAGCTAAAACAGCTGTACATGTTGTACACATGTGTAATCTTAGTTACTGTGCAGCCAAAAGAGTGGCATGTCTACAGCTACTATTTGTTACATTGCCCTGACACAGCCAAGGTTAGTACAGTAAGCATGATTATCAGGATTAAATTGGAGAGGTGTCCAACTGTGTTATGACTTTGTGGCCATGCCCACTACAAACAACTTATTGAACACATACATGGCCGTATGGACTCAGCAATACCTTACTTCTCATACCTGCCTCCACCAACGTACAGTAATCCCCTTTGCTGGACAACAGCATTACACAAACCACAGACTTGGTCCGTATAGTGGCTGTACAGGGCAAAGCATGGGCAGGAACCAACCTGGCATCAAATCAGCCATTGTCTGAACAAGCATATAAGGTTAAAGGTGGATTACTGTAAGGCCAACTGTGATTAAAAATTGGAGACATCCGCCGGGGACAATCACAAGGCCATCTTCCTATATGCCTGCAATCTCAGAGGCAACTTACCAACCCAACCTGTAATGGTGGCCAATTAGATCACATACACACACACAACATAGCTACAGGCAACCTGATGTAGATACGGTTAGGGCAAACATCCCCCCTGGCTCAGCATCACTATAGCTGGATATATACTGCACCCACACCCCTCCCCTCATCACCAGTGAGCAGGTACGTATTGCCTACTGTAAGGCAACAAATGTAAGTATCCATGGGACATCATATCATCCCTGTCTGCATCCTACATGAACTCAGGCATGTGCTCCCAGCTGCATTACACACTGTAGTCACACCAAGCTGCAGCACCATCCACACACCATCCACATGGAAGATGGTTAATGTCATCCATTTACACAGACCTGAATGAGGGATAACAGTTTATGCAAACAACTTGCTCTCACTGTGGGCAATATGACTCATCAGGACCAGGAGTGCAATGCAAGCTGATATTGTGCTGATAGATTACAGGGGTATGGTGTAGTTGTGAGTGTTGTCTATTGGTGTGGTTGTGAGAGTTGGCTACTGGTATTCAAGGTACATGTGCAGGTACTGGACATACTGTTGCCAAATATATAGGGACCTGATATGTGTTTCCCTGTTAGTGTCTACCAGGTGCAATACCACATCACTGGCAGGAGACCGTTTCACCAGTGAAATGCAACCTGATAATGGAAGCCATAATACAGAACTACACAGTACTGTTGGGCCAAACCCAGCAACATCTGTGGGAGAAGACCACCCTGTGGGATGTCCCTGTCCACAGGGTAAATTAGGTGGGCCTGCACATATGTACATATGAGCAGGTGCTGCATCATGCCACCAACCTCATATACCATGCCTGGCAAAGGGCTGCTGCTGTGGCCAGGGACCCCACAAGCACAGGTGGGGGACCAGCCATGCAGCCTCCAATGACCCCAAATGAGGAGTTCCTTGACAAGCTTTGGCCACCCATCAAAGTACAACACCAGGGTACAAAACCCTACTTGCTGGAGGTGGCTGGTAGCCACAAAATGAACAAGGAGCATGCAGGTAAGGTCTCAGTAGGGATCAGTAGACTACTGTATGAGACATACTCATATCTGTTCAGTATCTACATGCATGTGCCAGGTACAATTGAAGTTGTGGATGGGGATTTCTAATGCACAGAAGTGCAAATCTATGGTGAAGGACAGCATATTGTGCAGTATTGGATGTTGTACTGTAAATATGCAGACATGCTGCATCCATCCTTTTCCAAGGGCACATGTGTGCCTGCTGACAATACCTATCTCCCACAACTACATATGTCACTCTGATCTGCATATGGGGCAGTAAGCCTGAATCTGGTGAGTATGGAATTGTTCAGTTGTGCTTTGGCAATACCCCAAGCATGTGGAGGTTATGCAAGTTACCATACACACAACTATGACTAATAGCCATATTGCTTTATGTGCATGTTCACTTGTGATGGGGTTAATTGTATTGCATCACAGTGGTCACCATAGGGGCCTATCTGAAGAGAGTGTAACATTACTGTAGTATACCTCACAACCTGTCAGTGCAGGACATCTGTACAGACACCAGCAAAATGTATTGGACAGACTGACTAAGATAGGGATATGTGTGAAGCATTACTGCTATACAATGGATATAAAACATACATACACACCTGTTAAGATGCCATTTGTTTCTGATGTATACTGATTGAGACCACAATATGTGAGTCCACACCTTTCCCAACCTCTAATGAGATCCATGACATGAACAGTTCACTTGTAAAACCAAAACATCTGGACTCATGTATTGCACCCACAAGCCTGGACAAGTGTGAGGGTAGCAGACATTGTATCAGTATGCTGTTTCAGTCAGGTATGATACCTGATGCTGCCATATGTGTCAGTACACTCACTGTGGCCTATTTGGCAACTGTATCACATACATGGGCATTGTTAAGGCAGACAGAGGACTAATAGGTTCTAAACATCTGGATGTTCCAGACACATCTGTACAGAGGACTGATATGGCCTGTACAATGGTTATACATGCTGCATGTGAGGCAGATGCCATTACCACACTATATAAAGTAATGCCATCATGAGATGGTCACCTGCCATGTATGGTACACACATCAAAATGGTATCAGCCACACAAGATACAATCCCCACCCACAGATACCAGTTTTGAGATTAGAACTCCTACCTATGTATTTATGTTTACTATAGTGTTACACAGTTATCAGATACACCAGAGATCTTATACAATTACACCTCATCCAAAGGTACTTGTAAGCTGAATGACATCACCAGGACTACAGAATTAGGATGAGTATGGTGGTACACAACTCAAAATGGTAAAGCAATACATGATCCTCACACAAGCACTTGCTAATATTGAGGCTGGAACTCCCGCCTATCTAGTTATTTGTATTATGGTATTACCCAGTTAGCAGACATGCCACACAGCTAACACAATTTCACCCTGTCCAAAGGTATTTCTAAGGTGAATGACAACAGCAGCAGTAGTAAAGCAGGGTGGGGGAAGTGTAATGGGTGGTACACTAATCAAAATAGTACAAGCCACACAGTATCCAATACACACACTTGCCAGTATTGGAATGAGAACTCCTGCCTATCGAGTTATGCCTACTGTAGTGTTACACAGTTGTCAGATGAGCCACAGAGCTTATACAATTTCATCAAGTCCAAAGGTACTTCTAAGGTGAATGACATCAGCAGGACTACTACATTGGAGTGAGGGGAAGTGTAAAGGGTGGTACACAAGTCAAAATGGTGTAACCCATGCAAAACATCATTCTCATACAGACTTGCCAGTATTGAGATTAAAACGCCTGCCTATCTAGTTATATGCACTATAGTGTAACACAGTTACTGCATGCATTACAGAATTTACTGGACTTATAAATGGCCAAAGGTGCTGATAACTGCACAGCTGAGGTAAAGTATTACAGGTGGCAGGAAGTCTGCCTTCAGTTACCCCTGTACATCTTGCTAGTTGTTTCTGTCTTGTACTTCAAATAGCATTATAGCTTTGCACTTCAACAGGTTATTGCATCAATAAGTGTATCACACCTGGGATCCATCAGCAGTACTCACTCATCATGGAATTAGCTCCAGTACTTATTACTTAAGACCACCCGTCCAGACATGATTGAAGTGAAGCTTTCTGTGCTTTTACCCATTAACCTGGTGCACTTGTCCATTCTGATGCACTGTTGCAACTACCTCATGTACACAGACAACCCTTTCCTCTAAACTCCAAACACTCAGACCAGTGAGAGTTACCCCTATATCACCAAATGTGGAAGTATGCACTCTCCAGCAAAGACTGGACTAACTGGTCAAGAGGATGAGATCAACACCTGCACCACACCATGTGGACCACATAGCTCACCACAACACCTGATATGACAGCCCTGACATACACTGAAGAGGCACACACCCATCTTCACAGATGCACTCAATGGACATTTACATAAACAGCACAGACCAGCAAGACAGACACTCACTCAGACACCATGACATAGCACGTGTGTCACCTACACAGTGCTCCTCAACTTAAGCTCCTAAGCCTGACCACCTTGCACAATACAGGGATCATGGTTGATTCAATACTGTGGCACACAGATGTCCCACTCACTATGTTGATTATGGAGGAGGTAACAGCCACCTGTCTATCATGTGCCAGCATCCAGCACATGACACACCCAGTCAGGTCACTTCACAACAGCTACAAGTATCACTCTGTCATTATCCATGTGGGTGTGAATGACCTGTGACACACCTCCCTAGGCTACATGACAAGAGACATGGTTGAACACTTGGATTATGTGGTCCAGGCAGGTGTGACAGTAGCCCTGAGAAATATACTGCCATCACCCAGAATGATGCTGCAGTACTATCAACAAATAATTGACTGCAACATTGGCTTTCATGTTGTGTGTCATTCTCAGGGGATCCAGTATCTCTCTGTTTGGGATAACATGATCGAGAGACCTCAAAGCCTTGCCA
Organism: Protopterus annectens; assembly: GCF_019279795.1. NCBI lineage: Eukaryota > Metazoa > Chordata > Ceratodontiformes > Protopteridae > Protopterus > Protopterus annectens. The sequence continues at coordinate 319,171,925 of NC_056740.1, read as the reverse complement.
GAAATGTCCTAAATCTGTCAGCCCTGTGTTTCTAGGCACAGGGTAAGTGTCCTGCCATCCCTATAGTGCCTTATTAGTCAGTGTTCCAAATCAAATTACCACTGTAACAACTAGACATGTATGCAATCTGAGGGTCATGCTGCTCAACAGTAGACATCTGTCAATATACAGTCACTCAAACACTCCTCAGAGTAGAGGACATTGACGTTTGTGCTGTAATGCAGAGGTTGTTCAAAGTAGCAGACAGCAGCACTACACTAAGAGGCTATGACACATTCCACAGCTGTCAACACCAGAACATGGACCACACCTCCACTGATGGTGTTGTCTCCATATCCATAATGGATATGCACACCTCCAGACTAATATCCCAGCATAATGCATCGGAGGTACTTCAGGTAAAACTTACTTTGGTGAATACTGCAATCCACACCAGAGCCTGCTATCGGTCCCCAGCTATGTCCCTAGACTGTCAATGCACATTCCTCAACACCTTGGCATCTATGAAGGTCCAATCCAACATTGACATAGTAGGAGACTTCAACTACACCTGGGGAAAGTAGTTAAGCACCAGTACAGTGGCCCAACGCTTCATGGAATTCATCAGTTCCAATGCCCTGGACCATCTTATTCTGATCCCCAGTAGAGGATGCAACAACCTTGATTACTTACATATGGGACTGTTGCTCAACTATAGTTGTCATCCCCTACCTGGTCTGATCCAAACATGATATAATCAACATGAAGCCCAATGTCCCACCCACATCCTCCACAAATGTAACCACCTTGCAAAACCTCTCCAATGCTGACATTGCAGTCATAAAAACAGGGGTGGATGACTTCACTGCATCCATGATATTGGGAAACAGCTGCATGACTGTTGCATCCTGCACATATGCACTGCGCAAACATGTACATTGATGCATAGTACTAGCCATAGCCAACAGAACACAGACAGTTTCCTGCAAACACTGGAAGATATTGTGATGGTCCCCTGGAATTACTAATGTGTACAGCAGAAATAGGACACTGTTGCAGAAAATGGTGGTGTCCCAAGACTGGTAATCCCCCTTATTAGCCTCAAACACAACTCGGGATCCCTCATGGAATCACCTGAAGGAAGATTTGCAGCAGCCACTGATGACAATCACAAAAAACTTTGATAGTTGCATCCACAACCTCCACAGCAATAACCACAAGTGCTGTGAGTTACTGCACAATGCTGATTCCAACCTGACACAAGGGATATTGGCCACAGTCTTGCCAATACATTCAGTGCCAGCTTTACTCCTCTCTCACCCAAGGGGATGATCACAATGGCAGATGAATGCCAGGCACCCAGAATAACTGCAGGCCAGGTTAGAACTGCATTGTCCACACACAAAGACACAGCTTCCATAGGACAACAACATATTCATGGCTGTGTTCTACATGACACACAAAGAGACCTGGCACCACATCTGTGTGCCCTGGTCAGTCACAGCCTCACCTCAGGCTTTATCCTTCCAAAATGCCACACTGCTACAGTTAACCCTCTCCATGAAGGGGTAGCATCTGCAGACCATGGGGATTATTGGGCCCTTAGCCTGACAAGTCTACTATTCATGGGTATGGGCACACCATCATGGACCTGGCTGACCAAGATACAGGTGATCACCTAACTCTGGACCCCACACAGTTTGGTATTGTGAATGGCAGATCATGCCTGCTCAACCTGGTTGACATCTTTCAGTAAGTCATCAGGGCTGTGTATGACAGTAAGGCACTGCATACAGCCTACCTCAATCTGGCCAAGGCTTCTGATACCATTCCTCAGTCAGGGATTATTGGTAAGCACAACAAACTAGGCATCAACCCCTATATCAGTAGGTGGTTTGCAAATTGATTCACAGAACACACAGTGGGCTGTGGCAAACTCCAAGTCAGATTGGCAAGCAGCACAAGTGGAGTCCCACAGGGATCAGTACTGGATAGTGTCCTGTACAGCATCAACCTCTTAGGAGTCCAACCCAACACAGAGGAAGTCTGCCTGACCAAGTTCACAGAGGATTGCAAGTTGTGAGCTATCATGAACTCCACAAGTGATGCAGCCATCCTACAGAAAGGCCTCAGTGAGACCAATGAGTGGTGTGGAAACCATGGCCAGACACTTAACACCACAAAATGCATCTTCATCCCCTTTGGTAAAACACTCAGTTCCCAGTAAGTTCCACATCAATGGGAGCCCAATTAACACTGTAGGCATTATAAGAGATGTGGGAATACAGGTTGACAGCAGCTCCTCCTTCAAGCACCGCATTGCTACTGTGGTCAGGAAGTCCTTCGATATGGCACATTGCATTACCAAGGGTTTTGCATCCAGGAAGACAGAGGTAATGATCTCTGTCTAGTATTCCATCATTCAACTACTCCTCAAGTATTATGGCCCATTTGCCATGTACCTCACTAGACACCTGCTACAGCTGGGGAAGCCACAGAGGCACATCACAAAGGTGGTCCTAGGCATTAAACACACATCCTACACAGGCAGACTCAGAAGACCCAAGCTATTCTCTGCATCATATCACCTAGTTAGCAGCTATCTGTGCTTGACTTACAAAGCCATGTCTGTCCCAGCTGGTTTAGAAATGCTACATATAAATCCATCCACAACACACACTGTAGAAACTTCTACCTTAGTACCACAATCACCAAAACATGCTGGTGGGGCAGGTGTCTCACCAAGAGACTGCACATGCCCTGGAATACACTTTCCATACATGTCATGCAGAGCACCTAGCCTACCCTGTTCCAGAGAAATCTTGATGAGTGGATGGGTAATAGACAGTTCAACCCAAGTATCACTGCAGTGGCTATACTTTATACAGGCAGTGGGATGTAACATCGGGTGGCACAATGGCAGGGCCCTTCTATGTGCTAGGCTTGTTAAGGCTCCTGGGCCATTAACTATTACACACTTGTGAACCTATAAAGGGAATGATATCAGCAGGACTGATAAAGTAGTCCAGTGGGTGTTAAACTTATCAAAATATTTTTTCCTACAAACAGGCACACATACACATGCTTGCCAGATGTGTGAGTAGAACCCATACCTAGCTATTGATTTGTTTCATAGTGGATACACAGTTACCGTATGCACTACAGATCTTACTGGAATAAGAGTTGGCCAAAGGTGCTGATATGGGGAATGACATCAGCAGGACTGATAATGTAGGGCAGTGGGTGGGAAACATATCAAAATACTTCAACTTACAAACATACATACTCGCACACATTTGCCAGATACAAGAGTGGAACCCCTGCCAAATTAGTTATGTGTACTATAGTGTTAATCATTTATCACATGCACTACTGAGCCTACAGGGCTGACAGCTGGCCAAAGTTGCTGATAAGGGACTGACATCATCTGGACCAATAAGGTGGGGCACTGTGAAGTGTTGTGGGTGAGAATGACATAAAACCGTTTCACCTATAAACAAACAAAATCATAACTCTCTCAGTCTTGCACAGACACACACACACACACACACACACACACACACACACACATGTTTACATTTGCCAGGGCTGAGATTAGAACTCCTACCTAACCAGTTATTTATATTATCATGTTATGCAGTTATTGCATGCACCACAGAGCTTATGGGGCTGAAGTCTAACAGAAGGCACTTCTAATATGACTGATATCTGCAGGACTGCTAATGTAGGGATAGGGAACATGTGCTGGGTTGGAATGGACCCAAAAGCTTTCAGTTTTAACCGCACACACACTTTTACACTTGCCAGGACTAAGATTAGAATTCCTACCTAACGAGTTATTTGTACTATCATGTTATACAGTTATTGGACACACCACAGAGCTTATGTGGCTAAAGTCTGATGGAAGGCACTTCTAAGATGACTGATATCTGCAGGACTGCTAAAGTAGGGAAAGGGGAAGTGTACTAGGATGGAATGGACTCAAAAGCTTTCAGCTGTAAACACACACAGGCACTTTTATATTTGCCAAGACTGAGATTAGAACTCCTATCTAACTAGTTATTAGCATTATCATGTTATGCAGTTATTGCATGCAACACAGAGCTTATGGAACTAGGCCTAACAAAAGTGACTTCTATGGTGACAGACATCTTCAAGACTGCTAAGGTGGGGCCATGGAAAGTGCACTGGGTGGGGAATACCTGTTCATTCCTAGATCCTACTGACATTTCTCTAAGTGTATGAGCATGCCCAATCTGTCCTTCTATAGTACATGTGAGACTCCATTCCAAGGATTGTTGTACTCTAGTCCAGTTTGTTTTTACAGCCATACCTCTCAACCAGTTGGTGCAGGATATCTGGAGATAGCCTGTCCAATTGTGCAGACAATAGGTGATACAATGATTGTGACAATTTCTCTCAGAAATGTATGGTTTTCTATGGTTACAGGGATTGTTTTAGCTGGCATCTGTCATACATGCCATTTGACACTGTCGTGTATTGTTTCAGTACATTGTGACATACCTCCTCAGATCATCACAGTGATTTACAAGAGGGATACAGGATGGATGATGCTTACACAAGGTTTATAGGCCAAATGCTATGGATTCTTGCACAATCCAGCCTGTTGAGGGGGATGCCTACAAGCAATTGACTGTTGGTGCTATGGAAATGGTCCAGCACCTTGGTGATATATTACAATGGTGGAATCTCTGTGCATTTATGTTCTGGCCTGGTCAGAGTTCCAGTCCACAGTTGAGAAATATAAGTCAGACAGGATCAGGGTGACAGGCAGATTACAGATAGATTTGTAAGGGATAGGATATGTGTGTGGGGGTCCTGGGCAGATATATATGCCTATAGCCACCTGTACTTTACATTGGACTCTCCTCAATGGTTGTCTGCACTTGGGGGATCTTGTGTATGTCAAAATGTTTTGGATGTGAGACAAGGCTGGCACAGTTCCACAATTTGCTGCAGTATGTCCCTGTCCACCTTGTAGCACTCTACTATCTCCAGATCATGTAGCCCCAATAGGTTACTCTGAGCCTGAACACTCTTCTCTTCCTCCTCCTCATAAGTCTGGGGTGGTTGTCAGCATTGTCCTCTTCACCACCCTCAGCCTCTTGCACATACTGATATATGAGAGTGATAGCAGCCCCTAACATTTTGTTAGTTTTGTCAGGTAAAACTTCCCCATCTGTGTACACTGGTGGTGTAGAATTTGTGGGAAAAAAAACAGACTGAAAGGTGTTTGTATTGTTTATAGTGGTGTGCTGCAAATGCTGCTTGTGTGATTGGCTGAGTATGATACATTCCACCTGACAGCTCTATTACTTGTATTTCAGTGCCTCTAGTCTACTGTTTCCCTTTTTTCTTGTTCCACTTGCCATTTTGTGTATTTTTTTATTTTTGTGGTTTAAATCCTGGTGTGCACCACAGAAGCCTGATTAGGCAAGGTAAACAATGATATACAGCCTTGGACACACCCTCTTCCTTACATATACACAGTGTTGCTATTTCCTGTGTTTTTTTTTTTTTTTGTTTAAGTCCCAGTGTGTGCTGTGCAAATCCGTTTAGCTAAGTTAAACAGATTTAGCAGAAATTTCCTTCACTGGACGTGAACACACTCTTCATTTCATGGTGTAAGACATTTCAGCCTCAGACATACCCCCTCGCTTAGCTGTGCTTAGCTAAGTGCAAACCCAGGCAACAGAGCTCCAATGTGCTTACAACAGACATGACACACCTCCTTTTCATGTTAGTTGCTCCTCCTGCCTACACAAGCCTGTTCTAGCACCTACATGGTTAGGTGCAGGTTTTGGACTTAGAATATTTTGTGATTCAGTAAATTTCCCCTCATTTGCATACCCCACTGCCTTATCCCATAGATACTGCACTGACATGGAGCCTTTCCCCTTGACAACCACTGTCACCTGGTATTGTTGTGATTTTGCATGCCATAGACCATAATGACAAAATGCATATTTTCTTTAAACTTGAGTTTGTAATTTTTGTTTTTGGCATGATCGTGTTTGCAAACCATTGCGCTATGCTGAGATCAACCAAAAAATGTATTTTATATTAAAATTAAAAATGTATTCATGCCAATGGCCACATATTTGGCCATTGGCATGACTACAGATGGGAATGCATGCTTTTAATTGTGCTGTCATGCCTCCGCTTTCTTTTTTGCAGAAAAGTGTTCAGATAGTAATTGAACACATTTCTGCACTGACACTGTTCCTGCATGGAGACCTGGAAGCTTCTTGAATCACTATTTCACCTCATGTGCATGGTTTTGACCAGCAAATTAGTTGATGAGCATGCCGCACAGTCTTCCGTGCAGGAACAGTGTAGACAGACTTGTACACATCGGATCAGCTGTTTGCTGAATTGCGCGGTGGCCAAACTCCATGCAGGAGCTGCTACACTGCTCCTGCACAGAGTTTTAGCTTTGATGAATTCCGGGGATAAGTATTTCTCATAGATAATGACACTCTGTTTATAAAGAACTGCTTGTTAATGCTCATACAAACAGTAAATTTTGAGAGTCTATCCAGGAATAAAATCATTACATTTGTGGACACTCATAAAGAGGCAATAAGTAAGATTGCAATAAAACAATTACTTCTAAAACTCCTCCTACTCCTCATGGAGTCTAACACTCCATGCTTGACTAGTCTAACTATCCAAGCAAACCAACTCATCCAATATTCTGACAGAGTGAGAAGAAAAATACCCCTAGTCTACTGTACCACAGATATATATAACTCTAATAACAATTAGCTAAAAGTATAGCTGTGTCCTATAAGTCTTTATTAATATAAATAAGTAGAACAGTTGTTCTATTTTTAGACCTATAATCTAAGAAAAAACATTTCTTAACTGTATATATCAAATAAGTTATTAAAGAACAACACAGACTATGATTTACTAATACAAAGATAAATCCCTAGCATTTTTTATTTCTTTGGAACCTTCATGTGTTTTATCAATATGCTCTATACTTACATATTTTGCCATAAAAAATAAAACTTTAAATATTATATTTGTATTCATTTGCATCAAATAATTCCTTTGAACAATATACAATTGTTTCTCTTTTAATTATAAGCCTTCGTGCTTCGTATAACACAATATTCCCCCATATTCTCAAAAGTTTGCACTGAGTGCAAGATCGGTGCAGGAGCTCAAGCAGGCAATATGTCTGCCGTGCGATCCAGGAGCCAGGAACAGGCGTGCACGAGAGCCCCTGCACTAATCCTGCATGGACGAAGCCTTCTATGCAAATCACCCCATTTGCAGGAGAAATCCATGCAAATGAGGTGATTTTGTGATACAGGAAGCTTGCGACCTTCCATGCAGGACTAGTGCAATCAGCAGAAATGTATTCCGTTAGTAACTGAGTACATTTCTGCAAAATCCAAAACGGAGCTATGACAGCTCCAAATAAAGGCTGCATATCATGTAGTAATCATGCCAATGGCCAAGTATAAGTCCTCTGGCATTGCAAAGAATACAAAAAACTAAAAGGATCAACTTTTATTTTTTTAGATGATCTCAGCTGTGTAAGCATAGGGCAGCGGCGAGCAAATGGGATCGGGGGGAAATAAGAAAATAAACATAAAATAAGCATTCTAACTAAAATCAGTCCCAGCCATGCAAGTCAATGGCAGGCAGAAGACAACCTGGCCAGTGAGTAGTGTTTGCTAAGGGGGGAGACTCAGTGTGAAACATGTAAGTATGCATTAGCAGGCAATCCTATGCAAATGAGGGGAAGGATAGTGAATCCCACTTTTCCCCAGCATGTGGGTCAGGTCCCAACAGTGTAAGAGTAGGAATAGCTTGGTGCAAGCCTAGGAGGTAGGTGACATCATGGGGGGGGGCATGTCGGGCATACTGTAAGTGGATTGGAGCCCTGTGGCTTGGGTTTGCTCCTAGATTAGCACAGCTAAGCTAGGGGGTGTGTCTAAACCTGCCTAGCAGTCTTTATAAAGCCTAAGCGGGTGTGCACACCATGCACCAGGTTTTACAGGACGAAAAAAGAAGTTAAACAGGAAATAGCAGCAATGTGCACATTTGAGCACTCTGTTTGTGCGGCATGCCCCCGGGCATAAACAGGAAGGCAATCGGAAGGGAAAACAGCAGTAGGAAGGTAATCGAGGAGTACTAGCTTAGTTGGCAGGTGAAATGTATCAGAACCAGCCAATTACACAGGCAGCAGACCAGCCCAGCCCAGAACACTACTATAAACTATGCAAACACCTACCCCACTGGTTTTTCCGACACTCTACACCACCAGTGTATACAAGCTGGGAAATTTTAGCAAACAAACCTACAAAATGAGAAGGGCTGCAGCAGGTAACATAGAACAACATGTGCAAGAGGCTGAAGGTGGTGAGGATGTGAATGTTGCCGATCAACCCACAGTGAGGAGACGGAGAATAGTGTACAGACCCAGGGTAACCTACCAGGGGCTACATGAGCTGAAGATAGTGGAGTGCTATAGGGTGGACAGAGACCTCCTACAGCAAATTGGTGAGTTGTGCCAGCCACACCTGACACACCAAACTGATCGAGAGAAACCCATCCCAGTGGATACCAAGGTATGTGTAGGCCTAGGAATACAAGCCACGGGTACCTCCCAAAGCACAAGTGGGGATATCATGGAAATCTCACAGGCATCAGCATCTAGAGTATTCCACCAGTTCCTGTATGCCATGTCAGCACATGCCAGTGAGGATGTATATTTCCCCAACACCTGTGAGGTGTTGGCCAGCAATATGCATCTCTTCCACCAAATAGCAGAATATCCTGAGGTAGTGGGTGCTATAGACTGCACACACATACACATCAAAGCACCACTTGTTGATCAGGGTAGGGCTTACATGAACCGCAGGGGGATTCCCTCCATCAACTGCCAGGCTGTCTGTGATGCCCAGGACATTACAATGAATGTGTGTGCTGGCTACCCTGGAAGCTATGACAATTCCCACATAAAGCATCTGAAGCAGCTGTACCAGAGATTTGCCAATGGGGACATCCCCTATGGTCTCCTAGTGGGGGATGCTGGTTACACACTGGAGCCGTGGCTGATGACACCCATCAGAAATGCACACAAATGTGAACAAGAATGCCACAATGAGGCACATGCATAGACCAGACATATAATAGAGCATGTGTTTGGGATGCTCAGGTCATGGTTCCAGTGTCTGGACACATCTGGTGGAGCCTTGCAGTACTCACCAGCTACATGTACCCAAATTGTTATGGTATGTGCCATGCTACACAATATGATCCTGCGGAAACAGCTGCAGCAGGAACAGCATGGGGCAGGGCCACACAGCCCACCACCAATACCAAGGCCTGCACAGGTACTGAGTGACTCTGAGGAGCAACAACCAGAGCCTGCCCCATTAGGCAGATGGAGGCATGCCCAGTATGCTGAGGCTGTGGCAAAGCAACAATGCATAGCACATACACTGGCACAGTAGGGACCCAGGGAATTACACCTTTCTCTGACTCGCACATACAGTAAAAGGGATGCCAAACATGACACTACCTTTGCTCAACCATGTATCGGGAGTGTACTATGTGCATTCAACATAGGCAGCCCTCTAGCACCATCCGCAAGTCTGGCACACCATCAATGTAAGTCAATCAACCTACCAATTGCCAAATGGAGTAGAATGTGCTGTTACCTGTATCTATGGTATGGATGTGAACATGCAAGGGAATTGGGTGGCTGAATGTGATGGCAGCAGACAGTAGACACCCATAGTGGCACCATGACATCTGTAATACATACTGGACTCACCATAGCAGCCAGTACTACACAGGGTGACAAAACCCACTGCAGGAAATGTGCTGAGCAACATGTGTGTCCATATGATTCACACGTGCCAGTCAGGGTGGTTCACATACCCAACAACAGTCCCAGCCAGCAAGACAGGTGTAAACAAACACAAACAGAGCCTGTGCTATGACCCCTGAATGTTGGCTATGGTTAACCTCCCCCCCTGGCCTACACAGACAGACTACAGCAGGTCAGGCAGTGGGATATTGGCTCCGAAGGCTAGAAAGTCAGACACTAATATGTAGGGCAACCAAAGCTATGATCTGTAGTACACTGCTTTGTCTCTAGTCAGCATGATAGGTAAGAATACAGAATAAAATGGAGTACCTGACATACTAGTATAGTCATAGTGAATGTGTACAAGTGTCAGGTGTCCCCCCCATCCGACGTAGTAATTTAATAACAGTCAGGTGTGCCCCCCCATCCTGTGTAGAAATGTAGTAATAGTCAGGTGTGCCCCCCAATCCTACATAGTAATGTAATAACAGTCAAGTGTGCCCCCCCAATCCTGTGTCAAAATGTAGTAATAGTCAGGTGTGCCCCCATCCTACGTAGAAATGTAGTAACAGTCAGGTGTGCTCCCCCACTCCTGTGTAGAAATGTAGAAACAGTCAGGTGTGCCCCCCCTGCTATGCAGAAATGTAGTAACAGTCAAAGCCAAATGATCAATGGATACCTTGCAGAGACAGCATGCTACCTGTCGGTGTACAACACAAAGGTCAGCATTGCAGCACAAACTACCTGGACCCGATCAACACATTCAATACAGACGGTCATACTGGGCATGCTCACCCACTTAGAGAAATGAAGGCAATGTCAGTCAACAACATACTGAAAGGTCATACTGATCATGCTCACACACTTAAACACATGAAGGCCATGTCTGCAAACACCAGTGGACCAGACATATCTGGCAGTTGCAGTTGTTAGTGCAGGCACTTGTCAGTATACACCACTCATACCTTGCACACACAGTGGATGGGTATACAGACATGTATCTCAGGACAACACACTATAATAAGGAAAAGGTAGACATACATAGATGTGTGGAAGAGGGCGACTGTGACAAGGAGCCACCCTGGCCTGTCCCACCCAGCACACAGCCAAAGGGCTCCAAACACATGAGGTGCAGATGTTGCTCACTGCAGATACTAGCCACCAGTATCTGTCAGCATTACAGACTATGTGGTGCAGGTGCCAGCTGTGCAACATGACTGTACAAGGATATAGTCATCTGGCAGCTGTATACACGTACGTGTGAAATATAACCCTGTGTGTGCCTTCATGTGGTGTGTCAACCCCTAGATGAATGGGTTATGGCCCATGCACATACACTGCACTCCCCATAGCCCTACTATGACAAGCCTGCTGAGGTCATCCAATGTGAAATACACTTTTGGGAGAATTGCAGTCCAGTAATCTCTGTGCTGCTTCCCATAACTGCATATTGCTATAGTGTGATAAACTAGTTAGGTAGGCGTTCTAACCCCAGACATAGCGTGTGTGTTTATGTTTGTGTCTGACTGTGTAGAGAGTAATGCTTTTTAGGGTACTTACACTCCCTACAATTCATATACTTAACTTTGGCAAGGCTGCTGATGTCACCCACCAAGAAATACACCTCTGGGAAGGTTGCAGCTCAGTAGACTCTGTAGTGTGTCCTGTAAGTAGTTAGGCAGGTGTTCTAATCCCAGCCATGGCAAGTGTGTGTGTGTGTGTGTGTGTGTGTGTGTGTGTGTGTGTGTGTGTGTGTGTGTGTGTGTGTGTGTGTCTGGTTAGAGAGCAATGTTTTTAGGGCACTCACACTCCTTATAATTCATGTACTCAACTTTGGCAAGGCTGCTGATGTCACCCACCTAGAAATACACCTCTGGGAAGGTTCTATCCCAGTAATCTCCATAGCGTGTCCTTTAACTGCGTACTGCTGTAGTATAAAAAAACAATTATGTAGGTATTCTAATCCCAGACATGGCAAGTGTGTGTGTGTGTGTGTGTGTGTGTGTGTGTGTGTGTGTGTGTGTGTGTGTGTGTGTGTGTGTGTGTGTGTGTGTGTGTGTGTGTGTCTGTGTGTTTGTCTGACTCTGTGCATGTAGACAGCAATGCTTTTTAGGGCACTCACACTCCTTACAATTCATGTACTCAACTTTGGCAAGGCTGCTGATGTCACCCACCTAGAAATGCACCTCTGGGGAGGCTGGAGCCCAGTAATCTCAATAGTGCATCCTGTAACTGTGCACTTCTGTAGTGTGAAAAAACAGTTAGTTAGGTGTTCTAATCCCAGACATAGCAAGTGTGTGTGTCTGTCTGTCTGTGTAGAGAGCAATGCTTTTTAGGGTACTCACACTCTTTACAATTTATATACCCAACTTTGGCAAGGCAGCTGATGTCACCCACATAGAACTACACCTCTGGGAAGACTGTAGCTTAGTAATTTCTGTAGCACACACCATAGCCGCGTACTGATATAGTGTCATTTACAATTGTGGTAGGGTTCCATCCCCACCCATGGCAGTTCTGGATGTTTTGTGTGTGTTTTGATGTCTGTGTATGGAGCGATGCTTTATAGGCTAGTCACATGCAGTACATTTGAAACGGCCTACTTTGGCAATCCTGTTGATGTCATTCATTGTGAAATATACCTTTGGGGAAGGAGCTCTCCAGTAATCCCTGTGGTGCATCCTATAACAGCTCTATGCTGTAGTGTGATATCGATCTCTTTTAGGGGTTCTATACCCACACATGTCGGATGTGGATGTTTTGTGTGCGTGTCAGTGTCCATGTAGGGAACAATGCATTTTAGGCTAGTCACACTCAGTACATTTCGAATGTCCTACTTTGGCAGTCCTGGTGATGTCATCCAATGTGATATACACCTTTGGGGAAGGAGTACTCCAGTAATCTCCAAGGCACATACTATAACTGCAGTGCTGTAGTGTAATAAACTGATTAGGTAGCGGCTCTTCTCCCTGACATGGCAGGTGCATATGTGTGTACGTGCATGCTTGTGTTTGCAACTCGTATCCTGTGTGGAGGTGGTTTTGGGTGTGTGGCCAATGTGGAGCTGGTTTTGCATTTTTCTTAAATGGTGGCCCTACTATATACATATATATATATATATATATATATATATATATATATATATATATATATATCACAATGTCCAATATACAGGGATAACAGATGTGAAATAGCTGAGAGGTTGGGGTGCAAAGTCATACCCATACATGTGACATCAAAGCCAGGCAATCAGAGTTAGCAACTCTAGTATTACCCAGAGCACACTCTCAACCCACGTCTCATACACACACACACATTCCTAGGCAACAGCAAACATGTGGGTAGTACACTGCATATTGGCCACTGATAGTAACTATGGGGTAACAGCAGTGGGCTACAGAGGGCATGGCACCCTGTCCATCTGTCCAATATGCACATACATGCAGACAGTGCACCTTCCCAATGTTCCCCAATGGACACCTGCAACACCTGTGGTGCCATCACATGTGATCCACAAAGGACATACCATGCCTGACAACATGCCCTTTAATGACAGATGCCACTGACACCAAGGAATGCTGTTAGCATGCTATGAATGTAGGTGCAGGGTAAACCTGCTGCCCATTACCAGTTCTCGCCACAGGTGGGCAAGACTGGCACATCTGATGATAATCTGTGTTCACAACATGGGCCAGACACCCCAGGTACAGTTCCACATGTCACTCTACATGCATGGGGGAGGTGTGCACATCCCAGACACTGTCCATGTCATGGACTAAGGAGCACATCTATGGCAAGTGATGCACAGCATTGGACACACACAACAGTCACCCAGGTGACTGGATGGGGGATACAATACCCACCTGTGTGGGCAAATGCAGACACTACAGCCCTGAGCCACAATGCAGACCATTGTCATGTGGCATGATGCCAAGGTATACCCATCGCCCAGTCTTGTACAGCCATCTGGCACAGTTGGCCACCACACACCCATGCAGGCATGCACACATGCATGTCAGTACTGGCACCCTGTGTGTTTGTGTGTGTTGTATGGTGTGTATGCTCACATCCACACTCCCTACAACCCCCATGAGCATACTGAAGGATGCTGTCTGATGTCAGACACCTCCCCATACCCTTTGCCCATACAACCCCCGTATGACCCGTGTGGTGCATGTGATACCTGCACAGTGATGTGTTGTGGCAATCTCACTACTGATGAGTTGTAATCCTGGCCCTGCCAATTGTGTCAATGTGTGTGCATCCCTGTGAGAGTGTAGCTGTGTTGATGCTGGCATCTGTTTATGTGGACAGGCACGTGTACATCACCTACCGTATAGCTGCTGTATCCCTGTTGCAGATGTCACTCACCATCACATATATGTTCTGAGGGCTCCACAACAGGTAACCCATGTGGCGCATCCAATAATTGCATAGAACTGTGATAGCACTACATAGTTGACAGGAGTTTGATACCCTGTGCTGGTAGGTGTGTGTCACAAACATGCTTAAATTTTACTCTCCCACCCCTCCATTACTTGTCTTTGCCTTTGTCTGCCTCTCCCACTCCCTCTATGATGGATGTGGAGACCTACACCTGCTTTGCTTAGGCAGCAGCATGTGTATTGTAAGAGATGCTCATGATCAGCTGATGGCCTCTGCACAAATTGCAGCCCTCCCCTAGCTGATTGCATGTGGAACAGCTGTGGGAACATTCCCCCAATTGCATGGAAACACACTCCAGTATCTAGGAACATCATATTGATGTTGGCCCTTTTCATTCACTGTGAGCAGGAACTAGATATGTTGTTTGGCAAACAGCATCTCAGATGGATTGGGTATTGACCTCTAACAACATACACTGTGGAAACAGGGCAACACATAAGAGGGGGATGTGCCTGACCCGACTACAGACTGTAAGTGCTACTATACTGCTTTTGGAGTAATGTTGGTTTAACAGTGTGTGTGTGGATATGGCTGTTCTACATGTCTCACTACCTGCCATGTCAGTTCCATGTTTATGAGGAATCCCCATCTGCAGGGTCCTCTGCAGTCTGGGCAGTGTGTTGTGCCTGTGGTTTCATGTGTTACCCATGGAGCATCTATCTGTGAACTACAGAAGGTAGTGTGAGGATTGCAGTCTGTAGATGGTGAAAGCCGTGGCAGTTACTGACTTCATATCCCTCATAGGACATATGTTGCAACAAACCCCATTACAACAGTAAATGTATGAGGTTATCACAGCAACATGTCAATATAGGCCCTGTGTATGTGCTTCCAGCCCTAACTCTGTCAACCTTTGTGCATATGTCATGCATGAAGTGGTGCATATGTGCTGTACACCAATATCAGTGTCATCATATCTGATAACAAGCCAGAGAGATATCAGACTGCTACACATGTTATGTACAGTAGGAGTTATATTTCATGACATAACCTGGACATTCTGTGGATGTTTGCACAGTACTGAGGTCTGTGTACTTATGGTGAATGTTGACATTGTGTGCATTGTTAATATGTACTTTAGCCTGTGTACAGTCTGTGGTAGAGGTCATAGTTCTAGTTCCCATCCTATCTGATGTTACATGCTACTCCACTGTATGGTACCATATTGGCATACATGTTTGTAGGGCCACACACACACATGTCCCACACCACAGGCAGCCATCAGACCAAACTGTGTAGCAGTCCAGTATATGTAGGGTCAGTCTGTGAGTGGCACATATGAGGATGGTGTCGAACAAATAGTCCATATACTGTAATATTATACTAGCTATACATACGTGGCTGTGGCTGTGTTCACATTGGTTGTGGTTATGCACTTTCACACAGGTGTATCTTACCCTGTGCTGTGACATGCCTGTAGAGCCTGCTATATATGCAGGTACATGTGCATTCCCCCATAGGAGATGTAGGCCAGTGTTAAGCCAGTCTGCCTGTAGCCTGCACAGTGCATTGTTACATGCCTAGCAGCTTAGTGTACTTACCCAGTGGGATGTCATGTGCAGATACTTGCCAGATGTACTGCTGCCAGGCCTCCCTTAACAGTCATGTATGTCAGACAGAGCAGAGGGATGCTGTACAGATGTATGTCACTATCTAGTGAGTAGTATGTGGCCATCGCACCCCTGTACCAGCAGTTATTATGTATCAGGCCAGACAGGGGTGTGTGAATGCATAACCTAAGGTGGCTAATGTATACCAGTCATTATGTGTTATACCCATCTACATGGTTATCTACATCCATATTGTCAGGCATGGTACACATGTTTTGCACCAAGGGGTTATGTGTATACCTCTGGACTGTACAGTGTGTGCCAGAATGTCCACATATATATTGGCCAATATCTCTGCTGCAGTCCACAGGGGCATTACATGCTAGCAGTGGTACTATACTATGATGTCCTTAGGATGTCTGTCAGTAGCCAATGGCACACATGTTATAAGCAGATGTGACCTCCCACACACACCATGTCTTGTGAAGACAATCCCAATGACAGTGGCAATGGTCTACTAATATACCTGCTATACATACCTGACATCCTCTTGCACTATGACGTTGGGACTGTAGAGGCTGGGGTAGGGCTACATTCCATGTCCAGGACCTATGGTGGGAATATATGTACATATAATTATCCAGATAGCCATATATATATATATATATATATATATATATATATATATATATATATATATATATATATGGATCCCTATCACAACACCGACACGCCACAAAGCTGACACCCAAAACACCAACACCAAAAGACAGAAAACGCACAAAACCAACAACTCACAAAACCGAACACCATAACACCGACACCCAAAACACCGACACACAAAATGTAAACTACACATTGCACACAACTATACATGCACTAACTGTAACCCAAACCCTAACCCTAAGGTCCCACACTACCGCACACTTACCCTACCCGCACCCTAACCCTAACTCACTTAACCCGCCACTAAACCTAAAGTCCATCACTATCGCACACTTACCCTGCCTGCACCCTAACCCTAACTCACTTAACCCGCCACTAAACCTAAAGTCCGTCACTATTGCACACTTACCCTACCCGCACCCTAACCCTAACTCACTTAACCCACCCTTAAACCTAAACGCCGTCACTATCGCACACTTTCCTTACCCACACCCTAAGTCTGACACTACCGCACACTCACCTTTCCCGCACCCTAACCCTAAATCCCTCACTATCTCACACTTACCTGTCCACTCCCTAATGCTAAATCCCTCACTATCGCACACTTACCGAGTCGCTCTCACACATTGCCCATGTCGGTGTTTTGGCTGTCGGGATTTCACCTTGTCGACCATCTGTCTCGTCAGTCTTCTTGAGTCTGTCTTCTGAGCGTCAGTGTTTTGGCGTGTCGATCAAGTCAAGGGGACCCATATATATATATATATATATATATATATATATATATATATATATATATTGTTGCATCTTTCGGCTTTTCCCAGTTAGGGGTTGACACAGCAGAACTCCGGTCGCCTAATAATTGGTAGTTGATTTTTACATGCCGAGTTACCAGCCCTGATGCACAACCTTCAACGAAGGTACACCCATTCACGCATGTCTCAACGCAGAAGATGCTCTAGCTGAGAATCTAACTGGACAGCATCTTACTGTGAAGTGACAATGCTACCGCAGCACCACCACCGTGGGTTATGATTACACATGTGTAGTAATTCCAATTACCACTGTACAGCATGTGGACATGGTTCCTTTGCATTTCCTGTGTGATGGGCATCAATGTTACAGACAGTAGGTAGCAATAACTCTTACAGGAGAACTGGCACACTCAGGGCAGCCACATATTTGTAGGAGGTTCAGGAACTGCAGACAGAGTGTGAGTAGAGTTGTGTTATGCTTTGTATAGTACTGGTGTTACAGTGTGTGTGTGTATATATACTAGTTTACCTTGGAATGCAGTCTGTCTGTATAGCTCACAACTGTGGGCCTATCCTCATGCTGGCCAGAGGTATGCCTATCATGTTTTGTCTGTCCACCACACAGGTCCTGTGTCAGAGATTTCACTGGGGGTGTGTGTGTTGAGTGTTATCAGTACATGGCTACATCCATTTCTTTTTCTAACTTCAATTCCCTGCCTAAGGGTATATTTCAGACTATCATGTAACACCAGCAACTTGCTTAGTGTATGGCAACAGTTTTCCACATATGTGCTTGTGTTCCAGCCTCTGTCCTCCATGTACATACCAAGCTTTGCACATATGACATGCTGTCGAGGGTTGTTCTGTAGTGGGCTGTAAGTATATCACACTGCCATTGCTGCCATCAGTCCACTGCTATTGTATCCCCCGCACATACAGTGGGGCCGGGACCATATATGTGTGGGCATCACCTACACAATGCATGTGTGCCCTTATCCACTCCAGAGACCAGTGTATGTAACAGTGGTATATGGCCCTGTATAATGAGTCTGGGTGGCACCATACATGACCTAGGCTGTTACAAAATGTGGGGTATCAGGGGTGAGCTGCCTTAAGGTATCCGGAAGTACAGTACAGTATACTTCACCTATATTTACATTACTTATATCAATTGGGTTAATGCAAGCCTATTGCCTCCTGCCATACAGACTGTTCTGTTTGTCGGTGTGCTTGTGATGGCGTCAGGTGTGCCTTGTTATGTAACAGTTACAACCCATTTTGGTCACACGTCTTTACCACCTAGTGATTTTGTACAGAGTGTAGATAGAAGCTGCTGAACTATACACCTGCATTACATACTGTTGACTGCTTGGTATCCTGTGGCACAGTCTTTCTTCACTATTGTACAACTTGAAGGGCTTGGCCTGGACAGCAACAGTTGTGAACCTTTCCAGACTACTGTATTAGTATAACAGTTTCACAGTTGCATTACTCTGTTTAGACGGATGTCAGTGTCTGAACAGCTATATGACATGGCATATAGAACTGTAATAGTACACAATTAAAGGTTTTCTATTTCTGCAAACCTGTGTATGGTGTTTTTCCTATGACCTGTCTGTGGGTATATGTTGCAGGCAACAATTCTCATTTGTATGGGTGGCCCATACAGTGTCCAGTTGTTCAGGTGTTAACTGTAGGCATAGTGGCTGTTTCATATTGTGTGCACCTTCTACATATGTATCTTACTGTACATATATCTGCATGTGTTTGTGTAGTCACATGCATATCTATATATATATATATATATATATATATATATATATATATATATATATATATATATATATATATCTGTATCTGCATATCTGTGTCGGTGTATCTGTATCCTGGAGGTGTTGATCGCTTACACATTTTACATTTACTATGGGAGGCAGACCGTACTGCATGAAATGTTACCAATACCAGCCTGACATCATACAGGTGGGATGTAGTACTGTTAAAATCTTGTGCCCATGTCATGTCAGATCCTGGTTATGGGATCTGCAACAATTGGGAGTATATTGCAGGGCAGACTGTTTTGGCTGTGGGAAGGTGCCTGTTCGTACAAGACATAGTGTGTGAGGCCTCTCAACCCCATTAACGGTGCATGTGGACATCTGTGTTTTTGTTAATCTGCCAATGCTATCTACAGATGTATGGCTATATATACCTATATAGATATATATATCTGCTTACATATATATATATATATATATATATATATATATATATATATATATATATATATATATATATATAAAACTATGTCCATATATACCTACATAGATATATATCTGCGTACACATATGTAACATGCTGTGTATATGTAGACATATAGGTGTAGACACATATATGTGTTGATGTGTCGATGTAGGCATTTGCATGTATATATATTCATATATAATAATATATATATATATATATATATATATGTATATATATATATATATATATATATATATATATATATATATATATATATATATAGATATCTACATATATCGATATGTTGTATCTGTTTAGATATTAATATATTTACACACACACACACACACATACTTCTAGATGTTGGTTACATTCTCTGTACTGTAGCATGACTGGGCTGGATGATATGTTTCTGAAAACATCAAACTTATGTGTAACTGTCATGGCTTAGTGGTAAATCACTTTGTCTATGGTGTGCAGGGTCCTGGGTTTAAGTCTTGCAGAGGCTGTTTATTTTGTTGCTGGGGGGCAGAACATGGGCCATTGGATACAGAGTGATTAAGGCACTTTTAAGCAGTTGTAAGCAGATTTGCATGATGGTAAGCACTGCTAACTTCTGGTTACAGTTTCGTACACCCAGTTAGCTTCTAAATTGCTTAAACTGTGTAGACAGTGCTTACCCCGTGTAAACAGGCTTAAACCCGCTTACTGCTGCTTAAAAGTGCTTACTCCCGCTTACCCCATGCTAATTTCTTTAAAAGAAAAGAAAAAGGGGTTGATAGGAAAGTGGTGAAAAAAGGGGCACAAAGAGGGAAAGACAGTAGGGAAAATAGCTAGGAATGTGCAGGAAGGGTATAGGGAAGGTCCATAGCTGCCCATTTCTTCTACAGCAACAGCTGTGTGTATACACTGAATTTGGAGGTAGATTTGGGCACTCAAACCTCTGGGTGGGGTTGAGGACAACAATAATAAGTTGTGATGCCAATTAGACTGGATTACATGTGTCCAGTGAACACGTGTGCGAAATCGACAGATATGTATGGGGTGAGATTTTTTTGTGGGAACAGATTGCCCTTTTTTTCTTTTTCAGGTGAGAGTGGGATGTTGGGGAGGGGTAGTAGGTATATTTGGGAAGGTAAGTTGAGTAGGTTAACAGACAAGACAAACAAGATGCATACAGGGGCAGTATATGACATATGTGGGGGGTAAACACCTTGGACAGGGAGGGGTGTTTGGAAGTCGCAAGCCCATGAGCCCCCAAATGGAAACAGTGGGACTGAGGTTCCCACTCATGGGCAGTCACCACTGCACCTTCATGGCCCCAAAGGTGGCTGTGCTAGGGGCTGGGTTTGTGCCATGCAGCCCTGAAACTGGCATAGCTGGTCTCTAAACTCCCAGTCGAGCTCCCTTCGTACCACAGCCTCAACCTGATAGTGGGTGACAGGTGCCTGTCTGCCCTCACTCAGGTGGGGGCTGAGCCCCATTCCCTGTGGTGGTTCCACTCGAAGGTAGTGCATGGCCAACAGAGGTGGAGCTCCCAGTCTGGGCCCCATATGTGCTGGTGCCCGGTGCCATGGCCAGCTGAGGCGGGACAGTTGGTTCCTCTGGGACTGGCCTTCCCACATGAGCTATGGTGTTGCAGCTTTAAGAAAGATATCAGTTAGTCATAGTCAACAGCATTCAGGATTAGTTATAACAGCATGCATAGGTATTCCCATTGACCCAAGTCACCAGTTTACAACAGTTGCAGATCAAGCAGAAGACATGCATATATGGGACAGTGGCCATTACAACAGCATGCGGGTTTCATTGATGGCAACAGGCCATCAATATGGGAGTATTTTAACATGGCACATGCATAGAACCAAATGTGAATATTTATAAACCAATAGGACATATGTCCCAACAAAAGTCTGGAGTGTACACATACCCATTGAGGTGTGTAAGTTAGTTATTGTTGCACATATGGAGGGGCTGAGAGAGAGAGAGGTCAATTACCAATGTATCCCTGTAGTTTTCACAACTTTCTTAGTCACTGCAGTGATCTGTCCCTTGCATGTATTATTACACTACCCTATGTTTGTAGATTAGTGTATGCATGGACTGTGTCTTACGTATAGTCTACACCTCTTACCTGTTATACCTGTTGAGAAAATCATTGTTAACACTATCTGACAATTTTTACACATACCCCCCAGATTCCTTGCTTGTAGACATGTATATACATGACCTGTGTTGCACCTACAGTCTACACCTCTTATGTCTTATAGCTGTGGAGAAAAACTTTGTTAACACTATCTGACAAATACTCAAGATTCCATGTTGATGTTATACACAAGCCTAACAATCCATTATTGCACACACTCTGGCTAAGGCTTAACAGGATGCAGGTGTTAATGTGACATATTTTGGAATAGCTGTCATGCACTTTGTATGAGAAGCTATAATGACAGGTTTGTTTCCATATACATTCTCTTTTTATGTTCAGGTCTGACTATCCATTATATGTCATTATAAGCTGCCTACATTTCTTGGATCATCACACTGATTTGTCAGGGGAACAGGTTACCTGGCAGCAGATTTGGGCCATTTATCTGGACATGCTGGACAGATCAGAA
Source organism: Protopterus annectens (assembly GCF_019279795.1). NCBI lineage: Eukaryota > Metazoa > Chordata > Ceratodontiformes > Protopteridae > Protopterus > Protopterus annectens. Next base: position 319,149,814 of record NC_056740.1, on the reverse strand, counting down.
CAGTTGAGGGGTATGACTATTCATACAGCTTACTATCTGAACATTCTGCCACTGTCTGTACAGTTGTTGGGTCTAATTATGCATACAGCTTTCTATCTGAACATTCTCACAAAATCTGTACAGTTGTGGGGTATGATTATACATACAACTTACTACCACTCCTGGGATTAGAACCCCTGCCGTGTGGGGTAAAGTTATTACAGTTGTCATCACAGTACACTGTGCTATGAGGGAATGGGTGCAAATCATTTCAATGGTTTCTGTCTAAGTCTCCCTTAGTTGTTCTACATGATTGACCTCTTGGGACTTCCAACATTGTTATACTGACCATCCTACACATTTTACCTGCATTCAACAGTGTGGGTAATACTGATTAATACAACAGAACTATTTATTGAATGTAATACCACAACAACATATGTAAGCAGGATGTACACAAGCACCCCAGGGTTTATACTTTTATTCACAAGATATTACACCTTTATTTCCACACAACCTATATGACAGTCTTCCTGCTATATTGTCTGGTTTATTCAGTACATCCCATACACAATGCATTTTTATACTGGTACAACACTTTCCAGAACTGTTACATTTATTCGTTATGACAGTACATGCAGGAATATTACTAACCTGCCTTGCGACGCAGCCTCAGCCCGCTCATCTGCAGCTGTCAGTGAAATACAGTGATATTTAGCCATTACCTATCCATAGTATACACAAGCTTGGCAATCATTATCTATGTAGTAGAATGGGTACTTACTCAGTGCTGGGGCATTGTCCATCTGCCTTGCTTCTTGGATCCACTGGTCCAAGAGATTACCTCTTCACCACTTCAGGTCTGCATGGTGATGCCTGACCTGCTCACCAGTCCTAGGGATACCAATGGCACTGGTGAAGTCATGGATGAGACTGTCCCAGGCCTCCACTTTACACTGAGAGCCCTGGTACTGGCCCTACAGTAGTCTGTTCTCATGGTGTTTTACCAGGAGCCATACTATGAATCTGGACTCCTGGGTGCCCCAGTGCTGCACTCTAAATTGAGTGCCTTCCCCAGCTCCAGTCATTCTGCCTACAGTAGGGAGATGCAACCAGTTATGAGAATTATTGGTGCCTGTGGGGTTTAAATATGCCCGATTTCCATACTTTACCATGATTGGATGGTTTTGAAAAGGCTAAGCTATGGGCACATCTGCTTAACTAATGTTAGCATTGCTTAAAGGGGCATACCACTGGGCAGACTGAGTTAGCCGGCCTACACATTGCTTACCCTAACTAAGGTGAGCTGTGCAATGCTTAACATTGCTTAATATTTTATTTGCATTATATTTTCCTTTTGGCATTACTGTATTATTTGTTACATGTTATATATGTGTCTGGTATCTGTGATTCATGTGTACATACACTGTATGGGGTCCTGGGGACTTCCACACTTTATTACTATAATACCTCACATCTGCCCTTCCTGCAGTACTCCAGTTCACATATTTATGTTATGTAGTAGGTTATACAACAGCATACTGTACATAGATTCCTTTCACATGTTCAGTTTGATTTTCCTATGGTGAGGATTTGTTTGTTGAAATCTCAATCTTATGTACTGCTATGATGGCTTAGTGGTTAACTGCTGTGACTGTAGTGTGCAGGATCTTGGGTTCAAGACTTTCAGAAGCTGTTTAATTTGTTGCTGGGCAGAACACAGGCTTTTGGATACAGCGTGGTTAAGGCACTTTAAAGCAGTTGTAAGAGAGTATGCACGGATTTGTGAGGAGCTCAGTAGTACTTACATCTGGTTACAATTTCTTACACTCAGTTAGCTTCTACTTTGCTTAATCTATGTAGGCAATGCTTACTCTCACACAAACGCACTTAAACACGCTTACCAGTGCTTATATATGCTTACTACTGCTTATTTGTGCTTAAACATACTTACTAGTGTCTTATTCATTATGACACTGACACTTTACATGTGCATTTAATGCAGTACTCCAGTTCACAATTAAATGTTATTTTGTAGGTTATACGACAAAAAAATGTTCATATACAGATTCTACATGGAAAATGGAATATATTGCAGTGGGACTTGAACCAAGAATGCCTGTTCAGAAAGCAAGTGCTCTGCCCACTACACTATTGCTATACTGCTTCATTTACATATATCTTCCTTGTTATCCTCTTCAGCCATTTAAGCTGCATTAACCATAGCTAAACGATGGGCACACCCGTGCACCTACGGTTAGCTTTAATTGGGTTTTTTAAAACAATAAAAGGGTTCTTTTAATTAATATGTCCTGTTACTGTTGTACACATGGGAGACTGTTGGTGCGATATGAGGACACCTATGAGTGATCTCGCTCATTTCTTAACAGCTTCTGCTGTTCTACATTGGAGGGGCATGTTTATTCTGAGAGCTCTGCTCTCAGACACACCCACTGCACTCGTACAAGCTCCATGTAAGCCTAGGAGCTTGGGCAGCGTGCCTTCATTATTATGCATGGAGCATTGCCATCCTGTTCCTACACAGGTGCTTCCATTCAGGACTAAGTTAGTCCTCCACGGAAGACTGGTGAATCTGGGGGATTAACCTTTCTTCTGCTATGGTAGCTTGCATAGCTATATATTGTTATGGTGAAATTTGATCTAATACATATTCCAATGGTTCTGCCTTTTATTTAAATTATCTTTCCAACGCTCCTGTCAAACCATATCTCCAACTTGAACAGGTCTATTCTTTCAGTATGGGTGGAAATGTCACATTTTCTGGGCCTTTTACCTCAGAATCTTCATATAATCTAATGAAAGAACAAAGCTTGAGGCTGAGAGAAAGGAGCATCATTTCTAAAACACACTGAAGTTCTTTGCAGAAGTACAGCCCTCAAATAACAATCATTTTCATTAGATACAACACCAAGCTCAGTCTTTCACTCATGTAGAGAGTTTTAAGGTTGTTTAATATACTAAAACCTCTTTGTAACTAAACAACCATAAAATACACTTATTTAACAACTATATTCACCCCCACCTCCCCCTCACATTACATTGTGTCTAGTAAAAACAGTAGCTTATTATCTGAGACTGTATATTGGTTCTCCAGGCAGCCTTAGAATGTCATTATTAGTCCTAACAAAGCTTACTTTTAAATATTATTCTAGCATGTGTTTACTTTGGATAATTTCTATTCATTTTATATTAAAGTGATGGTATTTTGTATAATACACTGTTTAAGTAACAAATGGAAATTAACGCTGTTGCTACTTTTCCAAACACATCAAGAAAAACAAAACAGTACTAAGAATATATGCTGTGTTCAACCCTGTAATAGCAACTATATATGATAAACAAATGTGAGTTCAAATATGTGTCGTGTTGCAGTCTTTTCTATTTCATGAATAGAATATGCAGTAACTTCTAAGCATGCAATTGCATATACAAACCTGCAACTTACATATTAATATAAACTCTGAAAGTTTTTGTTAAAAATGTATAACTTTTTGTTCCAAGTCATAAAATGATATTGTCAATTAACTGTAAAATAAATAGGTATAATGCAGAAAAAAAGAGTTAAATTACCTTTCATATGCAGTTTACTTGCTTGTAGTCAAGTTCTTATTTATGTTCTAACTGAGTATGTTATTGTTTCTTGATTTATTGTTAAAGGTTTATCTTCTTCTTCTTCTTTCAGCTTTTCCCAGTTAGGGGTCGCCACAGCAGATCACTTGTCCGCTCATGATTGGCAGTGGAGTTTTTACAGTGTCGAGTTGCCAGCCCGGCACCCAACCTTCCACAGAAGGCAAACACATGTACGGACTCACACCTAGGGCCAATTTAGAGTGTCCAATCCACCTACAACATGTCTTTGAAATGTGGGAGGAAACCGGAGTACCCAGAGGAAACCCACGCGACCACAGGGAGGACATGCAGACTCCGCACAGAAGGCACCCCAGCCGAGGATCAAACCGGAGAATCTCTTCCTGTGAGGTGTCAATAAAACTATAATTGTGCTTGTTTACATGAAGGAAAAAACAAACATGCTTTAACAGCATGTTACTTTCCTTGTAAATAAGGCTTGAAGAAAGAAAAATGTCTTCACTGTCCCCTTATTTTTTTCTTTTTCTCACTTATTTTGCTTCCATTTGAAGCTATATGTCTCCTCAAGGATATATTACTCCAATATATTTGCTCTGTTTGTTCAAGAATTTTATATGTAGAAATTATAAAGCAGGGTCAGGATCTTTGAAAAGATTAACCCTATTTGTAAGGAAAATCTTTTAATCTGTCCGGGAACAATAAATGTACTTTTATTTGCATCTTTTTAAGTTCTCTAATAAGTGGAAGGAATCATTTTCTTTTTGCCATCAATGTTGTGGAGTATTCATTTTCAAAATGCACAATATTTCCATCATATTTAAGTGGTGACTTAGCTCATGCAGTTTTAAGTACCAGTTATTTGTCTTGAAATTAAATAAATGTCAGCACTACAGATCTCAGAGAAAAAACAGATTTTGCAACAGGTTTACTTAGTGACCGGTGTGATGTCTGTATCCCAAAAGACAGATCCTCAGGGAGATCTAAAGTCTTAGGAAGTTAGGCAGTTAAAAAAGAAATCATATTGTTACCTTCAGTAAATTCAGGAAGTCCAAATATACAAATATTATTCCTTTGAGATCTATTTTCAAGGACATCTACTTTAGCTGACAAGATTTTATTTTGCTGCAATAAAAATCCAGTGTTGTTTTTGCGTTCATTTAGCCTTACATCCTTAATATTATAGGATTCTTTGATGCCAGAGATCTGATTTTTCTGGACCTGAAGAGCCTTATTAATTTTTTTCCATTTGTTTGGAACAATTGTTCTTAAAATCATCAATTTCATTGTCCAATTTGTCTATTTTTAATGATAATTCTTGAATATGAGACAAAACTGACTGAAGCTCTTTCTTACATAAAGATTCCTGAAGTGCTGCGTTAGTGTAGCTCATGTTGCTGCTGGCTATAGTGAAAGAAATTACTTTTACACAGTTTTCGACAGGAAAGCTATTAGATTTTCAATTTTTTTTTAAATAATCCTTCATAGAACCACAGGCTGCCACAATTCACTAGTTTGAATTATTTAGGATTATTCAAAGAAAAAAATTCTTGTCAGAAATATATCTTTTGTACCACAGCAGTGAAGAAGATCTGTTATCCTTGTCTCATGCTGACCACACCCCCATCAAATGTTGTCTCATGCTGACCACACCCCCATCAAATGTCTACATCAGTTTTTTTTTTTAATGTCTATGTTGCAATGGGTTTCCAGGGTTGCACAATTCAGATATGCAATGGAAGATAAGAATGTTTTCTTTAACTTCTACTTTTCTACGTGTTTCTGGGACCTTCCATGCAATAGATTAGAAATGATTGGTATGGTGTTGGGTTTGGGTGTATGAGTGCGAGTAAAGTTACAAAATAGCCCATAAAAGCTGTACAACCAGGTGCACTGCTTAATTACACAATAGCACCTCTAGAGCATCTTATTGCTAGAAGCACATTAAAATGCAATTTACAAGGCTCCAAGGTCATGTATTATTTATCGTTTGGAGGAATTTGTTTTATCTTTTGACTGAAAAATGTATTTGCTTACGGTCTGGTTCAAGTATGTCAATTGCCTTTTTCATTAGGCTATTTTTAGCACATGCACTGCATTTCATTTAAATGCATTGCTCATTCTAAAGTCTTTCAAGTGCATTGACTTAAAAAACAAAAGTTACTTCCTTGTCCAACTCATGTCCTCACAATGTATCAGTTGCAATTCACCAAGTCTATATTATTGAAGATTAGAAGGCATGTGAGTACAAAATGATCTCAGTATAGTTTACAAAGTTCATATATGTCTACATATATACCTTTTTCTTCATTTTCATTGCTCATCCTATATATGGCTGTGGTTAATTCATTGGAATGACTGACCAGGCAGGAGTGCAACCACAGAATTCAATTTTGTAATGCATTTTGTATTCATAGCTTCATAATCCCTCTTCCCTATACCCCACCATACCCTATATTCAAACATATATGCATCCCTTTAAATATTGCTTTATATAGATCTATATAAATACTGGGCGGCCACGGTGGTGCAGTGGTTAGCATTGCCGCCTCACAGCAAGAGGTTCTCCGGTTCGATCCTCGGCGGGGGGTGCTTGCTGCGTGTGTCTGCAGTCCCTCCTGTGGTCGGTCCCCCTGGGTTGGTGCTCCCCCCCCCCCCCACATCCCCCCAACATGATGCTGACATGGGGACACATTGGCCCTAGGTGTGCGTGTGTGTGTAGTGAGTGTGGAAGGTGTGGAAGGTTGGCAACTGGCTGGCAACTCACCCAAAAACATTCACCACTGCCATTCGCTGTGGCGACCCCCCACTCCGGAAAATCTGAAGAAGAAAAGAAAGAAGAAGAAGATAGATCTATATAAATACTGATTGTAGATGAGTAGTTATCTCTAGGAAAATAATGTACAGAGCTACATTTGAAGTACTTGTTTTGATGGTTGTAGATATATTTTGACATCAATATTCTATAATGCTTGTGAAAGATATTTAAAAGAAATGTTCTCTATTGATTACAAAATGAATGCCACTCCTTAACAATCAACCTATACTCTACCTCTTAACTTTAAATTAATTTTTGTTCAACACTAAATGACTGACATACCAGTTCTACTCCTCTTCCCTTCATAATT